>NW_027256884.1:16484508-17057044 GCF_029215685.1 Pituophis catenifer annectens | reverse complement strand
AGCTTAGGCTAACGATCATGAGGAAAAAAAAAACCAAAATCCATCTCCTACATTGTCGTAATTATGTACACTAATCCTTTAAAAGAGTCTCGACACAAATTGATTGTTTAATAGGTCTTCAATATGAAATATTTACATAGACTACTTTCCTGTGCCTTGCAAACATACTTGTCTTTTAAAAAAGCATTATCTTAGGAGCTATTACTTATTTCATTGCGTGCTTCTTTTTTTTAATGTAGTCGAAGACCACAGAATGAACATTAAAAAAAAGTTTCTTAATTTGTTAATATTCATATATGTTTAAAAAAAAACCCTGTGTCTTGAAAATTAATTGAAAATATTTGTGTGATATAATATAATCAACAATTTTATCCTTAATATTATTAGAAATTATTGACATCTGTGGAAATGTTCCATATAGTCTATCACCCCAGGGCTAGGGTTAAAATAAATATCAAGCAAACCTTGTTTATGCATTACAATGCTGGAAAATCATAGTTTTTAGCTTGCAAGAAACAAAATAATTGGAAAGGACCAGTGGTGGGTTTCAAAAATTTTTACTTCCGGTTCTGTAGGTGTGGTTTGGTGGGAATGGCTTTGCTTGGTGGGCGTGGCAGAGAAAGGATACTGTAAAATCTCCATTCCCACCCTACTCCAGGGGAAGGTTACTGCAAAATCCCCATTTCCTCCTGATCAGCTGGGACTTGGGAGGCAGAGAATAGAGGGGACGGGGCCAGTCAGAATTTTTACTACTGGTTCTCTGAACTACTTAAAATTTCTGCTACTGGTTCTCCAGAACTGGTCAGAACCTTCTGAAACCCACCTCTGGAAAGGACATACCACCACCCCAGCCAAAAACATATGCTTTCCTTGTTTTAATGATGGTCATCTAACATTCTCTCTCTCTCTCTCTCTCTCTCTCTCTCTCTCTCTCTCTCTCTCTCTCTCTCTCTCTCTCTCTCTCTCTCTCTCTCTCCCCTCCCTCCCTCCCTCCCTCCCTCCCTCTCTCTCCCCTCTCTCTCTCTCTCTCTCTCCCCTCTCTCTCCCCTAGTTTACAATCAATTATTTCTTCATTACATATCCCATTTCTTATCTGTAGAGATAAACCATCATATTTCCAATGTCAGTGGAAATTAATGGTTACCAGAAATAACATACCTTATTTTAACCTTGATCAACTAAACCAACCTCGTATACCTTCCTTGGCAGGCATCTAACAGGTTTTCATTCTGTCCCTGAAAAAAGAGAAGAGTCAGTTTAATTCTTTTGCTTATTGCTTGGAAATCTTTAAAACCATATACATGAAATATATTTTTTTTCTGAGTATAAAGAGCATTAAGGCAACGTCAAGCATTATTCATCAATTATCGACCCAATCAAAGGTCTAGAACCATTGGAATAGCTAAATAAAATGTGTGTATGTATAGTATTCTGTGAGCCTTTGGCATTTAGTCATGCCAGCCACATGACCACAGAGACATCTTCGGACAGTGCTGGCTCTTCGGCTTTGAAACGGAGGTGAGCACTGCCCCCTAGAGTCAGAAACGACTAGCACATATGTGCAAGGAGAACCTTTACCTTATGTACAGTATGCATGTATGTAAAAAGAGGAATAAGAAGGAGGATGTATAAGGTGGAAAAGGTAGATTACTAGCACATAAAATAACAGCACACACACACACATATATATACATAAAAATGACAAAAATGCAATAATTAAAAAATAATAACTAATAACTCTATATATAGTTATAGTTATTAGTTTTTAATTATTGTATTTTTTTTGTCATTTTATATATTAGTAATCTACCTTTTCCCTTATATACATCCTCGCTCTCATTCCTCTTTTCATTTGAGGCAGAAAGGGAATTTCAATTTATTATTTATGAAAATAAGTTTTGTAAAAATGCAAATATAAATTAACTTGATTTAACTTTAACTTTTTAAATGTTAGAATTCTTGAATGGTGCATTTCATTTAAATTCAATTTCTTCATTTGTTCTAAAGGAAGAGAAGAAACACTTTTTTGTAATATTTGTCTTTTATCACTTGAGGTGTTGAAAATTGATTCATCCATCAGCACACAGCTTTTCAGGGACAACCAGATATGAGAACAGCTACAAATTTGAGAGAAAAAGCACAGTAGGACTTCATCATGGATCTCCCACATGATGTCAATTTTAATTAGTAAGTTTAAACATTCTAACTCCATCTCAACATGAATTTTCATACTTTTTACAGTACTTTTTAATACCATACCCTTAAATATTGGATACTTCAATGGCACTCTTAATTATTTAAAATTTAAAGGTTGAATTAGGCATATTTAATGGTCTTCTAAAAGAGACGTGGTGGCTCAGTGGCTAAGACACTGAACTTATCGATCAAAAGGTCGGCAGTTCAGCAGTTCGAATCCCTAGTGCCATGTAATGGGGTGAGCTCCTGTTACTTGTCCCAGCTTCTGCCAACCTAGCAGTTCGAAAACACGTAAAAAATGCAAGTAGAAAAATAGGGACCACCTTTGGTGGGAAGGTAACAGTGTTCTGTGTGCCTTTGGCCACATGACCATGGAAACGTCTTTGGACAGCACTGGCTCTTCAGCTTTGAAACAGAGCTGAGCACCACCCCCTAGAGTTGGGAACGACTAGCACATATGTGTGAGGAGAACCTTTACCTTTATCTTAATGGTCTTCTCTGATATTCATTCATAAGTGTCCAGAGAGGAGAAAATGCCAGAATACGTGTCATAATATCACAGTGCACATTTTGTTCTCTTTCTTTCCTTTTTCTTTCTTTCTTTTTTTGTCATTGCAGTTTTGACTTTAGATGGCTATATATTCCTTTTTAAGTAAAACTCTGACATTTCTTTGACTGATACATAGATCAGCATGCAGATAATCATCAGTTTTCATAATTTTCTAAGATGCTAAAATAAAATTCTTGGCGCAGACCTCCTCCAAAATATATAATACTGTGTGCATAGATATAGATGTGCATTTTATTTGATGCAAATGTTATTTCTTTATATTCAATTGCAAATTTATAGGAGAACAAGACAGAAAAAAACTTCTGCATGACTAATGTAGGCTAACGGATAAACTTATGATGTCACTATGCTTTCTCCACATGTCTTTCTATTCCTATCCTTCCAGTTTAACAGACAAATGTGATTACATTCAATTAAATATACCGTATGTACAATATAAAGGAAGGTCTAAATCAGGGGTGTCAAACTTAATTTCATTGAGGGCCGCATCAGGGTTGTGTTTGACATTGGGAGGCTGGGGTGAGCATGGCCAGGGTGGGTACTTCCAGCTCGACAATCATTCGAGCACCTGTGGTGGCCCAAATGCTCTATCAGTGAAAATGGGCTCCTGAGCTCCGTTTTTGGCTGCGACTGCCTCCTGCAAACCTCTGCCAGCGAAAATGTAGCTGGGGAGGGCTGCACAGGCCGGTCCTTCACTGTTTCCAGGTCAGCTCCATGAGCTAGATCTAAGCACCCCGTGGGCTGGATCCAGCCTCAGGGACCTTGAGTAACATGTGGTTACTCATATGAAGTACTTTCCCCATAAGCTGAAGTTAGACAGTGGAAACCTCACTCTAAATTATTGGACAAGTCCAGAAACAAATGCAACACTACAACAGAGTGATCACCAGACTCCAGCAAACAAACCCAAGAATACCAATATATTGTTTACAAAGCTGTCTTGTAAATTATGCAAAATTCTAAGTGTAGTGTTTCTCAACCTTGACCCACTCTGAACAGTGTGGACTTAAATTCCCAGAATTCCAAACCAGCTGTGTTGCCTGGGGAATTCTGAGAGTGAAGTCCACACCTTTTAAAATGGCCAAGGTTGAGAAATACTGTTTTAACCTTTAACCACAAACCTGCGGTCATAGTGACTGCAACAGTTTTCCAAAACATTTGGAACACCCCCCTTTTTTTTTTAGAAATGGACCGTTCTGGTTGCAAATAGCTTTTGTTTTCCCACCAATAAGAGTGTATGCAGCATCATGCTTGCGTCAGTTATTTGGTGTTTTCTGTAGCAGAATTTGATTTTGAGTTTCAGTCATTTTGACCAAAGCAGATCTTTGTTAACATATTTTTCTTTATAATGTCGGGGCCAGGTTTTCCACCAAAAAGAGTGCAATTTGGTGATCCAAACTTCAAAGAAACTGTTCTAACATGGTATGAAGAAGCAGAGAGTGATCTGAGTGAAGTGGAATCAGATTATGATGAAAATTTAGTAATGGACGACGAGGAACCTACGTTGTGCAATAATTTATATGGCAAGAACAAATTCAAATGTTCTTCTGCACCTTTTGGAAGCAATAGATCCAGAACCGCTAGTCACAATATTGTTGTGCAATTACCTGGACTACGGCCAGCAGCTAGAAATCTCAGAAATTCACCTACTCCCCTAGAGATTTGGAAATTATTATTTTCTAAAGAAATTATTAGCGCCATCATTTAGTGGACCAATGTAAAAATTTAGAGAAGAAAGATTGAAGTTCAAGGATGGAGAAACAAAAAGGGACCTGCGCGATGTGAATTTGATAGAGATCAATACATTTTTTTTGGTTTACTGCTCTATACAACAATTTTTAGATCCAACCATGAAAACATCAAATGTCTTGTTGCTACTGAGGTCATTTTGACCTCCTGTCTGTAATAGCTTAGCCGAAATAGTACGTCTGTGGTTAAGGGTTAAGGCTGATCAAGTAGAGGGTGTTTTTGTCTGGAGGTGGGGTTGGGGGACATGGGCTCATCCCAACACATTGACCAATATTAAAAGCACAGATGACCCTGCTATTGTTAGAGTATAACTTTTCTTATTTTCTAAACATAGGAACTGAATATGTATTATCTTGATACTTCAGTAAATCAGCATAAATGGAAGATATCTGACATGTATTTCAAAGCTTGCTTTGAACAGAGAAATAATGTTACCTAAACAATGTGTTTCTTGTCAGTGTCATGAAAATTTGCTACTTGCGTGACAATTTGACCTTGCTTACAGATAGGATGAGAATAATGTTACATTTCAAAGAAAGGAGTTCTATATAGCTGGCAAGAACCACAGATTTCAAGGTTCTATGCAGTTCATAAAGTTTATATTATTAACACTGGAGAGAGAGAGAGAGAGGGTGGGAAAGAGAGATTCACATTCATTCTTTTCCAGCTAAACATGGGAAATATGAAATCTCAAAAGGAGGAATCACTGCACACGCTTACTCTCCATTTTACAAGTTTTAAATATCTGAAAAGTGCTTGACAGACCTCCAAAACAGGCCGATCAATTCTGTTCATTCTCTTTTCAGATCTGCTGGGAATATGTTTCTGCTTCTCCGAGTGATTCACACACACACACACACACACACACACACACACACACACACTGAAAAGCCATGGTATATACCTCCCAAACCTTTCCCTTTTTATGATCTTGTATCTCTTAATTTGGGGTAGAGTCAGGGCGACTGGATGAAGTTGAGAGTTTACTGACTGGATGCCCTTCCTGACACCATGCAGAGTTCACAGCAGATTTTTTTTTCTTGTGCCTTAGAGAGAAGCACCTCCCACTAACTTTCAGTCTTCCGAATGGGAGGCAAGCATCTTCATCCCTAAACCACCAAACAATATATATTGCAAAGCTACAGTTGATATAGTCAAGATATTTTTTTTCCTCTTTGCTATTTCATCTAATGCACATATAAACATTGGGGGAAATTTTGAATTTTTTTTTCATTATCTAGTAATTTAAATATTTGATCATCACATTTTATATATTCTTTTTCCATCTACCCCCTCCCCAGATTCCTTGATTTCACCTGTCTTCAGATAATCCCACCTCCACAAAATTTGTTCTTTTTCTTTAGTTACTGTTATGAGTTCCACTCCATAATAATAATTTGATATGGGAAACTCCATATAAACACAGTTTTCTCATTTTTTGGGATCCCACCACATTTAGGAAACTTGGAAACTATAATTTTTGCAGAAATGCTATGCATTATGGTGGTGAATTTATCATGACGTTGTTTGTAGTTAGAATGAACAATTTTACAGTATCCACTAATTATATTATCTATAGCTTTATTTTTTAGGATTTTATCCACCACTATCATCATCTTCAACTTTTTACTCCTCCTCATCAATAAGAGTATTTGTTATATAGTGAAAATGACAGTTACCAAACTCTGAATACGTGGTCATCAGAGGTGGGTTTCAGCAGATTCTGACCAGTTCTGAAGAACTGGTAGCAGAAATTTTGAGTAGTTCAGAGAACCAGTAAATACCACCTCTGACTGGTCCCTCCCCCATCTATTCTCTGCCTCCTGAGTCCCAGCTGATCGGGAGGAAATGGGGATTTTGCAGTAACCTTCCCCTGGAGTGGGGAGGGATTGGAGATTTTACAGTATCCTTCCCCTGCCATGCCCACCATGCCAAGCTCACCAAACCATGCCACGCCCACCAAGCCACCCACAGAACCAGTAGTAAAAAATTTTTAATCTGACAACTGGTGCTCATGTATACTTGACAACATCATGTGATTAGTTTCCCAAGTAGTTCAGTTTTAGAGATAACCCTTTTATCTTCTCGTTGTTTTGGTTCAGTAACTCTTAAATTGCTATCATGGTTGAAAGCAAAATGTGTTATTGATTGCAATAAAAAGTTTCCCTTCTTGCTGGAATCTTTTTTTTTTATACCTGATATAATAAGAGGTAGACTTAAACTGAAATTGTGATATTAAAACTAGACCTATAATACCACCAGCTCTCTAGAAAATATCCACCTGCCTCACAATCACTCAAAATGGTGCCATTTTCCCGCAGTTATATATTGATTTAGCATTATTAGAAGCCTGGTTGATGTGAAGCCAAGGTACACTCAGCTCTACGCTAACATATTTTTCTACTGCAGATCTTTGCAGGGATGTCTCTAGGTCAGGAATATCATTTGATGGGAAGCATGATTTATCCAGAACATACATGGAGGGAGCATGCTTTGGTAATAATGTGTTAAACAAAAAACATAAATTGTGACCTTTTAATAAAGAAGTATTATAGCTACCATGTTTTCCCGAAAATAAGACCCTGTCTTATATTTTTTGAACCCCGAAATAAGCACTTGGCCTTATTTTCGGGGAGGTCTTATTATTTTGGGGTGTGTGAAGCAAGATGGGGCTCCTCTTGCCGTCTTACTCGATTTCTAGCTCTGCATTTAAATATTTTTGGGGAGGGCTTATTTTCGAGGGGAGGGCTTATTTTAGCGCATGCGCTCAAAACACGATTGGGCTTATTATCAGGGGATATCTTATTTTTGGGGAAACAGGGTAATTTTAAGCAAGTGCTGCTTAATTTCATCAAGTGACAATACCTGTTTTAATTTAATGGGCTGGGAAGTCTAAGCATGGTGTGAATGAAGTTTGGAAATGTCTAGAGAAAACTGGTGCAGGGTGCTGGATTGGAAAACTGAATATCAAGCAAAGAAAGCAGTAAATAAATTGTCTACTGTTGCCAGGAATGTTTCCTATGAATATCGATGGAATCATCAATATTAAAGCTTTATTCCAAAGAACCTGTATCTTTTTTAAAATTTAGAATTAAGTATAGGTAGTCTTCGATTTATGACCACAATTGAACCAAACATTTCTGTTGTTGAGCAAGACAGATGTTAAATGACTTTTGCCCCATTTTATGACTTTTCTTGCCACAGTTGTTAAGCAAATGTCTACAGCTGTTAAATTAGTAACACGGTTGATAAGTGAATCTGGTTTTCCCATTCACTTTACTTGTCAGAAGTTTGCAAAAGTTGATCGTCTGTCATAAATACATGCCAATTGCCAAGCATCTAGATTTTGATCACATGTCCATGGGGATGCTGCAACAGTGAAAAAGGCCGTATGTCACTTTTGGAGTGCCATTGTAACTTCGAAAGGTCACTAAACAAATGGTTGTAAGTCGAGGACTACCTGTATTCTGCCATTCAGTGAAGCGTTAGTCCCAAGAATGCAAGGTTTGAAGACAAACTAAGCTACCATTCTTTCCTTAGCCATGTCTTAGCCAAAACATTTCATGTCTTTATAGCTTGTTACTTCCTTATATTTTCCCTGTAAGCAAGGGAAGATGGCTCAGAGATGTGGTGGCTCAGTGGCTAAGATGCTGAGCTTGTCACTCGAAAGGCCAGCAGTTCAGCTGCGTAATGGGATGAGCTCCCGTTAGTTGTCCCAACTTCTGCCAACCTAGCAGTTCAAAAGCACGTAAAAAATGCAAGTAGAAAAATAGGGACCACCTTTGGTGGGAAGCGTTCCGTGCACCTTTGGCATTTAGTCATGCCAGCCACATGACCATGGAGACGTCTTCGGACAGTGCTGGCTCTTCAGCTTTGAAACGGAGATGAGCACCACCCCCTAGAGTCGGGAACAACTAGTACATATGTGCGAGAGGAACCTTTACCTTTACCTTATGTACAGTATGCATATATGTAAAAATCAGGGGTGAAACCTAGCAGGTTCTAACAGGTTCTGGAGAACCGGTAGCAGAAATTTTGAGTAGTTCAGAGAACCAGCAAATACCACCTGTGGCTGGCCCCAGAGTGGGGTGGGAATGGAGATTTTGCAACATCCTTCCCCTGCCATGCCCACCAAGCCACGCCCACAGAACCGGTAGGGAAAAAAATTGGATTTCACCCTGCACCAGATCACTGAAAAATCATTATTTTCTGCCATATTAAAAATAAAGATGCAGATTATGTGGTTTTCTTTCTTTCTTTCTTTCTTTCTTTCTTTCTTTCTTTCTTTCTTTCTTTCTTTCTTTCTTTCTTTCTTCCTTCCTTCCTTCCTTCCTTCCTTCCGTCCGTCCGTCCGTCCTTTTCTTTCTCATGATTTTCAACAACAGGTATTGTTGGTATTGTATCAGTCAGATTTTGCCAGAGGCTTGTTAAGGATTTTCAAAATGGAAAGCGTTCCTCTGCCTGTGGCTCAGAGACTCTGCTTGAAGTTTTTTCAAGGTATTTTGCGATGCAGTGAATGAACCCTACAAGTGTCAAGCATGTCTGAGCTTATTTACGGAACTTAGCAAATATCTCTTAACAACAGAGAAACACAGAGAGTGAAATTTTCTTCGCCATAAATTTGTAACCATTTGCTATTTCTCAGGAAGTATTCTGGCTCTGTTCAGTAGGCAAAAGATCTGTTTTCTTTTCATACAGATAAACTAATCTTTACCCTTTGGGGATATATATATATATATATATATTTTGCAGAATGTTAGTTTAAAGATGGAATCTTCTATTTTTCTCTCTTCCACTAATTCTACAGTCTTTGGTGTATGACTGCAAGTAAACCACCTTGATAAAAGTGGGGTTTTTTCCCCCTGTCTGGAATTCAGGCAGCCAGATAAAATATTTAACAACCAAAGGTAATCTTTCTGCGTAATAACATTACAAAAATGTCTGTGTTGTAGAACATTTCAGAAATGCAGAAATTAATGCTATGTAGGAAAGCAGAAACAAAGCTATAACTAAGAGATATTGCAAGATTTGGAAGCCTTTGATTTTCACTTGCAATAATAAAGTGCAACAGAGATCTGCAGATCATATCAGTCAGTTGAATTTTGGGTTGTTATTACTGAAGTTGTTTTTAAATAAACAGACCCTTGAAGTGCCATATCCACAGATTCAGTAATGAACAACCTTCTGTATGAAACTGCTCCTGAAATAAGGAAGCTGTAAGTTTGTCAAGACTCCACTCATTAACCAAAGCTTTTCTGATCAAATTATTTGTTATGTAAATCCTTCAACACAGATGTTTTCAATTTATTTTTTGTCATTATAAGCATTTATCTTGGCCAAATACAGAATAGTTTGCTTTATTCAAGAATATTTGAGCAAGGATCCAGAATCTGTGATTATATTTTTCCTCTCCATTTTTTAAAAGATGTTTGTTAAATCATGACCAAGGATATTGCATTTAAAATATTGAGAGGAAATACACCAAGGAATTTATGTTTGGAATGGGTGAATTATTCAACTGAATCTTTTTTTTTTTAATCTCTAGTATGTTACTTCATTTTTGCACCATTTACAGAGGCAGCACTGTAAACAAAATAAAAATGAAGACCAAGGCTAGGATACAGATTAAAAAAACATCCAGATCTACAGAGGAATTATTGAGTCTGTCATCTACACCTCTATAACTGTCTGGTTTGGTTCTGCAACCCAACAAGACAGACACAGACTTCAGAGGAGAATTAAAACTGTGGAAAAAAACATGGCTACCAACCTGCCTTCCATTGAGAACCTGTATACTGCCTGAGCCGAAAAGAGGACTGTGAAAATATTTACAGACCCCTCGCCTCCTGGAAATAAACTGTTTCAACTCCTACCCTCAAAACGGAGCTATAGAGCATTGCACACCAGAACAACTAGATACAAGAACATTTTTTTCCCGAACGCCATTACTCTGCTAAACAAATAATTCCCTCAACACTGTCAAACTACTTACTAAGTCTGCACTATTATTAATCTTCTCATCGTTCCCATCACCCATCTCCTCCCACTTATGACTGTATGATTGTAACTTTGTTGCTTGTATCCTTACAATTTATATTGATATTGTTTCCTGATTGCTTATTTGTACCCTATGACTATCATTAAGTGTTGTACCTTATGATTCTTGATGAACATATCTTTTCTTTTATGTACACTGAGAGCGTATGCACCAAGACAAATTCCTTGTGTGTCCAATCATACTTGGCCAATAAAGAATTCTATTCTGTTCTGTTCTGTTCTGTTCTGTTCTGTTCTGTTCTGTTCTGTTCTATTCTATCAAAGTTAGAGGAAACAAATATACAGCAAAATATTTATACTTTGATATGTTATGTATGCTAGAACTCCTCACATTATCAAATTATTATTATTCCTATGTTTGCTGGGAGATTGGAACTCCACTGAACAGGACTACACTTTGCATTCTGCCAATATAAGGATGGATTATGCATCAAAAGTACAACAACGTGATTTTAAAAATGTACACATTCTTTGTTTTTCTTTAATTTCCACCTTAATAGAGTCTCCAGTTTGTACCATTCCTTCAGCTGGTTTGTGAAGTTTCAGAACCTGATGGATGAATGTCAAGGAACCATTTTTGCCAAAACCAATAAGCTAATAAAAATTTTCTCATAATTTCCTGACCTGATTCTCTTCATGCTGCTGCAGAGAAAAACAATGTTTAATTAATCTGATTCTTGCCATGGGAGATTAAATGTAAAACATGTTTATTTCTGCTTGAAAGGGACGGATATTTCATTTAATGATTTGGATCACCTCATTCAGACCTGAAAGATTTCCTAGTAGATTTATATGCATTAGAAAGATATGAAATGGCATGAAGACAATTCTCCCTCTCCAATATGGATATTTATCACTTTCTCCTATCTACTTTATTTTCAATTATTTACTGAGGTTGTTGTTACTCACAGTCATTTTACCATTTCACTTCTCCAAATATAGATAATTGAATTGGGTTACAGAGAGTTAAGATGATTTATTGCCTGGACAGAGAGTCAGTTTGGACTAATAGTTAAGGCAATAGGCTAGAACTAGTCCCTAGAGGTGGCGCTCTCGCCTCACAATCAGGAGGCTGTGAGTTCAATCCTAGGTAGAGGCATATATTTCTCTCTCTGGGCACACTGGGAATATATCTGCTGAAAAAAATTCCACATTGGTGACAGGAAGGGCATCCGGCCAGTAAAACTCAGCTCCATTCAGTTGCCCAGACTCCACTCCACAAGGAATTATGGGGTCGTTAAAAGAGGATGGTGATGATGAGTTCTAGTCCCATCTTAGCTATGAAAGCCAGGTGGGTGATTCTGTATTATTTGTAAAAAAATAATACAGGAGGGATACAAATAAATAAATAAATGGAAGAAGGGAAAAGCAAGGAGGAAGAAGAATAGCCAAATTTTTCAAGGCCTTTCAAAACACCAGGTTGATGCAGCTGCTTGGATCTCTTGGGGAAACCTCATTCCAGAAAGCAGGGAATGCTATAGAGACAATGTGCTTCTAGTGTCTAGATATGGCTATTAATTGAGCACACCAATTCTGCCAAGTCAGATTGACTAAACAGGCCAGTTTGTGTGCATAACTTTTTAAAAACATTACCTTTCCTGCAATATTATGTACATCTTCATTCTCAATATTAGATAGTGGGCTTGTTCTATCAATTGACCTTTTCAGTTTCTTGCTCTGGTTTGCTAGGTATTTGCCTCTGTTCTTGTATCAGAGAGTTAGAATTAGAGTAGTGATTGTGATCCAGTTTTAATTGATGAAGGTTTCACTCCATAAAGACATTTCTTTGTAACTTTTTCCTATCTGGTTCTCATTTGGTTATTTGATTCTAAATTCTTTAGCATTTGGTTCTTATCTATGACTCTGAGTTCTAGTCTTACTATTGCATTTTTGAAAAATCCCTATTATTAGGCGTGGATATATTATGACAAGAGATGGACAGAGGTTAAATCAGGAACTCCTAGAACAGTGATGGCTAACCTTTTTGCCGTGGTGTGCCAAAAGCATGGGAGTGTAGGGGGGTCATGCACACACGTGCCCACACCCATAATTCAATGCACCCCTGCCCCACTCCCTTGCGCATGCATGCACGACCCCCCCCCACTCCCCCCACTTTTGGCACACGATGTCAAAAAGGTTACCGGTGGGCCCGGTAGGCCTGTTTTTCACCCTCCCCAGGCTCCAGAGGCTTTCTTGGAGCCTGGGGAGGGTGAAAACTGCCTCCCCCCAAGGCCCTCTGGAGGCCAGAAATGGCCCGTTTCCTGACTTCCATTGGGCCCAGAAGGCCTGAAAATCAGCTGGCCGATGCGTGCTGGAGCTGAGCTAGGGCAACATTTGCGTGCCCACAGATATGGCTCTGTGTGCCACCTGTGGCACGCGTGCCATAGGTTCACCATCACGGTCCTAGAACATTACTGAGTTATTTGTGATAGTTCATTAAGCTTTTAGACTGTCAAGAATATATTAACAAGATTAAAATTGCAGCCAGCGAAGACGGTCTCCTTTGAAGGACCGCCAGCCCCGCTATCTGTAGAGCCGCTTCGATACTCAGAAGCGCCTTGAAAACTCCAAAAATCTGAAGGATTGCTGGAGGAGAGAAGGCAAGGATTCGGTTGAGCCCCTGTGAGCCCCCAGAGAATCGCTGCTGGGGAGGAAACAGGTGCGGCTCCCTTTCAACCTGCCAGACTCCAGATGGCGTGGGATGATTCTGCTATCGGCAGAACAAGCTGGCTGCTGCAAACATCTTATTTGAATGAAACCAACTTTAATAATCAGCGGAAGTATCAAATTGAACTCCCAAACTGGAAAATCGCAAGTATTGATGTTTTGGTGACTTTTTAAATTAAGAGAAAGTTCAATCGTGTGAAACTGATTTGAAAAAAAAATGGCGCCCAGCAGCTGAGCTAACGAGCTAGTGAAAGTGATTCTGAGAAGTTACTTTGATCAGCTACAAAGTTACTCTGCCTGTAACATAGAGGAATAGGACAAGAGGAAAAATTTTTTCTTTAAAAACTGAGTCTGTTCAGTTCAGCTTTTATCTGATTAAACCTGGGGGACTTTTTTAGAAGCTTTTGTGGAGGTGCAAAAGGAAAAAGGATTTCTCTTTTTAGAAAAACTAACCTACGTGGCAGGATGGCGTCAAAGAAGCAGGAAGGAAAGGCAGCGGGGGGGGGGATCCCCCACACACAAACATGAATCACAGCCTCCTGTCCAACAAACTCAGAAAAAAGATTTTGACTTTGAAAATTTAAAAGAATTTATATCCCAGGCTTTGGATGATAAATTTCAAAAATCTCAACAGGAAATAGATGATAAACTTCAAAAATCTCAACAGGAAATTATGCAGGAAATTAATGAAATTAAAGATATGGTGAAACAGGATTATGGCAAGGTGACTAAAAAAATATCAGATGTGGCGTCTGGCCTTGCAGAATTTATTATTAAAGTGGACTCCAAAGTGGAAGAATTTAAATCAGAAGTCAATGTTAAGATGAAAGACAATGACTATAAAATCTCTGATGTTGATGATAAAATGCAGAGAGTTGAAAATGAAATTGTTATGATGCAATTCAGGGCAATGGAATTTGCTATAAGGCTTTGAGGAATCAGAGAGGATGACAGACAGGATTTGAGACAGACTTGTGCTGAGGCTTTGGCAGTGATATTAAAAATTAATCCTGATGTGGTTTTTTACAAAATAGACAAAATTTACAGAGTGAATTCCTGGGTGGCCAGACAAAGACAATTGCCTAGAGATGTGGTCATATATTTTACGGATAGAGCAATAAGAAATGATATCCTGCAAAAATCCTTTCTTACTTCTGTGCAAGTGGGGGGTGCACAAATTGGAGTCTACAAAGAGCTACCACCTAAAATGCTGAAAGCCAGAAAAGATTTTAGCTTTCTAGTAAAAGAACTGCAAAAACAAGAGATACCATTTCGGTGGGATGCCCCAACTGGCATAATTTTGAAGTACAAGGGAGAAAGACATCGTTTGAATACTGTAGAGAAGGCGGAACATTTCTACACTACTATTTTTAAAGAAAGAACACCATCTCCACGTACATCTACAGTCCTGGAGATTAAGGAGAGTGATAAGAAGCAACTTCAGCAAGAACTGCAAGAACAGTCTAAGCAGGTGGAGTTAGAGGAAACGCAGGGTGCTGAAGGAGGTTTTTTGGAAGAGCCCCTGTTGGAATCTTCTCCAATCTTGGACCCGGTTCGGATGGTTGAAGTTAAGGATCAGCGTATAACTCGTGCAAAATCTAAGCAACTTAAAGAAAAGCAACAACAGGAAAGACAATATAAAAAGGGAGCTAAGAGTACTACACAAGAGACTGAGGCCATGGGGGGAGCAAGACCGAAGATTCTGGAAGATATTCGGTTATTCTGCTCGTTGCTTCAGAAAGATAAAGATAAAGATGACAATTAAGTGTTTATCCTGGAATGTGAATGGGTTGAATTCAGTACAGAAAAGGAAGAAGTTATTTGCATACTTGAGACAATTTAATAATGATATAATTTGTTTACAAGAAACGCATATCACAACTCAAGATCAAAAATATCTGATAAATTCTAAATTAGGAACACATTTTATATCTTCAACTTTGCAAAAAAAGAATGGTGTGGTTATTTATGTAAATAAAAGACTAACAGCTAAAATCATAGAAGCAGATGAAGATGGTAGGTTTATAGCAATTGAATTGCTTACAGTAAATGGCCAAATTCTTCTGATAGGATTTTATGCTCCCAATCAACAACAGGACCATTTCTATAAAATGTTACATACTAAAATACTGCAATGGGACTATATATCTATTCTAATTATGGGAGATTGGAATGGAGTAATTGATTCTAAACTAGATAAAAAGAGTTTGGCGAAATCTAGGATTAGATTGCCACAGACTTTCTTTGATATGAAAGAAGACTTGGAATTAAAAGATATTTGGAGAATACATAATCCAAAAGAACTGGATTATACTTTTTTTTCCGACAGACATAGATCCTTCTCTAGGATTGACTTCATTTTGTTGTCAGATGATCTACTTGTCAAGACAAAAAGAACAAAGATTTTCCCAAGAACCTTGACCGACCATAGTCCCGTATGGATAGAAATCGAGATGGGCAAGACTGAGCGACGTTCTTGGAGAATAAATGAAAACTTGTTCAGATATGAAAAAAATATAGTAGAACTTAAAAAGCACTTGAAAGAATTTTTTGAATTAAATTTGAATAAAGGTACCCCAATTGAAATTGTGTGGGATGCGAGCAAAGCTTATATGAGAGGGGTGCTCATTTATATGAACTCTAAACATAGATTGATTCGACAAAAGAAAAGATCTGAATTGGAAGTAGAAATAAAGAACAAAGAACAGTTACTTATTAAAAACCCAACAGATGAAAGAATACGTGGTGTTATAAAACTTTTGAAAGACCAATTTCAAATGCTTATGGCTGAACAAGTTGCAACAAACCTACAATATGCGAAACATAATACATTTTGTAATGCCAATAAACCGGGCAGATGGTTGGCCTACATATTAAGGAAAAAGCAGAGTACACGGACTATTGATAGTATTGATATTGGAGGGAAAGAAATCTTTCAACAAAACTTAATTAAAGAAGCTTTTGTGGACTATTATACTAAACTATATGCTAAAGAGGATGTGCAGAATGGACTTATAGAAAAATACTTAGATAATAAAAGAGTTACAAAAATTACTGACCAACAAAAGGAAAGAATGAATTATCCTATAACAGAGGAGGAGATAATAGTAGCAATTAAACAATTAAAAACAGCTAAAGCTCCTGGAACGGATGGTTTGACTGCAGTATATTATAAAACTTTGCAAGCAGAAATGGTGGAACAACTTAGAGATCTATTTTGTAATATTCAACAAGGGGGTAAAATACCCCCATCATGGACAACAGCTTATATTTCTCTGATACCAAAAGAGCAAGTAGGTCCAAAAAAACCGGAGAATTATAGACCAATATCTCTTCTGAATACTGATTATAAAATTTATGCAAAAGTACTAGCCAACAGGTTGATGCCAGTAATTCAAAAGGTGATTCATGATGATCAAGCGGGATTTATCGAGGGTAGATACATGAAGGATAATGTAAGGCAAGTAATAGACTTATTGGAATATCTTGAGAAGAATAAACAGATCCCTGCAGTGCTGGTCTTCCTGGATGCAGAGAAGGCCTTTGATAGAGTGGACTGGAATTTTCTACTAAAGACTTTAAAAAAGATGGACTTTGGGGATCAATTTATACAGGCGGTCTCAGCAATTTACCAAGAGCAAAAGGCACAGATTATTATTAATGGAAGTTTGACAACAGAGTTTAAAATTCAAAAAGGAACAAGACAGGGATGTCTGCTGTCCCCATTGTTATTTATTTTAACACTAGAAGTCTTGTTAAATACAATACGGGATTCTAATATCTTGAAAGGTATAATGATAAGGCAAGAGGATTACAGAATAAAGGCATTTGCAGATGATCTGGTCATTACCCTAACACAGCCAATGGAATCAATAATTCAGATGAAGGACATTATACAAGACTATGGTAAAGTTTCAGGTTTTAGACTGAATCAGAAAAAAACTAAGATGATAGTTAAAAATATGACACAAGATCGTAAACACGAGTTTGAAAGGAGGGCAGGTTTTGAGATTGTACCAAAGGTAAAATATCTAGGAGTTCAGGTTGCAGAATCAAACATGAAATTGTTTCAAAATAATTATGAGGTGTTGTGGCGAGAGGTGCAGAAAGATATGGAGACTTGGAAAAAACTGCAGCTGTCTCTACTTGGAAGAATAGCAGCAGTTAAGATGAACATTTTGCCAAGATTTCTTTTTCTGTTTCAAATGATTCCGGTGCTTAAAAGTGATAAACAACTGAAAGTCTGGCAAACTGGAGTAAATAAGTTTGTCTGGAATGAGAAAAAACCGAGAGTGAAATTGAAAATTATGCAAGATGTTCCAGAAAGGGGAGGTCTTAAACTTCCAAACCTACAGTTATATTATGAAGCAGCAGCTTTGACCTTAGCAAGTGATTGGTTTGGAAAGAAAAAGACTGGAATACTGAATATAGAAAGTTTTGATCTTGAATTTGGATGGCATGCTTACTTATTTTATGACAACAAAGTGGATAAAGTATTTAAAAGCCATATACTTAGAGATTCTTTGATGAGAGTTTGGAAGAAGCACCGATTCAAATGGGATTATAAAATACCGCTATGGCTGGATCTTGGTCATATTATGTGGAATACAAATATAATGTCACTCGGGGGGGGGGGGTTTATACAAAGAGGTTCTTTTTACAGATGCGGGCAGATGGCAGTTGAAGACATTACAGACACTGTTGGATGAAGGGATTAATTTAACTTGGTTACAATATAATCAACTACAATTGAGATGGAAAGAGGACCAAAAAACTGGTATTATGTTGCATGAGGAAGATTTGGTTAGACACATAAAAGAGAAAGGTCCAATGCATATTAAAAGGCTTTATAATGTTCTGTTAGAAAGGGATTCAGAAACTGAATTAGTTAAAGATTGTATGATTAAGTGGGCACAAAATTTTGAAGAACCAGTGATGTTGGAAACATGGGAAAAAAATTGGGTTCAGAACATTAAATTTACACAGTCGCAGAATTTGAGGGAAAATTTCTATAAAATGTTTTACAGATGGCATTTAGACCCCAAAAAGTTGTCGTGTATGTACCCTAATGTTCAGCCAAAATGTTGGAGATGTGATTGTTTAGATGCTACATATTATCATGTTTGGTGGACTTGTAGGAAAGTTAAGGCTTTTTGGATAAAAATTTGGTGGGTCATGCAGAATGTTTTGAAGAAAAAAATTCAATTTTCTCCACAACTGTTTTTATTGGGTATAGTTAAGGGTTTTACATTGGGTGAAACAAAATTGATATTGTATATGATAACAGCAGCAAGATTGTTGATAGGTAAATACTGGAAAAATGAAGCTTTGCCCACTATCGAGGAATAGACTTTGAAGATGGCCAGTTTTGCAGAGATGGCGAAGATTTCAGCATACTTAAAAGATTGTTCACAAGAGACTTATGAATGGGAATGGAAAAAGTGGATAGATTATGTTCAGAACAAATATCAAACTAGGAAGTATCAAATAGCTTTTATTTGAAAATGATATATCAAGATAGAAATATTTCAATGTAATGAAGATAAAAAAATTATAAGGGGGAGGGAGGGGTTCAAGTTTTATATAAGTTTTATACTAAGGGTTTTTTTTTACCTGATATGAGTATATTGTGTGGACGTCCGGGGGGAGGAGAGGGTTAGGGAGGGTTAGGGAGGTTGGGAAGTTTGGGGTGGGTTGAGGGGGGGGGGGGAAAGGGGTGAAAATGTAATTGTAAAACTTTTGCAATAAAAAAAAAATTGCAGATAATCAACTAATCATACACCCGTACCAGGGATGGGTTCTACTTACCTTTACTACTGGTTTGCATAGTGCCTGTGCACGCTCTTCTGTGCATGCGCAGATTGCCTATAATGACGTCCGGGTCAGTGGGTGGAGCCTCCCACCAGTTTTACTAGCGGTTCTTGCAAATCGGTCCGAACCAGGGGCAACCCACTGACTCATTGTCACCTAATTCTATCACATTGATTACCATGTCTTTATGCATTCTGTATTAGCAATACTACATTGTAGAAATAGTGAACTCTAATCCTAATTTAAATCTAACTAGTCAGTGTTTTATACTTCTTCTAAGTTAGTGGTCATCATAATATCACATAGACATAGAATAACAAAGCTATGACTTGTAAGTGGTTATATTATGTATTGTTCATTATTAGATTCCTACAGTATAGTACATACTGTATGGAATTTCCTTTGGCACAGGATGTTTGTTAGCCAACATGGGACAGAATCTTTGATTAGTCTTCAGGTTCTCTATGGGCATTCTTATTGGCTGTGATAAACAGGAGTTTCTTTCCCCACATAGGATGTTGCAACTGGACTTTAAATGGATGTAGGCCAGCTTCAGCTTAGAGGCTGGCATGTCTATTGCACCTTCCCAGATTGCAAAGCAGACAACATTACTGGTTCAGGCTGGAGCTGTGGTTCAAGTGTCATATTGCCTATTGACTATATATTCCTTACAGAAAGCTGGTCATTTGCATCCTTTTAGAGAGTCTTTGAGGCCACTTGGAGGTTTACCTATGACCTCAGGGTCACCTGAGTAGTGCAAATGGGTGTAGAGCCTTCTTGCAATACTCAGGTGACCTTGAGGACGCAGATAAACCTCCAAGTGGCCACAACAAGCCTCTAAAAGAATGCAAATGACCAGCTGTCTGCAAGGAATATAAGTCCTTCCATTCCCCACCATCCAGTTAGAGCTGAAGAAGTTTCTCAGATGAGAAGTGAAACATCTTCAAAGAAAAACAAGGAAATCCAGTTGCCTCTTGAAAAAGCACCTTTGGGACAACCATGATCTGGATGATTAAGCATCTCCCTAGACATGTAATACACATATTTTCCTCTTCCCCTCCCAGGGGTGGGCTACTGGGGGTTCTCAGGGGTTCAGAGATTCTGTGCAGTTAGCTAAAATTCTGTGCAGTTCAGAGAACCCCCAAATCCCACTCCTGGCTGGCCCCACCCACCCCACTCCACACCTCCAGGAGCCCCCACGTGGCCCATTTTGGATGCAAGTAATGCAGGGCAGGCACGGAGGCTGAGGGAGGGCGAAAAACGGGCCTAAGGGAAGTTCAAGAAGGCTGGAAACGGGCCTATTTCTGGCCTCTAGAGAGCCTCTGGAGCCTGAGGAGCCTGTTTTCGCCTTCCGGAAGCTCAAGGAAAGCCTTCAGAGCCTGGGAAGGGTAAAAATGCCCCCCACCATGGTGCAGGAGGCTGACTAGGCCATGCCCACCATGGCCTCGCCCACCCAGCAACTGGGTAGAGAACCCCTTGCTAAAATTTTTGAAGCCTTCCCGTCCCCCCACAAAAGGCTGTTGTTCTGGGTTAACTCCACTCTCCTAGACTTCACTGCACAGTGACCTAAGTAAATCCTTGATGGTTAGTCCTTAGGTAAAAGTCTTAAAGTCTTAAAATGTAAAAATGGCATACAGCCTTTGCTTCCTCCAAGAGTTCTTGCATTCTTTGGAATTAGATGCTGCTTTATGTTTAATCTTCTTTTTCTAATAGCCAAGTTCCAATTGTTGTTCTCAAGCACTCCAGTTGAGCTCCCAAGCTAAACTCCTGGCAGGAATCACATCAACCTGTGCTTCTTAATTGTATGCTGCGGTTCTGGTTGCTGACAACAGACCTCTCACTTGCCATGTTTTTTGAGTGCCAAGTCATCGCTTTCTCATCTGCCTACGGTGTTATTTTCTCCTTTTCTCCCATATACCTGCCACCCCCACACACAATGACTTAATTTCCCCTTTTGTAGGCTAAAGGCTTGATTGGGGTGAAACTGCCTATGAATGTTGGCATGTTCTGGAAAAAGCCAGGATATGAATTACAGTCCACAACTCCTTTCTCCGCAGGTACATCTCCATCTTTACATTCCAGGAGAGGTAGTTTGTCTCATTCAGCCGAGACACCTAGAAACTCTTCCCATTATGCCGATGGAGGCCATGCTGCCTGCGTTCTTTTACAAACCACTAGCCACTATCAAACCATGTTGCACAACCCCTCTGGCTCTGGTGCAAGCTCTCACTGGGTTTCTCTTCTCTCTGGTTTATCTATCTATCTATCTATCTATCTATCTATCTATCTATCTATCTAGTCAAGCATGTATTAGATAACAGATATAGGTATAAACATGATTATGAACATTATAATTTATATAAATTACATAATTTACTAGTCATTCTGGCCTTCTCTCTGGACTGGGCCCATAACCTATCAGAGTGTTTACAGTGTGACTACTATTTTGAGACCACCCAGGAGCAAAATACAGGATACAGAGGTTTGTCTTACAAACAGTGGATTATATACAAGACTTCTATATACAAACATACAAGTGGTAGGCACATACCAGACAAGCAATCATTCTTCACCTCTACACGGAGAACTACAATGCAGATAGAACACGGTGAGGAGAATGATGCATGAGGAGAGAGAGACGCCCTCTAATGTCCTCCCTTATATAGACAGCTTCTTAAAGTGGCAGTAACTCTGCTGACTCATTCTCATTTCATCATCTTGGTTTACAGCCTTACAGCAGCTGGTCAGCTTTAAATCTTCATTACCCTGACAACTCAACTAGGTAAACTGCTGGGACACCACTATGGAGGCTAATGAGTTAGGGATCTTTGGTGCTATCTGAGTTTGATTGTTTTCTTTCAGACATTTCATTACCCAAACTAGCACTGATGCTAAGACTGATGATGTTACCTAGTTTGGGTAATGAAACATCTGCCAAAAAAAAAAAACCCACAACACTTAGAGAGTACCAAGGACCTCTCATTTCAACCCTGAGCTACAAATATTCTTCTTTACTGGCTTATAAATAAGTCAGTATCATTTCTGAGACTGGAAACTTTTATGTGCCTTTTTTTGGGGAGAAAGGAATAAGCTGTGGTGGCGCAGTGGTTAGAGTGCAGTACTGCAGGCTACTTCTTCTGACTGCTGCCTGCCTGCAATTTGGCAGTTCAAACCTCACCAGGCTCAAGGTTGACTTAGCCTTCCATCCTTCCAAGGTGGGTAAAATGAGAACCCAGATTGTTGGAGGCAATAGGCCGACTCTGTAAACATCTTAGAGAGGGCTGTAAAGCAATGTAAAGGGGTATATAAGTCTAAGTGCTATTGCTAGTGCTAAACTGACCTTAGTTTTGGCAAAGTGGGAATAGGAAGGGTGTCAATCTGGCCACATCTGCTCCCAAGTGCAAAAAAAAAAAAAGGTATAGATTCACTTCTTTCTTTTTCATGCTGCTGACACATACACAGGGGTGAAATCCAGCAGATTCTAACAGGTTCTGGAGAACTGGTAGTGGAAATTTTGAGCAGTTCAGAGAACCTGCAAATGCCACTCTGCCAGAGTGGGGTGGGAATTGAGATTTTGCAATATCCTTTCCCCAGGAATGGGGATTTTGCAGTATCCTTCCCCTGCCACGCCCACCAAGCCACGCCCACCAAGCCACACCACACCATGCCCACCAAGCCACGCCCATAGAACCAATAGTAAAAGAATTTGGATTTCACCACTGCACATACATGATGCTTGTCCAGAAGTTAATAATCTCCATACTGTGAGAAAAACTTTAATGTTTTTTCCTCTTGATGTATGATGATTCTCTAGCAATAACTATGTGTATGCCAAGTAATATGCTTTTTCCACATTTTATGTCCTGAATAGGTGGTAAATTCATATGCTGAATGTAACTCCAAATCCACAACCCATTTTCAACTTTTCAAATCCCACTTCAACTTTTGATCAAAACATTAGCTTCAAGACATTAGCATGGTGGAAATACATTAGTGGCTGTTTTAATCTTTTAAAATGTTTGAAGTGAACAGAAACTATTAAACTCCATACTACTAATATTAATCCCTGTTAATCTCCGTTGAGAGAGGAAAAAAAATCACTCATCTGTTAAAGCAGAAGGGTGCTGGGTTCTATTCAAAACAGAATGAGAAAAATACCACTCAAAAAAGGAAGAACAGAAAATAACTGGTTGACTGACCTAACAAAAAAGAAAATGACACTTTAATGGTATTGTAAAAAAAGAAAAAGACATTGCATAAATTTAAAATGAAATCACTTTGTCAAACCTACAAACGGGTATGACAATTTGGCTTTCCAGTATCATTATCTTGTTTTGAATGGGAAAAAAATTGAATTTATAATTACAGAACTATGATGTATTTGCAATGGGCTGATTTAACTGATGGATTGCATCTTTTCTTGTGCCTGGGATTAGCCGTTTTCTTTCTATTCTACAAAATGATAAATGGCTCAAAAAGCTAACTTAGCAGTTCAATGGAATATGCAGTAAATGAAGAGATTAATGATTAATTAACTGAAATCTTAATGAAAGCATACAACTTTCTGCCTTCTGAATTGCGATAATCATTTTGCAGGTTAATGTTTCTTCAAAATTTGGAATTAAGTTTCTCTATGCCCAGAAAAAAACATTTTATTTTGTTCAGTAGAATTTATTACAGTAAATGTATTCAGGATTACATCTATAGAATAGTATTGTCAAGGTAATTGCAAAATGCATCTTTCATAGAGTCTTTCTACTATAACTTCATTTCACTCTCTCTTTTTTATATGTAGAATTGCTAATACGTTTGAAGATGATTCATCATTTCTCACACAGTCCAAGTAAAAAGGCCCGGCAACTATCTGACTTGAAATTAGAGTCATTCTCACAGCTTATTTAAGCACCAAACCACAATATGAATGGTATAACTTTCTCATTGCATAAAATACAGCTATCTAGCTCATCAGTTAAAGTCACAGATGGAAGGCTATGATCCCTGTTATCTTGCTGAAGTGACAATATCTGTTTCCAGGTCTTGATTATCCCTGAGACAATTAATTCTTAGTTTAAAGTTGCTCAATTTAGCAGGAAACGAATGCACCTAGGCATTCCTAATTTCTCCAGTGTGTTTATCTGCCTACCTCATATATTAATATTACAAAAACCACTGCATTCACTTTTCAACAGAGTTCTTTTCAAATAATTTAAATCTCAGATAATCTCAGATAATTAAATCTAGGTAATTTAAACCTCAGATAATTATTCACCTAAATTACAGTTATAAAATGCAAATTCTTCGTGTGTGTATGTGGACGGGGAGGGGGGGCATGGAAGGACAAAGAAAGAGAGTGGGAGAAAGAAAGAGCTACACTCTGAAAAGATAGAGGTCACTGTTCTACAAAGCTCTTGGTTATTTAAGGCAGCTCATCTGACATAAAATGACATACTGCAATGCCTTTATAGAACTCCTCAGCCTACTTCAGCTTACTTCCATTCAAGTCTTCTAATCTCCCAAACAATTAAAGCTACAGGGGAGAAGTTGGGGATAAGAAATAACCCTGTCTCATTTTGTTATCACCAGCCTCCATGGAATTGAAGAGCAAATGTTAACAGCAGAGAATCTGCTATTATGGACTTTAGATATGATGTATAATCCTAAAGTGCCTGAGCAATACAGAATCTGTTGTGGTCTGCTGGCATCCTATGGAGCTGGCAACAGAGTCAGACAGTGAGGAGGCTGGTGAGGAACATGGGCCAGTCCTGGAGTCTGGGGAAGGCTCGGATGATGGCTCTGCATAGGAGGTAGAGATGGGGCCAGGGCTATCTGGGAGTTATGTGCTGACTCCGGACCCTCCAGAGTCAGATGTCAGCGAGGCAGAGGAACAGGGGGAGCCTGTTCCCAGTGCGTGCATGCGCAGAGCTGCCAGAAGACAAGAACAGATACAAAAGGGGCAACTTGGGAGTAAGACTTGGAGATGATTAGCCCCTCCTGTAAGACATAAAGGAGGAACAAAGGCATGTGAGCTTTTGCAGAAGCAACTTTGTTCATGCTGATTGGTTTAAATTCTGAAGCTCTGGTTTGACTCTGTGCTCCATGAGGCCTTGCAAAGCTAATCGCCAATTTGGTCTTTGGCAGCGTGTCAAGGGAGATAAAGGTAGGTGCTTAACAGCCTTATCCCGAAGGACTGTGGAAGACTTCCGTCAGACTCTTTACAAACTATTTGTGACTCTTCACGAGCTGTGAATGAACAGAATTCACAGCCATTGAAATAAAAAGAGGGTTTTGGGGACTAATCGTGTGCTTTTTACTGTCTCAGGAAGCCTAGGTCAGAACAGAATCATCATAAAACAAGCCAACATTCATGTTTCATCTCATGCATGATGAAGAACATGGAAGCAAGGATAATTTACTTAGTGTGCCTCTCTCTACTTTATCTCCTATAAACCATTTGATGTTTTAGAAAGCATGAAGCAGTCTAAGAAAAGAAATGAAAGTGACAACAGACAATTTTGTCCAATCTCTCATAAACAAAAGCAAAGCTAAATCCATCTGATTTTTTTTTTGATGGACTCCACTAAGTAGGGCAAGAAAGAATAGAATAGAATATAATTCTTTATTGGCCAAGTGTGATTGGACACACAAGGAATTTGTCTTGGTGCATATGCTCTCAGAGTACATAAAAGATACATTCATCAAGAATCATAAGGTACAACACTTAATGACAGTCATAGGGAAACATATTAGTCTTAATGATACCAGCAACAAGGTTACAGTCATACAGTCATAAGTGGGAGAAGATGGGTGATAGGAACAATGAGAAGATTAATAGTAGTGCAGACTTAGTGAATAGTTTGACAGTGTTGAGGGAATTATTTGTTTAGCAGAGTGATGGCGTTTGGGGGAAAAACTGTTCTTGTGTCTAGTTGTTCTGGTCAATTTGGTGCAGCCATAGGGAGGAAACAGTGGCAAACCACTTCTGAAAAACCTTGTCAAGAAAACTGCAGGAACTCAAGCAGACTATCGCTGAGAATTGGACACAATAGAACAGAAGAAAAGAAAGCTCCAATAGGGTAGAGTAATAACTTAACTTGTGGCTGTTGATAAAAATAGGATTGCCAACATGATTGCCAAGGAGGAGGAGGAGGAGGAGGAGGAGGAGGAAGGGAAGAAGAAGAAGAAGAAGAAGAAGAAGAAGAAGAAGAAGAAGAAGAAGAAGAAGAAGAAGAAGAAGAAGAAGAAGAAGAAGAAGAAGAAGAAGAAGAAGAAGGAGAAGAAGAAGAAGAAGAATCCTAAATAAAGCAATAGAAATGGTCACATTATTGGCAAAACAATTCTGGAAGGGTAATGAGCGTCACATTTCACTCAAGGAATCCTTTTGCTTTAGAAAAGCAGTGGATTTTATCATTCCTAACTCGAGAACAAATATCCTTCATCAAGTTGAAATTAATTACAACATGTAATTCACAAAAGATTCTGGGAAGATTTTTAGGATCAACTTTTGGTTTATATAAGTGTCTCCTGGGAGATCAAGAGAAGGCAAACCAGAATGCAAATAGCTGATCACTGCTTTTATGGGATTGTGTTACTGTGCATGCATGTACACATGCATGTCATTTGGGCATCATAGCAATTTGCTGTTAGGAGAAAGATTTATATCAGCTGCTTTAAGTAAAGAAAAGAATGGAGTTGTTTTGTACATAAATCCACCATTGCAACGAAAAATGATTCTATCGATCAGATATGTGGTGGAAGGGGGAGATTACCTTTAATAAAAAAAAATAAGGGCCTTTTAATGGAAATTTATCCTCCAAGTGAAAATAAATTGAATTTTTTCTTTGGACATATCAGAAAGTTATTGGAGCTGTTGTATGAAAATTGGTGCGTAATGGAAGACTGAAATGGAACAGTCTGCCTATAACAGTTTGCCTACAACAAAACAGAACATCAGCAAAAGGGATTAACATGATGAAGAACAAGTTCCCAAAAGTATACTTCAAAATTATCAATATTATATTCTCCATATATCAATTGAACAAATTGAAAGGTAATTCATACTTGTATTTACTTGGTAACACTGTGCCTTGGTGGCGCAGTGGTTAGAGTGCAGTACTGCAGCCTACTTCTGCTGACTGCCAGCTGCCTGCAATTTGGCAATTCAAACCTCACCAGGCTCAAGGTTGACTCAGCCGTCCATCCTTCCAAAGTGGGGAAAATGAGGACCCAGATTGTTGGGGGCAATAGGCTGACTCTGTAAAACGGTTAGAGAGGGCTGTAAAGCACTGTGAAGCGGTATATAAGTCTAAGTGCTATTGCTATTGCTACTTATATTTCAGAAAGATACAGATCTTACTCCAGTGCAGACATTTTGGACTTCCAAAAGTTTGGCCACTGGTGTTAACAAAGTTGAAATATTGCCAAAGCCTTTCTCTGTCCATAGTCCAGTGACTTTAATATATATGCAAGACGAAAGCTGAAAAGTGCAGATGAGTTGAAATGAAATATTATTCCAATGTGAAATAATAGGAGAAAAATATAAAAACAATTTTATATAATTTTTGAGAATAATCTCAGTAAGGTTACAGATATTAAGTAGTATGGAATGCCAGTAATGCAGCCATATGAGGACGATTTATTCAGCAGAACAATAAATTGAACAAGAAAAGAAAATATGCAAAAGATTCTAAATGATACAAAGATAAAAGAGGAGGAACTAATGAGATCTCTGGGGAGGAAAAAATATCTCACAGCAAATTAAACTTCTACAGCATAACTTTCTGTGCTAATAGTGAGAGCAATGGAAATAAAATTGAATTTGTTAAACAAAGGAACTTTATGTCAGCAAATAAACCAGGGAAATGGCTTGCTTACAGACTGAGAAAAAAGAATAAAAAGAAAATGATATTAAAATTACAAAATGAGGAAATTATGGTGACCCATGAGGGCAGATGAATATTTAAAGAAACAAAATCTACCAAAGTTAACAGACACCCAAAGATGAATGAAGAATGGATCATTAAAATAAGAGAAATTTTGATGCTATTAAAAAGTAATACATAGCAATGAATAAAGGTAGAGATACTACATAAGGTGGGTTAATCAAATTCTTAATATAAATAAGAAGATGAGCAGGAGTGAAATGCTCCCGGTTCGGACGGGATCACCTGATCCAGTAGCGATGGAGGCGGGTGGTTCGGAGAACCGGTAGCAAAAATCCCTGCCCCCCCCCATACCCAGCTGAGCCGCACAATCATCAGAGGCTTTTTTTTTTTTTTTACTTTTAAAAGCATTTTTTCTACAACCTCTTCGGCCAAAAAATGCTTTTAAAAGTAAAAAAAAAAAAGCCTCTGATGATCATGTGGCTCAGCTGGGATTATCAAAGGTTTTTAAAAGAAAAAAAAAATGCCTCTGACAATCCAAGCTGAGTTGCCTTTTAAAAAAGCCTCTGCCGATCAGGCAACTCAGCTGGGATTCGCCGAAGAGGTTGTAGAAAAAATGGTTTTAAAAGTAAAAAAAAAAAATGGCCACGCCCACCCAGTCACATTACCCCCGCCACCAAGCTACACCTACAGAACCAGTAGTAACAAATTTTAGATTTCACCACTGAAGATGAGCTTTTGTTACCTTTGCAACAAAAAGATGAATTCCATTTTAGATGTCAGAAATATACTGGATAGTTAGACAGGGATATTGTTGTGGCTCCATTACCTGAGCCTGTGTTATCGGAGGGAGAAGGCTCTGAACATGAAGGAGAGGAGTTGGCCAGGCCTCCCTCTCCAGGACCCTCCTCTCTGGCAATGCCTCAGGTGTCTCCTGAAGGAGAAGAGATTGGCCAGGAGCCAGGTATCTCCTCGCAGTCGGATAGTGACAGAAATAAGTCTTGGCTGGATCCACGCCAGCGTCGGAGAGACAGGTGCACGCAGCAGAAGAGACGGCGTGCCAGAGATTAGGCTGAGTCACTGGACCACACCCCACAGGGGATAAAAGGGGGTGAGGTGGCCATTCAGATTCTGTGACGGACAAAACAAACTACTAGCGAGTCACATTGTATCTTTGAAACAACAATTATCTGCCTTGGATTTAATACGGACTGGACTTGACAATTCTTGAACTGTGTGTATCTTGTTTGGGTTTATCTGTCGGAGAACAACCCCTCCCTCTATGACTAAAGTTCTTGGCAAGCAGCTACTGGGTTGCTGCCAAGCCTCTTATTGAAAGAATTTGTTGTCTACCAGTTTTATTTAACCCCTGACTATCTGTTTGTGTGCATGTGTGAGATGGGGACAGAACAGATATGTTGATTCCTAAAGAATGACAGGATTTTACTTTGCCAAAAAATTATAGGCCAATATCATTACTGAATAGTGATTATTAGCCGCCCTGAGTCTTCGGAGAGGGGCGGCATATAAATTTAATTAATTAAATTAATTAATAAAATTATAAGGTGTTCACAACAATTTGAACTGAAAGACTGGAAACTATTTTATCCACAAAGACTAATGTGTTTTGTTTTATTTTTACTGAAGAGACAATTAATTGATGGTATTAGAGATGTACTCTAATTAGAGGTTACTTGGAAGCACACAATTAAAAATAGCTTGTTTTAATATTTCTCGATGCAGAGAAAGCTTTTAACAATTTAAACTGAATTCCTCTGATTAAAATTTTGGGAGATATGGATTTTGGCAAGAATTACATGAATGCAATCAATATATGTTTCACAACAAGCACAAATAATTGTGAGTGGAACATTTATTTATTTTACTTATTTATTTAGTTTGTCAAACATGCACGAGATAATAGGAATAAGTATAAACATGGATATGAACACAGGAAATGGGTACAAATAAATGGGGACAGTAGGACAGGGATGGTAGGCATGCTGGTGTGCTTATGCGCACACCTTACAGACCTCTTAGAAATGGGGTGAAGTCCAACAGTAGACAGTTTAAGGTTAAATTTATGGAGGTTTGGGGAAGTAACCACAGAGTCAGGTAGTGCATTCCAGGCATTGACCACTCTGTTGCTGAAGTTGTATTTTCTGCAGTCGAGTTTGGAGTGGTTTACCTTGAGTTTGTATCTATTGTTTGCCCGTGTATTATTGCGGTTGAAGCTGAAGTAGTCATTGACAGGTAGGATGTTGTAGCAGATAATTTTGTGTACTATGGTCAGACCATAGGCAACGTAGTTCTAGATTGTCCAAGCCCAAAATTTCAAGCCTGGTGGCATAAGGTTGTGAGCATTGATCAAGATTTGTGAAATACAGAAAGGAACAAGACAGGAGTACCCACTTTCAGGTCTATGACAATTTGCTATGGCCAAATTGCCATAGCCAACTCGCTGCTGGGCAATTTGCTGCAGGACAAGAGTTACAATAAAGTAAAGGAAATTGTGGAATAGAATCATTAAAGAATGGATGCAAAAGGAGGGACAGAATGAAATGTGAATGACAAAAAATAACATGTTTTTTTTTTAATTTTAAATAATTAAATTGAATTGTTAAATTGTCCTGTGGCAAATTGTCCCATGGCAAGTTGGCCATGATGAGTTGGCCATGGTGAGTTGTCCCACGAACATTATTCCTAAATATATTTTGACAAAGACAGGCACCCAAAATACTGGAAAATCATGGGGGTTTTTTTGCCCTTCCTTCCTTCCTTCCTTCCTTCCTTCCTTCCTTCCTTCCTTCCTTCCTTCCTTCCTGTTGCTGGCAGTTATGGCAAAGTGCCACATCTTTGCTGTTTAGCTAGTGTACTCATATGCTTTCCTATGCCAAAAAAACCCACACACTTTGTCTTTTGGGGTTTCAGGTTTAGGAAGAGGGGATGCTCCATCCTCATTTATTATAATTAGGATACTTTGCCATTGGGTCATGATGGTGTCGTAGTTACAATATTTTCACTGTTAGCTTCTCTCCTAATTTAAAAAAAAAATGGTTTTCTATTTCATTCCCTTTCTAAGCATGGTAGTTCAACCTTTCATAGTATGGCATTTGCTGACTAGGGCAGTGTTGGTGAACCTTTTTGGCACTGAGTGCCAAAACAGGACTGTGCACATGGGGGAGCACCGGAAACCGGAAGCTCAACTTCCTGGTGCATGCATGCACACCAGGGAACTGCTCTTCCAGTTTCCAGAGCTCCCACATGCACGAAAACCAGCTGGGCAGTGTTCATGTGTGCCAGAAACCAGAAGAGCAATGGGCGATGGCTGGCGTGGCACTTCCTCCATATGTTTGCCATCACAGGACTAGGGCATCATGTTATATTGAGGCTGTCTCTTTTAATCTGATTAATTCCCTTTTCTTACTGGCATACCATTTCAGGAGTATGATATTTGGTGTAGATATTCATCATATTTTGTTGACATTCCATACATTACTTGCAATCACTTTCTGTTCCTTTTCACTGACTTTACATCTGGTTGGTTTTTTTTCCGATTTGCCATTTTCTGCTTATAGCATTTTTCTAATCTCACCATAGATGTCTCTAAAATGTCCAATCTGAATAGAATAGAATAGAATAGAATAGAATAGAATAGAATAGAATAGAATAGAATAGAATAGAATAGAATTCTTTATTGGCCAAGTGTGATTGGACACACAAGGAATTTGCCTTGGTGCATATGCTCTCAGTGTACATAAAAGAACATACACTAACACTAACATATACTAACATGGCTTTGTAAATGCAGGTCTTTTCCTATAGTTACAATTATATAAGTCATAGTCATATATGTGAGAGTGTGATCTGGTGGTTAAGGCACCAGGTTAGAAACCAAGTCACTATGTGTTCTAGTTCTGCCTTAGGCACAAAAGCCAGCAGGTCCCAGAGTACTTTTCCAGAAAGCAACTAGACTTTCTTGGGGTTTCTTTTTCCCTTGAAAAAGTTTTGCTTCTCCTTCAAGAAGCTTCTTCAGTTCTAGCTGACTGATGTGGAAACAGAAGGATTTGTGTTCTTTGTAGTCATCTCAGTGGTGGGTTGTTACTGGTTCTCCTTGGTTCTTGCAAACTGGTAGTGGAATTTTTTTTTTTTTGTATTGAAAAGTTTTTATTTTTTTATAAACAAACATACATACAATATATAATCAATCAATCAGTGTGTCATCTGAATACATCTTTTTTCCTCTTACTCCTCCAATATTTATCATATCTTAATATTATCATTTCATTTGTTGTATCATTTTCCCCACATTTACTTTTATATTTGTACCTTTATCTATTCACCAATTTTATCCCAACCCAACCCTCCCCCCTCCTCACCCCCACCCCCGACTTCCCAGAGCAAAAACAGGGTATAACATTTAACAAACAAAAGCTAACCTACTACAAGGTTTAAAACTCCCCCACACTCTTTAACTCCTCATTTACAAATTCATCAACCTCCCTTTTGTAAATTCTCAAAATCAATTGGGTTAAATTCTTTCTTCCTGAATATAAAAGCCTTTTTCTTAGTATATAATCCAGTAACTTTACCAATAATACAAGCATTAACAAATACTGATAAGTTTCATTTCCATCCCTCAAACACCTTTCTTTTTCAACATTGCTCCCTAATAAGATTCTAAATTAAACATTTATCCTCTTTATTCCTTCATAAACCATTTATCAATTTCTAACTATTCAGCATTAAAAATTCTAAATTAAACATTTTAAAACTTTAAACATTTTATCACCTATACCTTTTAAAATAATATAATCTTATCCGGTAGTGGAAATTTTGAGTAGTTCGGAGAACCGGTAAATATCACCTCTGCCTGGCAGTAAAAAGCAGTGTGGGGTAGACCAATGCGCTCCAAAAACAAATGGGTAGACCGGTATGGCTCTGCAAGAAGTTAAAAGCCTGGTAGACCAGTACCTCTGCTAAATCCTAAATAATTTTTGTCAGATGACCATCAAACCACACCCACAAAATAAACCACGCCCACAGAATTGGTAGTAAAAAAAATTAGAACCCACTCCTGAGTCATCTGGTCATTAGCACTCTGAAGGTCAGTTGTTAGCTCTCTGAGAGTCATTGAGGCTACTTGGAGGGGTTAATTTGTATCCTGAGAGTCACTTGAATCAGAGTATGGAATAAATGAGTGTGGAGCCCTCTTGGGACTGCTGAGAAAACTGTGTTGTAGATAGGAGTTAGGTGGTGTCGTATCCCTCCCTTTGTTGACAGAGAAATGTTTAATTTTAACATTGATGGGCTCCTTGACCCTTCTTTTAAATCAGTAGTCGTCTCTGCCAGAATGTGAACTTAGCTGTCTTCAAAACCATTTCCTATTTGCCTCTGATTCAGATGACTCTGAAGATATAGATTAACCCTTAACCACAGATGTACTATTTCAGCTATGCTATTACAGACATGAGGTCATAACGACCACTCTAGCTGTTGGCCATAGTCCAGATAATTGCACTATAATAGTGTGACTAGTGGTTCTGGATCTATTGCTTCCAAAAGGTGCAGAAGACATTTGAATTTGTTCTTGCCATATAAATTATTGCACGAATTAGATTGTACCTGAGCATCAATTTCATCAGGAGCTTCATCTTCGCTGATGTCAGAATCGGCGGCAGCTGTGGGTTCCTCATCGTCCATTACAAAATTTCCGTTGCAATCTGATTCCCACTTCACTCAGATCACTCTCTGCTTCTTCATACCATGTTAGGATAGTTTCTTCGAAGTTTGGGTCACAAAATCGCACTCTTTTTGGTGGAAACTGTGGCCCTGACATTATAAAAAATATATACGTTAACAAAGATCTGCGGTCAAAATGACCGCAATTCAAATTCAAATGCCGCTACAGAAAACACCAAATAACTTATGTAAGCGCGATGCTGCGTGCACTCTTATTGGAGGGAAAACAAAAGCTATTTGCAATCAGAACGGTCCATTTCTAAAAATAGGGGTGTTCCAAATATTTTGGAAAACTGTTGCGATCACTATGACCATAGGTCTGTGGTTACGGGTTAAACCCCCAAGTGATATCAACTAGTCTCAGAGAGCTAATAACCAGATAATTGCAAAGAATATAAATCCTTTCATTCATGACCAGTCAGTTAGAATTGAAGAAGCTTGTTGGATAAGAAGCAAAATGTTTTCAAAGAAAAAAGAGAACAAAAAAAAATCCACTCGTCTTTTGGAAAAGAACCTTTGGGACAGGAGTGGGTTCTACTTACCTTTACTCCCGGTTCGCAACAGGGTCGCATGTGCGTGCTTGCTTTGCTCGCGTGTGCACGCACTCTTCTGCACATGCGCAGAAGCGTTTTGCTGACGTCAGGGTCAGTGGGCGGAGCCTCCCACTGGTTTTACTACCAGTTCTATAGAACCGGTGCAAACTGGGGGCAACCCACCCCTGCTTTGGGACAATCATGACCTGGACCATTGAGAATTCCCATAGGCTGAAAGCCAGCAGGGTGATTTTAGGCCAGTTGCTCTCTCCCCGTCCCTGATATCAGACTCAGGTGACATACAAGTCAGTCAATTCTTGTCACAGCTAATGAATCAACACTCCATTGATTAAAATAAGTGTATCCTGAACTTTCAGAGAAAATGCTAGGGAGATTTTTTTAAAAAAAATAACATTAGGCCCACATGATACGCTTAGTGGTTTCCTTTTCATAAAGTTATTTAAACTTTGGGGATAACTTTATTAACTTCACTGAAGCAAAGAAACACACCTGATTGGTTTTGACAAACTGAGTCATGTGGCTTTGAATCATTCTGAGCCATTGTTGCACAAGGTTTCACTTGCCATCATTTCTCAACTGATAAAACCATAAAATTGGGTTTTATTTTCATACCTCTTGATTCTTCTCTACTGCATGTCAGCTGCCGCTGGTTGGGAGAGTGTGAAATGAGATTTTCGGTATTCCTTTCTTGCTTTTGGGTGCCGTCCTTCAGCTGTGGGCCTTTAGAGCCCACCCTGCAGCTACAATGTAGCCAGGGTGTCAAGCAGGATATGTCCAACACATGTCAAAATGCAATAGATGGTGAGACAATCATAATAAAGAGATGAAATTGAAGATCTCAGCATAGATAGCAACTTTCAGAGGAGTCATTCACAAGGGTCTCTTAACACGTGCAAGGAAAACTCAAGCTGACCAACTTCAGTTCAGGCAGCAGAAAATCCTTTGGCATTACTTGCCTTCTCATGAACACCAGAAAAGTACTCGAGAAATATTTCCATACAGGCTTGTCATTCCCATATTTGTCTCATCTTATGGATTCTGCAGCTGGGTAGTCAGGATTTGGGTGATAGGACTCCAGAAGGTTTATGGAGATTCTCAATCATCCAGGTTGCGGTTGTCCTAAAGGTGCTTCAGAACTGAAGAAGCTTCTTGGATGAGAAGAGAAACATCTTTAAGGAAAACCAAAGAAAACCCAGTTGCCTCTTGAAAAAGCACCTTTGGGGTGACTCTGGAAAGTTCACCATCCATGCTGGAGCTGTTACATGTTATGGCTGATGTCCTGCCTAAGAAATCTCTTCATTTGGGCTTGTTGGAAGTTAAAACCCACCCCTCTCCTAGAAAAATGAAATATTTTAGGATATACTAAAAAGGCAAAATATTTCCACTAAAAGAGAAGTAGAAACTCAGAGAAGAAGAAACTCAGCCCCCCACCTTTGTCAATGGGCCATTACGGCCTGAGCCAGTCCATTCTACATAACAAAGATCTACCTCCTTCAGGCAGAGTCATTTAATTGCCCTTCATTGCATCACCCACCAAGATTCAACCAAACTTAACACAGAGACAACCTACAAAGCTAACCATGACCTCTGACAGCAACCAATCAGGATACTCTTGACCTCTGACAGCAACCAATCAGGATACTCTTCCTGTGCCCCAGGAAGTTCAAAGCCAGAGAGGGTATAAAACCCAGGGAGTCTCAGCATCTCCTCCCTTTTTTTCTTCACCCAACATCTTCAAGGCACGTGATCCATTAAAACCAAACAGCCACCATGTTTCCAGTGTCTTTTTTCCCCATTTGGAACTGAACCCAGAAGGACATTTCTTCCAACAGGCTGTAGGAGAAATGTTTGTTCAAATGTTTGTTCAAAGTTCTCTACAGCTAGAGATTTCTCTTTTTCTCACTCCTCTTAAACTTATGTTATAGTACGAACTGTGCAGTTACAGCTACTTCTCAGTTAGAAGTAAAACAGACTCTTTCCAAGAAGTAAAGCAGACAGTTGGCTGGAAGAATTTATTTTAAGTTCCATCAAAGTAAAGCCTTCATTTGAAGCTCTGCATAGCCCTATTATGCATTCATAAGTTACATTCAATTCCCAAAACTCCTAGGAGCAAACAAAGCCATTTGAACCATCACTGCTTCCTGATCTATTTACATGAATGATTAGAGAGAACGAACAGTGAAGAAGAGGACTCATTTATGCTAAGTAATCAGTCAAACCTATTTATATGCTGACACTACTTAAAGGCAGAAAAGACAATTTTGGAATAAGAGTTGCTTTTTGATTAGGCAAATTAGCCTCCCAGAGTCCTAGATAGGGAAGGGACATAAATTTTGCAAATAAATAAATGCTAAAGCAGTTTTCAGTGCTGCTAAAAATATCCATGGAGATATATATATATTGTGTTTCCCCGAAAATATGACCCTGTCTTTTTTTTTTTCTTTTTTGAACCCTGAAATAAGCGCTTGGCCTTATTGCCATGCGCTCAAAAGCCTGATTGGGCTTATTTATCAGGAGATGTCTTATTTTGGGGAAAAACAGGGTATTGGATGGATCTCTATTTCCAGATTATCTCCTTTGCTATTACATGGTGCAGATTTTTTTTTTTAAAAAAAGAAAACAAAGATCAATAAAAAGCTTTCACTATAATTTCAAATCAATATTTTCAGATTTATGAAGCTGGACGCATTGAACAGAGCAAACCAGCAAGGTGTACCATTTTCACCAAATGCACACCTATATTACAACTGAAATCTTCTGCATCAATACTGTAGCAAGAGAGTTTTACTGAAAATTGTCACAACCCTTAGAGACCATAGAACAAAGTCACGCACAGTCGATCGTTTACACCTTTAATAGTAACTAATTCTGCAGTGCTCAAAAGCAAAACCGCATTTCTTGCTGAGACGTCTTGCTAGTTGTGTTTATTATTCACACCATAGCTCCAAGAGGATTATTCACTTCAGGGGAAAAAAAAACCATTTAAAAGGTGCTAACATTTAGTAAAGTGCTAGATTTCTTTCCTGCAGCATTACCAAAGTAGACCCACAAAAATTCGTGAATGCAGGTAGTTCTTGACTTATGATCACAACGGAGCCCAACATTTACATTGTTAAACGAGACATTTTAAAATGAATTTTGCCACATTTTACAACCTTTCTTGACCCTGCTGTTAAGTGAATCGCTCCAGTTGTTGAGATAGTGACATAGTTATTGCTGGCTTTCCCCCTGTTGACTTTGCTTGTCGGAAAGCTGCAAAAGGTGATCACATGACCCCGTGTTCTGCCCCAGCTATGGACCCCAAAGAACGCAGCACACACAAAGTCTGTACAAACCTTAGTTTACTAAATTAAATCAGTCTTTTTCAAACAAAGGCTGTTAATTAACTTTCTGAACAGCCTACAAGAATCCAAAGAATAAATAATCATAATCTTACTATGGTTGGCAGAAAGCCCAGAAGCAATTTGCAGGAAACTGATAAGAGAACTAAGATCAAGATGCGAAGGAGAGTGAACGAAGTTGTTCCCTGCAAATTGCCTCAGTCGTCGTCCTTCCTTAAATAGACTAAGGGAGTGGCCAATTAGCCCCAAGCCTTACTCTTGAGGAGACCTCCTCCTGAGGAGCCACTCCTGCCTTTTGGCAGCTCTGCGCGCCCGTGCATTGAGAAAAAGCTCCTCCTCTTCTTCCTCTTCACTTATAGGAGCTTCTGGAGGTTCTGAAGGCCCTGGCTGAATCCCCGCCTCTGGCACCACATCTTTTCCAGCCTCCTCATTGTCTGACTCGAGTGCCAGCTGCACAAGCTGCTGGCGCAGCATCACACCAGCCTCCTCACTCTCAGAATCAGCTACTAGCTGCATAGGCTGCTGATGGGCCACAACACCCTGGGGCACTGCAACAGTCATAAGTACGAACCAGTGGCCAAGTGTTTGAATTTTGATCACATGCCTCAGGGATGCTACAATGGTTGTAAGTGTGAAAAATGGTCATCAGCTCCTTTTTTCAATGCCGTTCTAACTTTGAATGGTCACTTCTGTCTTAAGTTTCTTCTGAAATGATGGAGAGATCAAAAAAGAAATAGAAACGTAGATAATACCAGGGAATATTGAAAAGGGGGGGGGAGAAAGAAGAGTATAAGAATAATATACAATTATGATGATAACATTGATAGATAGAATAAATCTGAAAAGAAGTTGAAGGAAAGTATATATGAGTAGAATGTAGGAGTTGCTCGGATACCAAACAAGAAGAATATTATATAGCAAAGAAGATAGAAAGGAGAGTGGAGTAGAGGGTAGGAAGAGGAGAAGGAGTGAGAGGAAAAGAAGAAAGGGAAAAGGAGAGGAAGGAAGGGCAGGGGACAGGAGTAGGAGAGAAGGGGAGAAGGAGGAAAGAAGAGAGGAGTGGGGGAAAGATGGGGAAGTAGGATAAGGTAGGAGAGGAGGAAGGAAAAAGTAGGAGAGGCTGGGAAGGGAAAGAAGGGAGAAGAAGAAAAAGTTTTGTTGCGAAAAGGAAGAAAGGGTAGAAGAGCAACTCCGAATGTAATTAAAATGTCTTATTTTAATGTTCTCTTTAAGGAAAATATATATATATATATGTATGATTAATTATGTATAAGAAAATGTACATTTTATATTATGTGTAGAAAAAATAAAACTGAAAAAACTTAAAAAAAAAAGAATGGCCACTAAACAAACTGTTGTAAGTCAAGGACTACATGTATGGTTATGGTCAGGGGTCTATGGTCACCATGATTGCTTAAAATCTGACAATAGTAAGGTGTATTAAAGGTGGGCCAGGGGGGAAAAATCTTACTTATTGTCTGATCTGTTGTACCTCTTGATTTTCAGGAATGACTTAGTAAGTTCTCAAAGGGCCCTTGCATTGATTACCGCCTTGTGAGATTTTCTGAAATAACATCCTCAGAATAGGATGGGAGAAAGAAAGGAAGAAATTGAATTGGTTATGTATGTATTTTCACTTGTGTGAAAATGAATTAAGCTCAGACAGTGTCATGTCTTTTCCTATTGTGGTAGGACCTTTGTCTATCTGATTTGTGACACCAGGCATTATCACTTACCTCTCTTGGATTTATTTTTTTAGGAATTCTGAGCCAGATATTTCATTATTTTTTTTTAAATATTCCACAAAATGTCTATGTGTTAGCATCTGCAACCACCAATAGAAGTCTTCTTCAGTAGCACAGGAATACATAAAATTGATTAGATGTTTCTAATAGCTAATGCACTTTTTCGATATTTCCTTGCATGTAAACCATTTATATAAACTTTATCGACCATGTGCTTGAGGTCCTTCCCAAAGAATCGTGGTCAAACATGTTTGACCAGACTCTGGAGCAGGGATGTCAAACTTGTGGTCCGCAGGCTGGATGCGTCACGCACTGGCCACGCCCACCCACCCCCCAGTTTAGCGAAGGGGAAAAAAGTCATGTGACGACAACAGGATGCTGCGACTTTCACACCCCTGCTCTGGAGATTCCTAATACCATAAAGGTATTTGAAATTACACAAATTGTGTCGGGGTTGAGTAGAGAGATAGATGTAAATCTTGTCACTTAGATGACAAAAGAGAGAAGAATGCTGTGGGAACCTGGAGACATTCTAACTTACCCACCCCCCCAAATATTGGAGTATTATATAGACTATATTTTATCCTCTTTTCTATAGCACTTCGGTTTCTTTGCCAAGCAAGAGATTCAGAGATCTGCCCAGGAGACAACTTACTCAAGAATGTGGCAATTGAGATGACAGTAGTAAGACTAAAAGGGCATTTCCAGCTCAATTGAAGCAAAACTGTATATGGAGTGTGAAATGCAGCATAATGAGACAAGGTACTGAACTTGAGCTGTAGATTTTGTTGTTCTGGCATGATTCTCAAATGAATATATACTTCCCTCTAATGAAACTAACCAGCAGCATTTTATTTTAAACTTTTCTTTATTGATGGGGGACAGGGAGTCAATTTGAATGAATAAGAGCTGGTTTTTTAAAGGAAATGTAAAAAAAATGTGAATATTGAAATACCACTCTTTCTCCCTCTCCTTCTCCCCCCGCCTTTCTCCCTCTCTCTCTCTCTCTCTCTCTCCCTCTCTCTCTCTCTCTCTCCCTCCCTCCCTCCCTCCCTTCCTCCTCCTCCTCCTTCTCTCTCTCTCTCTCTCTCTCTCTCTCTCTCTCTCTCTCTCTCTCTCTCTCTCTCTCTCTCTCCCCTATGGGTCAATTCCAACAATGCTTGTGAAAAAGCCAGCACTTTCAGGTCTTCTGGAAAGTTAAGAGCCCATGGACCCGCCAAATCTCAAAGCATATTCCATAAGGCAGGGGGCACTATGAAGATGATTGTCCTTAAGGGAAAGAACCCAGAATGCAACCAACCTATTTGACCTGGTGAATTGGGGCAGATACTCTCCAAAAGATATAGGGATGCAGTGGCTCAGTGAGCTTGTCGATCGAAAGGTCGGCAGTTCAGCAGTTTGAATCCCTAGTGCTGAGCTCCCGTTATTTGTCCCAGCTTCTGCCAACCTAGCAGTTCAAAAGCACATAAAAAAATGCAAGTAGAGAAATAGGGACCACTTTGGTGGGAAGGTAACAGTGTTCCGTGCACCTTTGGCGTTTAGTCATGTCGGCCACATGACCACAGAGATGTCTTTGGATAGTGCTGGCTCTTCGGCTTTGAAACGGAGATGAGCACCACTCCCTGGAGTTGAGAATGACTAGCACATATGTGCGAGGGGAACCTTTACCTTTACCCTCCAAAAGAGTTAACACCACAAATAACTTGGATCCATGCCATTTGGGGCTTTAAATATGATAATTGGCATAATCAGCACCTGTAAGGAAAGTGAAAATCAATGAAACTTACTTAGTAGCAGTGTAATATGAGAACACCATATAATCCCCAAAGCTTTGGAATTCTAGACCACTTTCCAGATGATCTTATTAGCCACGATATTGTTTTTCCTACTCCAAACAATGCTTAAAAGAATTGCTCTAAGCTTTCCTACTTTGTGTTTCATCTCAGTGGTCTTCGTTGCTACAAAAAAAAAAAATGCTTCTCAGCTTCCAAAACAGCCCTACAGTTACCTGATCAGTAGATTGCCAAGAAATAGGCATTTCCATAGGAAGGAACCTCAGGAGCAGAATGATGGTTCTTTGTGTCCCTGGTTCAGGTGATTTGTGGATCTCTAGGTCACATAGAAAAGGAATAGCACCTTCCATAGGAGGCCAAATAATAGGCATCAGATGCCATCCAAGATATTATTTCAATTGGAAGCTGGATTTTTTTTTATATTAGTAATCATGCTCAAATGAATTATCAAAAGCTTAGCAATGCAGTTCAAGAGGAGTTAGAATCAGGGGTGGACTGCTGGGGGTTCTCAGGGGTTCAGGAGAACCTCTAAGTTTCTGTGCAGTTTGGAGAACCCCCAAACCCCACTCCTTGATGTCCCCGCCACCCCCACCCTGCCCCTCCCAGGAGTCCCCATGCAGCCCGTTTTGGATGCAGGTAAATGCAGGGTGTGTGCAGAGGCTCGGGGAGGGTAAAAATGGGCCTACCAGAAGTTCGGGAATTTCGAGAACTCCAGAGGACCTCCGGAGCCTTGGGAGGCCATTTTTGCCCTCCCAGAGGCTCGAGGAAAGCTTCCGGAGCCCAGGAAGGGCAAAAAGCACCCCCCCCCCCGCTGTGGTGCAGGAAGCTGACTAGGCCACGCCCATCCAGCAACTGGGCAGAGAACTCCTTGCTAAAATTTTTGAAGCCCACCCCTGGTTAGAATCAAATATTTGCTGCTCATTTCATTTTTCCTATGCAATATTCTACAATAGGGTAGGGAATCTGATTGCTTAAAATATTGTTGGGCCACCAGTCCAATTTTCCCTATGTACTGGCCATGTTGGCTAGGACTAATGAAGTCCCTTGCCATCATTTCTGATTATAAGAAATAGAGGAGACATTCTACAGTCCTTTTGTTTTTAGCAGGGTTTTTTTCTCCAGCATTTTCCACCATGTTCAAGGGCAAGAATTAATCTACATACAGTCACCAGAAATCATAACACTACCGAGAATTCATTTTAAACTTTCTATTATTCATGTTTAGCCATGGGAAAATGAAAGCAATTACTCGTGTAACACATTGCAGCTTTTGAAAATTGAGTGAGACATCTTAAGATCCTTTCGCTGGTGCTTCCTTGGTCTAACCCTCTTACACAATGACCTTGTTCTTACAATCCGGAATTTAAATCAGAAACAGTGTCACATTTCTTTGCTATCTTTCCCAGCAGCAATACTGCCATCTCTTTGGGTATCCCTTGCCCTCGAGCCCAGCCCCTGTAACTTCTGAATATTTTTTTAAACCACAAGTAGTGCTACTTCAATGGGCACATTTGACTTTTGTCTGACAGTCTCTGACTGCTAATTTTCCACATGGCTGAATAAGAAAAGGTATGGTTATCTTTAGCCTCTGGAGGAGAAATTGCGCAAGGGCTTGTCTAACAAAAGCTATCTCTTCCTGTTTTTTTAACACGTTACTTTCTAGATAGGATTGTCATTCTGACACAAAAAAATAAGGCAGAGCTGGATAGTACTGAGGTAAACTATGTGCACAGATATTCTCTATTTACACAACACAAGTAATAGGTTAGATCCTGAAATTCCAGTGTAATAGTTACTAATTGTATTTAAAACAATTAGATATTAGCAATGGTGAAATCCAGATTTTTTTACTACTGTTTCTGTGGGCATGGTTTGGTGGGCGTGGTGTGGTGTGGCTTGGTGGGCGTGGCAGGGGAAAGATACTGCAAAATCCCCATTCCCCCTCCCCATTCCTGGGGGGAAGGATATTGCAAAATCTCCATTCCCACCCCACTCTGGGGCCAGCCAGAGGTGGTATTTGCCAGTTCTCTGAACTACTCAAAATTTCCACTACCGGTTCTCCAGAACCTGCCAGAACCTTCTGGATTTCACCCCTGGATATTAGAGATCTTCTATCCACCATATTCCATACATGGATATTCAGCAAGTTAAGAACAATTTGTTACAATGATTATCTGTCTCTAAGTAATTGATCCCCCAAACTCTTCTTTTTTTCTCTCTAGAGTCATCTCATTTCTTTTTTTCTTTTTCTTTTTCTTTTTTTTTTAGATTATGGGGAGGAGGGATTTACATTTCAAATAGAAATTCAAATGCAGATAAATGAAAGAAAATGGAATACGTTGAGGTCTACTGACTATAATGACCTCAGCAATATTCAAGCTTCTCTCTTCTCTACCATCAACTAATCAATATTGTTCGTAGTTGAAAGTCAGCTAATATCTGGCTCAAAGGGGAGTTAATTTTCCCTTTTATATTATAACAAGGAATAACCTCATTAAATAACCATTGCTACTGAACAATTAGCTGTCAGCTTGATATAACATAATTCTTTCCCTTGAACACCTTATGTATAAACATGCTATTGATGACTATAAACTACGATGACTAGTTTACTTGCTTCTAAATTTGAGGGGATGAAAATATGGATAATAATCTGCATAAAAGAAAACATTATTTCATATCTTCCAACGAAGGATTAATTGCCCAACATTGTATTTACTATTAAGCAGTGTTCCATTACTGTGATACAATACACTTTTATCACTTCATTATTAACAAAGGGAAATAAATGAAAGTAGTCAACATTGCACAATTACAGATTTTCATTTCTCCATTTTCCATTTTTACCTTAATTAATTTCTTGTGTTAAAAAAAAAAAAGATTCAGCCTAAATTAATGGCACAAGGCAACAGTTTAAAATCAGATTTGCAGTTTAAGGAAAATAGACCCATTAAGGCAGGGCTGTCAAACTCATGGCCCATGGGCCAGATGCATCATGTGCTGGCCACGCCCATGTCTGGTTAGCGAAGGGGGGAAAAGTCCTGATACATTACATGACGATGCCGTGACAACACGAGATTGACATCCCTGCATTAAGGCATTTCTCTGAAAACATAATAGAAAGTAATTCCCTGTGGACTGCCTTCAATTGACAAGATTTCCCAGTTAAAGTTTTATTTTTCTTCTAGCACTATAATTGATTAACTATGAAAGGCTAAAGAAGACAAACTCAATAAGCTGAATATCGTTGAATAAAATTGTACAATCACTTTCCTTCCTTCCTTCCTTCCTTCCTTCCTTCCTTCCTTCCTTCCTTCCTTCTTCCTTCCTTCCTTTTCATTCATTCATTTAAAAGTTCCCTCAAATTTTCTGGTAAAAAATACACAAAATGACTTCCAATATAATGGACATCCCTCTGAATTTTAAATAATTGTCTTCTCTTTATATTGCTTAGCACATGAGTTACTTGCTTCTTTATTCCAGTATGTTGTCTTACCCCGAGACCTTCTGTATTTGAAACCCTTTCCTTGAGGCAGGAGAGGCAAGCCAACGAAATGAAAGGTTAGAGGCTAAGTCACTGAGCTTGTCGATCAGAAAGGTCGGCAGTTCGGCGGTTCGAATCCCTAGTACAGGTCTCCTGCGTGAACAGGGGGTTGGACCAGATGACTTCCAAGGTCCCTTCCAACTCTGTTACTGACCACAGATAAACCATGGTTTGCCATTTTTCCTACTGAATGAAGTACAGTAATTTAAAAGTGGAGATTTAGCATCAGTGATAAAGTGCAGAAATTATGGAAGAAACTCTCTATTGGGGGTAAACGGTTTTTCAGCTTCTACAATAGATATGTGGGCAGATAAAAAAATTTCAGGGCAAAGTAGAAATTCTACAATACTCAATAACAGGATTTCTCCTCATTTCTTATTGATTTTTGAATTTTAAGTGAAGTCTGGAGGCTTGGGAGAAAATAGGCTTTGGACAGAAGAGTGATTCATGACTATTGGCAATCTTTTAGATTAAATAAATGCAAAAACTCCACTCTGCACCCATAGATCTTTTTCAGAATTACTTTATCCTTTGAAATGTGTTTTAAAACTTTTTTTAAAAAAAATTAAGTTGGATGAAAACTGAGGGGGGAGGGGATGTAGAAGAATTCTCTGCCCAAATATTTGTATTTATAATCTTTTTTTTCCCCTGATCAACCTCTTGTGTACTTTAAGTTATCTCCCTTTGCCAGCTCTGCAACTGTCACTTCTCCGTCACCTCTGAGAACAATGAAATGAAAGCCTAACTCTTTTTTTGTCAGCTCTTTATCAGTGAAATTCATAGACTGAGCACACACAGTATGCAGGGGGTTTGTTTTGATAAATGCATAGATATATAGATGCACAAAATATTATGGCTGGAAGCAGGTTCACCATATAATTTTTTATGACATAACCTTGGGCCATAATCTGTAAAAGAGGGACCTAAAGGCCCTGGGAATGGGCATTAACAACTGGGAAACCTTGACCTCCAATCGTTCAGCTTGGAGGCTAAAGATGCAACATGGCCTTCTCCAATTCAAAGAGACACTTGTTCCGCAGGCTGAGGCAAAGAGGCAGTCTTGGAACCAGCAAAATCTGGGGCCTGGGCAGGGGACAGAATGTATCTGCCCTCAGTGTGGAAGGGATTGCCACTCTCGAATTGGCCTTTTTAGTCACACTAGATGCTGCTTTTTCCAGAGCACGATACCATAGTCTCTTGAGACTGAAGGATGCCAATGAATGAATGAACCTTGGGCCAAGTATTCCAATGTTTTGGGACAGTGAAGTCATTTGAAACAGTTTTCTTGGTACACATACAATGGCTAATTATAAGATACTGTACCACTGTATCACACAATCATGACATTTAACTCTTAACCACAGACATACTATTTTGATTACACTATTACAGACATGAGGTCATAATGACCTCAGTAGCAAAAAGACGATGTTTTCATGGTTGGATCTAAAAATTGTTGTATAGAGCAGTGAACCAAAAAAATGTATTGATCTCTATCAAATTCACATCGTGCAGGTCACTTTTTGTTTCTCCATCCTTGAAATTCAATATTTCTTCTCTAATTTTTACATTGGTCCACTGAATGATGGTGCTAATAATTTCTTTAGAAATAATAATTTCCAAATCTCTAGGTGAATTTCCGAGATTTCTAGTTGCTGGCCTTAGTCCTGGTAATTGCACAACAATATTATGACTACCGGTTCTGCAACTATTGCTTCCAAAAGGTGCAGAAGACCATTTGAATTTGTTCTTGCCATATAAATTATTGCACAATGTAGATTGTACCTGGTCATCAATTTCATCAGGAGCTTCATCACTGCTGATGTCAGAATCGGCGGCGGCTGTGGGTTCCTCATCGTCCATTACAAAATTTTCATCACAATCCGATTCTACTTCACTCAGATCACTCTCTGCTTCTTCATACCATGTTAGAACAGTTTCTTTGAAATTTGGAACACCAAATTGCACTCTATTTGGTGGAAAACTTTGCCCCAATATTATATATATATATAAAAAAAACGTTAACAAAGATCTGAAGTTAAAATGACCAAAACTCAAATTCAAATGCTGCTACAGAAAACACCAAATAACTGATGCAAGCACAATGCTGCATACAATCTTATTAGTGGGAAAACAAAAGCTATTCGCAACCGGAATGGTTCATTTCTAAAAATAGGGGTGTTCCAAATATTTTGGAAAACTGTTGTAGTCACTATGACCGGTCTGTGGTTATGGGTTAACAGAATAACAAAAGAACAGAATAACAAAGTTGAAAGGGACCTTGGAAGTCTTCTAGTTCAATGCCCTGCTTAAGCAGGAGACCCATTTCAGGCAATGTTGTGGCCCACCAGCAGCGGATCGTGGCTGATCCTGATGATGAGGAGGCTGATCTTGTGTCGTGCCAGCAGCCTGTGCAGTTGGCTCTCGCGCCAGACAGTGAAGAGGCTGAAGAGGATGTTATGCCAGAGGCAGAGACTCAGCCAGGGCCTTCAGAACCTCCAGAGGCTCCTTCCAGTGGAGAGAGCGAAGTGGAGGAGCCTCTCCTCAATGCTCAGGCATGCAGGGCTGCCAAAAGGCAGGAGGAGGAGGTCTACTCGAGAGTAGGGCTTGAAGATAATTGGCCACTTCCTTAGCCTATTTAAGTTGCACACAGCTAGTGCTTTCTTGCTAGAAACAACGTCTCATTACTACAGAGCATCTTGGAGAGCAAGCGACTTCTCATATCTGGTTTTCTGGGCTAGTTGCCAACCTTTGTTGGACTTTGTTCTTAATAACTTTGATAAGGACCCTTTGCACAGAAAGCCTGCATTCTTGAAAGGAGTTTCTTTGGAATTAAACAGTGTTTGCGAAGCTTGGTGTGTGTCACATTCTCTGGGAATCCGAAGCTGGGGCAGAACAGGCAAGTGGTTGTCCAAGCTCTTCTTAAAAGCTTCCAATGATGGAGCACCTACAACTTCTAAAGGAAAACCATTCCACTGATTAATTGACAGGAAATTTCTCCTTAATTCTAGGTTGGTTTTGTCCTTGATTTGTTTCCAGTCATTGCTTCTTGTCCTGCCTTCAGTTGCTTTGGAGAATAGGTTGACCCCATCCCCCTCTTCTTTGTGGAAGCCCCTTAAGATATTGAAACACTGCTATCATGTTATTCTAGTCCTTCTTTTCATTAAACTTGCAGATTTACAAATTGAAGCAAATTGATGGCTGTCTAGCTTCAAATGCTGAATATCTCCAGTAAAGACTTGAATTGCTATAATTTTAACAAGTTTTTCTAATATTCAGTTGGAAACTTCCATCCTGTAACTTAAATCCTTGAATATACAGGATATATCATGTATCATGGCATTTATTGAAAGCCCTTCAACCTTTTCTCATCAAGGATAAATATAACCAGATCATTCAATCTCTCTTCATAGGATTTTGCTTGTAGTTCCTGTTTATTACCTCAACCTGTTTCAGTATGTCTGTTTAAAACTGTGCTACGAGAATTGGACTCAACCCATGACATGACATCTGAACAACGCAGGATAAATCAGTACTATTATAAGATTTGGAAAATATATTGATAGTTTATGCAGCCCAAGATTATATTTGCTTGTTTTCCAGACGCATCATGCTGCCAATTCAGTCTGCAATTAGCTATTATTTAAATTTCTTTTCCCAAAGTACTATTCCCAAGCCAACATTCCACTCAACTGTACTGTTTCTTAAACAAGGATATTTTGCATTTCTGTCTGTTAAATTTCATTCTGCTGATTTAATTGCATTTCTCTAACCTGTCAAGATCGTTTGAGTTTTTTTTTCTGGGGCATTATACTCAAATCTGTATGTTCAGCAAATCTGATATACATTTTCTTCACCTCTTCATCCAAGTTATTAAGAAAAAATCTTGAAAAACACTGGACTCATGACTGAACCTTATAGCACCCCATTCAATATATCCCTCTAGTTTGCTGTAATATAATTTTTGAAATATCTCTGTTCCCATTTAATTGTCATGGCCTCTAGCTCACACTTAACAAAGTGCCTAATTAGAATGTCATGGTGAACTTTGTAAATGCTTTTCGACAGCATTCACACAATCTCCTCAGGAGCTTACCTGATTTCTTCTTGAAATGCGAGGATACTTTTCTTGACAAAACTTTGCTGAGTTTTTATAATTTCTTCATTGCTCTTAAGATTTATTTAAATTAATCCATTAATGATCTGCTTTAGAAACTTCTCTAGGCATGGTTGTCAGGCTGATTGATGTGTAGTTACTCTTTTTAAGAGTTCAGAATATTTACTAGCCTTTAAAGAGTTCCAAAATTCCACTACAGGTAGTCCTTGTTTACTGCCCAGTTACAACTGATCCAGTGGTGGGCTTGCGTCGCTCGCTCACTTGCCGAACTTGCGCTCCATGCAAGCTCATTCCATTTCAGAACAGCTGAGGCGCAGCAATCTGCTCTGCCATGCCTATTAGCTGGGCTAAAAATGAACAAATATAGGTAGGCATAGTGCAGGGGCAGGCAGGAGGGCTCAGCTGACAGTCGGAGCAAACCGGTTCACTCTTACCTCACCATCGCCGCTACCGGCTCGCCTGAACTGGGGAGAACCAGTAGCAACCCACCACTGAACTGATCTCAAAAAGGTACTTACAATCTGGATTTGAAGTTCTGACAGTCACCATCCCTCCCTCAGGGTCACTGAACTACATTTTGGGCAATTGGCAATTGGTAAGAAATTCTGGCAATTTGCAGCATCTTCCAGTCATCTGAGCATGATTTACAAAGGTTTGGGAGGGGGGTGTTTGGTCAAAAACCAGTGTTCACTTCTCTTACTTCTGATCTGCAACAAAAAACGTCCATTGCAGACAATGTGTTTGCTTAATGACCAGGGCGTTTGGTCAAAGACTGCCATGTTTGTGGCAGCACAGTGGTTAGAATGCAGTATTGCAGGCTAACTCTGCCCACTGCCAGGAATTCGATTCTGAATGGCTCAAACTTGACTCAGCCTTCCATCTTTCTGAGGTAAATAAAACAAGGACCCATATTGTTGGGGGCAATATGCTGACTTTGTAAGCTGCTTAGAGAGGGCTATAAAGTACTATGAAGCAGTATACAAGTTTAAGTCCTACTGCTATTGCTATTACAACCACTACATTCACTTAATGACTCACCAAAAAAAAAAAATTGATCAATCACATGAGGGACTGACTGGCATGACTTACATCCATAATTCCAGGCTTAATTACTGTCATGAACCAGGGACCATATGTATTTACGTTACCCCCTCCAAAAAAAGTAGTATTTCTGAAAATGAAGATCAGACTGCAACACAATTAAAAAGAAGTGTTGAACCAAATATTTCCTACAGCCCATTATTCAAAGACTACTTGACCTCCTTACATCATGATTGATAACGTAAGAGTGGCAGCTGAGAGATATGATACAACAGGGAGAGGTGCTATTAACATTCTCCTCTTTCACGTCATCTAGTTTCAATGAAGTAGAGACCATCAGCTTTGTAAATTTGTAGTAACTGAGATCAGATTCAATAGACTGAAAATCGACAGTGTTAGTGTGTCTCTCTGTGTTTAATATTTCAGTAAGAAAGCTTAAACCAGCAAGACCAGAATATGTAATTCCCTTCAATGATTAAAGCTAAGAAATTGATGGCAAAGTGTCTCTTACCATGATCAAGTTGGAGAATGAGACCTGGGCTTGAATCCCAAAGATTCTCTAGTTGCTGGTTTTTATCAAGAATTCTTTTGCATTTACAATAAAAGCCATTTTTTCTATTTGATCCTTGCCCTTAAATCCTCTATGTTAAACTGATGGAATGAGTAATTTATTGCCATGGCCAGGATGAAACTCAGATGCATACGGATGGATAAAGGCTTTGAAACCACTACTATGGAATGAGTTTGAGTGTCATTCCAGAAAACATTCTCTATTACTCAGGAAGGATGTTGAACTTTCACAAATAGATCTGGGCAAAGTGATTTAGATAGGCCACTATCTTCAAAAAGAGAGAGAGAGAGAGAGAGAGAGAGACTTTTTTAGATTCTGTATATTGGTCATTTTTATGCATTATAGTTCCTGGCATTGCACAGATACATAGAATTCAGACAAAATGCCTGTCACTGGCCCTACTGAACTTATAACTCACACGTAAATTGGCTTCAAGAACCCTGCCTCATTTCCTTGCCTAGCTAACAGAGAAACTGATACACAATAATAAAGTTTTGCCTTTATGCTTCTAGCCTCTTGGTTTAGGGCAGTGGTGAAATGCAATTTTTTTTAACTACCGGTTCAGTGGGCATGACTTGATGGGTGTGGCTTTGTGGGCGTGGCAGGGGAAGGATACTGCAAAATCTCAATTCCCACCCCACTCTGGAGCCAGCCAGAGGTGGTATTTGCCGGTTCTCCAGAACCTGTCAGAACCTACTGGATTTCACCCCTGGTTTAGGGTAAACTAGGGATCTTTGAGTGATGGAGACAACTAGTAGTCCTAAAATACTGAAGTTTTGCCTAGTAGATGCAATCGTATGCTGCTAAAAGCAGTATACAGACATACGACCAAATTATGGCTTACTGGTTTGTAGGTACATGACCAAGGTATTCATAAGTACAATATTGCTTTGGTTTGCTTATGTTATAAATTAGTAGAATTTAAGAAGGAGATGAAGAAGGAGGTTTCTAAAGGCATCTTCATATCATAATCAACTATCACGGCAGTTTCAGAATAAAACAGTTTTTTTCAACTTTTGCTATCCTTCTGGTGATGTAAAGGGTTTTCATGGACCATGTTTTAGAAATATTTTTTTTCCATTGGTTTTTAAAAATAGTACTTGATAAATATCCTTTTTTGGTTCTGGAGTAGATGTTTTGGGTACAGTATCGATTGGACAATTTGCAAAATCTGTGGGGAAAAAAATATCAAAATCACACTGGCGGCTTCTTATAAAGAAAACCTATATAAAATGTTTTACTGGTGGCACTTCCCACCCACAAGATTGGCAAGAATTAGTAAAAAATACTCCCCAATTTGCTGGAAATGTGAGGTGGAACTAGGGTCATATTACCATATGTGGTGGAAGTGCTCAAAAGCCAAAAGTTTCTGGCAGCAAAAAAGGAGATCCTTATCTCCTTATAAGGTTAGAAGAGATGTTAATGTTTAAAATAGAAGTTAAGCTGGAATTTTTCTTACTGGGCATGACAGATGGCAAATATGACAAAAATGTAACCTATTTAATATTGCATGTTAAATACCGCGGCAAGACTAACATTTGCTCAAAAATGGAAGTGTAAAGAAATACCCTCAGAAGAAGAAATGATACACAAAATTTACAGCTGTGCAGAGATGGACAGACTTACTTTAGAACTCAAAGACAAAAGTGAATCAACATACTATGAACTCTGGAATAAATTTTATAATTGGTTAGATAAGAGGAAGAATGACAAAAACAAGGGATAATGAATGTCTGGAAATGTATATATCAATGTATATTAATATATCAATGTATATTGAACTTGTGAATGTAATATTGGTTTATTAAATACATGCATAGTTGGTTAGGAAGTAAAATGCTGTATACTTGATATATAATGAAGTAGGAGATATGTAAATTTGTATATAGAGCAAGGAATAGATTACTTATTAACTTGATTTTGACGTAAATGTTAGAAACCAGAGATGTTGAGCAATGTCCATTATTTTACTTTTAAAACTAATAAAATAATAATTAAAAAAATTAAAAAACAATAAAAATGTTACTTGATAAGTGTCCTTTTTTGGTTTATTTTTGGACTCATGCAGAATAAATTGATTATCGATTTTCTGGCTTGCCAAGAAAAAGACCAGCGTTAAGAATATAATATTTAACTGCAATTCAAATCATTCACGTACAATGCTAGTATCAATGGTTATTATCCTTCTATTAATACTAGCACTTTGTTAAACTGAACAGAGTACAGGTTCTTACAACAGTTCGTTTAGTGACCATTTGAAGTTACAATGGCACTGAAAAAAGTGACTTATGACAATTGACAATTGCAGTGTCCCTAGGTCATAGGATCACCTTTTGCGACCTTCTAACAAGCAAAGTCAATGGGGAATCCAGATTCACTTAAGAACCATGTTACTAACTTAACAATTACAGTGATTCACTTAACAGATATGGCAAGGAAGGTCATAAAATGGGGCAAAATTCACTTAATAAATGTCTCGCTTAGCAACAGAAATTCTGGGTTCAGTCGAGGTCATTATCTAAGGACTACCGTATCAGAGAAAATCCAGTTTAAAATTTATTAAACGGTTTTATACAGACATTAAAATAAGCCCAAGATATACTTATAATTATATATATATTTAAAATATTTTCTCTGACAAAAAGATAGTTGATTTCAGTCATGGGAAAGTTCAAAACTCAGAGGACAATTTGAAGGAAGTATAAAATTGTGCTTTCAAATATTGCAAGAACTGTAATTTAAAAAAAAAATAGAAAAACTATAGATTTGTAATTATGTTTTAAATGTCCAGTCCAAGGATATGACACCAGCAGCTCTAATTCCTCACTTTCATCTGGACAGTTGCGATAACATTTAATGCATTTAGGGGATTATTCACAATAACTCAATTTAGCTAAGAAGTATGAATCCATGCTGAAACCTAGCAAGAAAAATACAGCCTAAATTAATGAATTGGACTGAAATTAACTTAACTTCACCTTGTTTGGGTGAAATTTAACCCCAAAGAGTCTCTGTGAGACAGTGGATTAAACTGATACCACCCAAATCACAGACCTTTTGCATAAGTAGATATCCAAGAAAAAGAATTGCTAAATAATTTATGAAGAATATGGGGACTCTACTGTCAAATTTGTCATATTGTCAAATGCAACTTTTGATCAAATTAATGGAACTGTGTGCTACCAGGCACATTAGTAAAAAGCATGGGTATGAGACCAAGAGGGCTAGCTATATTGTTGGAACCAGATTAGACTATCACAAAATGGGGGGTTGCCAATTGCTTTGTGTCTATAATAGCTACAGTACATAACACATCAGTTTAGAAATATATTTCCCTGAAATTATGTAGCTTTGCTGTCATGAATGTGTCCTAAAATGAAGTGGACTCAAGGAAGACTTTAACTTTTAAATTGTCCTAAATTGAAGAACAAATCCTAATGATGAATAATTATTTCAGTTTCATTTTATTACGCAGCAACAATTTATCAGGCAGTTGTAAATGTAGAGAAGGAAAATTGTTCAACAAAATAATCTTACGCTTACTAATACTGATACTTTAAATCATAATGAATGTTGATGCAACATTTCTCGTTTTATCTTCAGTGGTATCTAAATGTTACAGTGATGATACTACTTAGAAAATACTGTGCAAATATCACTCTATGTCAGACCTGCCCCATTTAATAGAAATGATCCTTGGTTCCATTTATTGAGCAAGGTATAGTTTAATTAGAAGTCAAGTGGACTGCAATAGTGCATAGCCGGAACTGAGAATTGCACGCCAAAATCCCTAAGTTCAAAATTTCCCTCCCTTAACTGCCTCCCATCACTGACCCCACCCCCAATGACCAATCAGGTTCAAGGTAGATGTTTTCAGATTGGTCACTTTGAGGTTGTATGCAGCTATGTTCTTCTCTCAGTCAGGTGACCCTGAAGCAGCATCTCAGGGAGATACAGCAATGACTTTCACTTTCCCATGACTTTCATTTTCCCCCAAGTACTTTCCTCCCATCCAGCCTCCCCAGGTAGACTGTCACTACATGCTAACAAAGCACAAGCAAGGATGAACTTATAAGGAGCCTGGATAGCTCAACAGACAGAGCTCTGTAATTTAACACCAGCTGTCTGCAATTAAAGTAAGATCGAATCCCGCCAGGCTCAAGGTTGACTCAGCCTTCCATCCTTTCTAAGGTAGGTAAATTGAGGACCCAGTTTCTGGGGGCAATAAGCTGACTTTGTATAAATATACAAAAGTATGAAGGCTATTGCTTAACGCATTGTAAGCCGCCCTGAGTCTCCAGAGAAGGGCGGCATATAAATCAAATTTTAAAAAAACCAAAAAAAAAAAAAAACCTGGCAGCTGACATTCTATCAAAAAAATATAATGTATTATGGGAGGAGGAGGATTGTGAAATTTATTTGTAAGAGATAACGGCTACATTGGTTTTCGTTTTGCTTTTGCTCTTTAAAGCAGTTCTAAAACCTCAGATCTCGATGGTTAGGTAAAACTGAATTCAGTCCATGAAGAAATGTTTCCTGTGCCAAGGCAAAAAATCCCAAAACTAAGTAGGTTTTTGCAAAGTAACATGAAAGGAGAAAATCAAGGTGAAATAACATTGCCACACTAATAGCTTGTAGCTACTCAAGAAAATCATACACTCAAGCACATCAATCTTCAGTATGTCAAGAATGTCAAACCTGTAGCAGCAATATGACATGTTGGCCCAGCAATAGCAAAATGATATTCTGAGGTGAGTGACACATTCACATTTGACAGAATACTAGGTAATGAAAGCTGTATTCACCCTGCCCAAATGAAAAGTAAAGTTATAAGAAATGTGGTTTCCCCCCGCCCCACACACACTTTGTTACTGATGTACTTTCATGGACCTAAACCCAAGAAATTGGTTACAGATTCTCAAAAATCAGGAACAGAAAACCATCCAGAAAAGAGAAAGCTTCAAACATTTGAGCCATTATTATTTTTATTATTATTATTATTATTATTATTATTATTATTATTATTATTATTATTATTATTATTAATTGGTTAATCTTTAGTGAGATTCACAGCCTTTGAGGCTGGTTAATAGCTCAGCAGCTCGAGTCCTAACCAAGGACCTAGGAACTGTTAAGGTATCGTCGGAGGATGTAAGCTGTTCCGAGTAAGGTGGTTTTTTGTAGAGTCAAAATGTTCAAGTCCGGCAAATTTAGAATTTCTAAATAGCGGGGTAGCCCTTTGGGTATTGCTCCAAGAGCTCCAATTACAATCGGGACAACACACAATTTCTTTTTCCACAGTCGCTCAACTTCAATTTGTAAGTCCCGGTACTTTGTGATTTTTTCTTGCTGCTTATCTTCAATCCGTGCATCACCAGGTATTGCAATGTCAATGAACCATACTTTTTTCATTATTGTTGTTGTTGTTGTTGTTGTTGTTGTTGTTGTTGTTGTTGTTGTTGTTCAATTACATAGTCAGCCAAATATTTAGACTGGATATGGCACTATGGAGTCATTCCCAAAGATCTGGATTAGGCAGATGGTGCTGGTTGATCGTTTTAAAAGCATTATTGCAGAATGTAAGCTGTTCCAAGTAAAGCTGCCTTTTGCAATTGACAGATGGTGAGTTTGTCAATGCCTATGGCATTCAAATGGTGCTCCAGATGTTTTGGTATTGCACCCAAGGCACCTATTACTATTGATTCTATTATTGTTTTATTTTGCTACCATCTTCCTACTTCTATTTGCAGAGCTTTGTATTTTGTGATTTTATCCACTTTTCCCTTCCATTCTGCTGCCTCCAGGCACTGCCACATCCCCTATCCAGACTATTTTTCACCTTTTTATCGACAATTGTTAAGTTTGGTGTCTTGTGTGACAGGTGCTTGTCAGTTTGAATTCTAAAGTCCCAGAGCATTTTAGCATCTTTTTCTTCTATCACTTTGTCTATTTTGTGATTCCACTAGTACTAGCTTGCAAATATTATTATTATTATTATTAAGAGGAGACATAGTATTTCTCACCATTCTCTGTATGATGCTCTACCTATCCACTTTGCTACCTTTCCAGTATTTACATGAATGAAAATTATTATATTATAGTCATATTAGTATACATATTATGGAGAGCAAGTTGAAGTAATGGTTAAACACCAGGTTAGAAAACTGGAGAATATGAGTGTCAGCTAGGTGAACTTGAACTGAACCCTGGTTACTCAGATGTAGCCTCTCTGTCTCTCATTCTCTGTCTCTGTCTCTCTGTCTCTCTGTGTGTGTGTGTCTCTGTCTCTGTCTGTCCCTCTGTCTGTCTGTCTGTCTGACTGACTGTCTCTGTGTGTGTGTGTGTGTGTGTGTGTGTGTGTGTCTGTCTCTCTATCTCTGTCTCTCTGTGTCTCCTCTTCTCTGTGTGTGTGTGTCTCTGTCTCTGTCTGTCTCTCTCACTCTGTCTCTGTCTCTCTCTGTCTCTGTCTCTCTGTCTCTGTCTCTGTCTCTCTGTCTCTCTCTGTGTGTGTGAGTGTGTCTGTCTGTCTCTCTCTGTCTCTGTCTCTCTCTGTTTCTGTCTTTCTCTCTGTCTGTCTCTGTCTCTGTCTCTCTGTCTCTCTCTCTCTCTGTCTCTCTCTGTCTCTCACACTCTCTCTGTTTCTGTCTTTCTCTCTCTCTCTCTCTCTCTCTCTCTTTCTGTCTCTCTCTTTCTCTTCAACGATAAAATAGGGCTATATTTTAACATTGGTAGTAGGTGTTATCCATTCTCTCCCTGGCATATACATTTGGAATCACATGTGAAATCTGCCTTGAAAAACCTGAATATAAGATAAGAAGTTGCCTCGCTTTAGTTAGTTATTTAATTTGGTTTATTTAATTCAATCACATTTCTTTCTTCTCATTTCCAATCTCATTCTGCTCCTAGGTTTGATGTATGCTGTTCTTTCTCAGTGAAATTCAATAATCCAAACTGTTTGATGAGGTCTGTTTGTGGGAGAGAAAGGAAGGTGAATTAGCTGGAACATCTGGTCCTCTAAGCCATTTTTCATCTCTCACATTGTCATTTGACCTTTCTTTCTCTTCCGCCTCCATGCAGGAAGACTGCACAGATACAGTACATGAAATAACCTATAACCATCATGGGTAGAAACTTTAATTCCATGGCTTTAACACTGAGATGAGATCTGTGAATATTGACTGGAAAAGCTAAAATCAATATAATATACAAAGAAGTACTAGAAACAATATGTGGATCATTTACACTTGATGTGGAACTCAAAGGATTTAAATTTGTCTAAAAGTCAACTGGGATGTGCTGTTGTCGAATTAGATTTAGTAAAAGTTTAGCTCATCTCTCTTTTGGAATTCTACTGTTGGATCTGACAGCTAAAGATATCAAGCTATTAACGATGGGTTTATCTCCCAGATACATACCCAGATAGGTCTACATACATTGCTGATTTATCCTTACTTTTAATCTAGGATATGTTTCATTTTTTTGTCAAGATTTGTTTCATTTTTGCCTGCCCTGGGAGGTGGACCAGGGGTAGCATTCACTTACCTTCCCTATCGGTTTGCAAATGTGCACGCATCTTCCGTACATGCGCATGGCCTTCTGCGCATGCGCAGAGCCTCAAAAATATCAAAAACTTGGATATCATGATGTCTGCACAGGTGGGCGGGGCATCCCGCAGTCGCCCCTACCGGTTCACCCAAACCGGATAGAACCGGCTAAATACCACCACTGAGGTGGACTCTTGAGTGCATTTTTAGTCCCCTTAATGATACTTATCCAGTTGAGTAGTGCGGTGACCTACAGGTGAAGACACTCACCTCCCATTTGGAAGGTTGAGAGTTCAATCCTAGGGAGCGACAGATGCTTCTCTATCATGGCAGAAAGGGAAAATATCTGCTGCGAACTCTGCATAGGCATCAGGAAAGGCATCCAGCCAGTAAACACTCAGCTCCACTCAGCCACCCTTACCCCACCCCGAAAAAAGGGGTTACAGATTCATAAAAAGAAAAGAAATTATATTTATCAAGTCAACATAAGTATTTCTTACTCATGGGACATGTTCTCTCTAAAAATCTTCAGGCAGAAGTTTTTAATACCATTGTTTGTTTCAAATAAACATCTTCCTAATAAGCAGGTTGAAGCAAAGGATCTTCTTCTCGGGGACACCACTATTCAAATGTTCCAGCAAAGCAAGGAGATCAATAAAGAATAATATATGTAATTCAGGCTTCAACTACAGAGTCCTTGGTATGCTCTGAGGCTGCTTGCTTACAGATGTTTCATTACCCAACTAGGTGACATCATTAGTGCTACTAGGTGTGCCAATTTCCCCTTGTTTGTATATGATAGCTTCCCCTGTAACCAGTGGTGGGTTGCTCCCAATTCTGTCCGGTTCTTTAGAACTGATAGTAAAAGTGTCAGGAGGCTCCACCCACCCACCCGGATGTCATAATTGTTGATCTGCGCATGTGCAGAAGCGCACACGCTCCCGTTGTGAACCAGTAGTAAAGGCAAGTAGAACCCACCCCTGCCTGTAACTAAGAAGAAACTAAGGAGAATCAGACTAGAAAATGCCAAACTGCCACAGATCTGATGTGTACAGGCTCAATGATACAGAATGAGGCAAAGGAAGTGATTGCTTTGAAAATGAAAATTATTCACTCACTTTATATATTTTTTTTCTAAATTGTAAGAGTATTGTAAAACAATCTGTTTTATGAAGACCCGGATTGTGGGGGCAATAAGCTGATTTTGTATAAATATACAAAAGTATGAAGGCTATTGCTTAATGCATTGTAAGCCGCCCTGAATCTCCGGAGAAGGGCAGCATATAAATCAAATAAATAAATAAAAAAATCTGGATTATAACTACTCCTTAATTAGGTTACAATAAGCGTAAATCCACTTACTGCCCTTCTATACCACAACCCAGGTGGCAATTCTTTTCTTTTTTTTAATTATTCAAAAATTATTCAAAACTTTTTGAGGGTTTTTTAAAAAAACATTTACATAATCTTATGAACTGATTTTCTAAAATAACGAACGGCTAATTACTAGGTTTATCCTCTGTGATGATCACAGTCCAGATCAGGCCATTGTTCTGTTACAATTGTTCTCCTACAATATAAAAAATAAATGCAGAAAGTAGCTCAGTGCAGCATATTTTTTTTACATATCCGCTGCTTGCTTGATCATCAAAATGCCATTCCAAGGGGACCAAAATAGTATGAACGGAGGGGGGCGGGGATGCCACACATTTATTCTCTCCCAATCTGCATAGAAAGTGGTCTTTCAGATAGAAATACATTAAACAACAAAACTCCTAATCCTCAACAAGGATGTACGAAATTCTGTTTCTTGTTCTGCTAATGAAAAGTTGCTTAAAGGGAAGAGACATACTGGTACCTTCTCTTCTTTGAGGTTAGATTTTCTGCATTGGGACATTATTTTCTTATTTTATTTTTATTTTATTTTATTAAATTTATATACTGCCCTACTCCCGAAGGACTCAGGGCGGTGAACAGCCAAAAAATAAAACACATAGATTACAAAATTTAAAAGACAGTATAAAACCACATTAAATAATTTGGCCCGGGACAAATTAAAAACACTCCCAATGGTTAAGACAAATTTAAAATTTACAATTTAAAAAGGGAAAGTTAGGCCAGGCCAGCCTGTTGAAGTAGAAAGGTCTTGAGGGCGCTGTGGAAGGTGTGTAGATCCGGGATCCTCCGTATCTCCGGGGGGAGCTCATTCCAGATAGCAGGTGCCCCTACAGAGAAGGCTCTCCCCCTGGGGGCTGCCAGTCGACACTGTTTGGCCGACGGCACCCTGAGGAGCCCCTCTCTATGAGAGTGTACTGGCCGGTGAGACGCTACTGGTGGCAGCAGGCGGTCCCGTAAATATTCTTCATCTAAAAACCTGCAGATATTGGGAATCTAATTGTACAGGAAAATGCCATTGGGGTCACTCAAGTGCAGTCATCAAGCAGTGAATAATACAATCAATCATTCTAGACCTTTAAGTCAAATTTAGTAAAAAAAAAAAATGTGTGCATGAAAAACTAACCAATCAAATTGTACAACCACCCTGAGAATTGATATACAAAAGAAACAAAAAGGGGGGGAAACATCAAGGAAAGTGAACTGTACTGTTCCTCGCAAGGAAGGTGTGTTGTAATATAAACAGTGAAAGAAACATTATAAAACCTTTTAATGATTTTCGAGCTATATTGCTCTGTCAGATTTATATGTGCTTTCATCCATCTACGGTACTTGTTTGAAGGATTACCACAAGCGTTTGCTCCTGGAGTAGATGATCTGTCTGTGGTTAGCTTTGAGTTCATATCTCTTTCTAAATTGATTTTCAAACGTTTTAATTCTGCCTTAGGGAGAAAGCCAGCTGGGTGATTTTGACCATTCACTGTCTCTCAACTATGGAAAGAAGGCAGTAGGGTAGAGTAGAGTAGAGTAGAGTAGAGTAGAGTAGAGTAGAGTAGAGTAGAGTAGAGTAAAGTAGAGTAGAATAGAATAGAATAGAATAGAATAGAATAGAATAGAATAGAATAGAATAGAATAGAATAGAATAGAATAGAATAACAAAGTTGGAAGGGACCTCGGAGGTCTTCTAGTCCAACCCCCTGTTTAGACAGGAAACCATACACCATTTCAGACAAATGGTTATCCAACATCTTCTTAAAAACTTCCAGTGTTGGAGCATTCACAATTTCTAGAGGTAAGTTGTTCCACTGATTAATTGTTCTAATTGTCAGGAAATTTCTCCTTGCTTCTCTCCTTGATTAGTTTCCACCTATTGCTTCTTGTCTTACCTCAGGTGCTTTGGAGAATAGTTTGACTGCCTCTTCTTTGTGGCAACCCCTGAGATATCAGAACACTGCAATCATGTCACCCCTAGTCCTTCTTTTCATTAATCTAGAGATACCGAGTTCCTGCAGCCATTCTTCATATGTTTTAGCCTCCAGTCCCCTAATCATCTTTGTTGCTCTTCTCTGCACTCTTTCTAGAGTCTCCACATCTTTTTGACATCGTGGTGACCAAAACTGGATGCAGTATTCCAAGTGTGGCCTTACCAAGGCATTATAAAGTGGTATTAACATTTCACGTGATCTTGATTCTATCCTTCTGTTTATGCACCCTAGAACTGTGTTGACTTTTTTGGCAGCTGCTGCACACTGCTGGCTCATATTTAAATGGTTGTCCATTAAGAGTCCAAGATCCCTCTCACAGTTACTACTATTGAGCAAGGTACCACATATATACTGTACCTGTGCATTTTGTTTTTCTTGACTAAATGTAGAACCTTACTTTTTTTCACCATTGAATTCCATTGGATTTCTCAACTTATTCGACTTATACTCATACTTATTCAGTATCATCAATAAAAGGAGAAGAGTTAGAGGACACATTTTTTCCACTCCAACATTCTTTTTAATTTTAACAGTTTGGGGGCAGACAGGTGCAAAATCAAACTCTCTCTCGTATGATTACTGTACAGAAAAAGAAAGCACGTAAGTACAAATACGTAACAAGGATTGGTCTGCCCATTTTTTGGTTGTTTGTAAGCAGTAGAGACAGAAAACTACATTTTCTACAGTTTTTTTCCCCATCATTCCAATGCCATTTTTGAGTTGTGTGGTGGCCTAGAGGTGAAGCTCCCACCTCACAATCAGGAGGCTGTGAGTTCGATCCTAGGTAGAGGCAGATATTTCTCTCTCTGGGCACAATGAGAATATATCTGCTGAACAAAACTCCACATTGGTGACTGGAATGGCATCCGGCCATTAAACTCTGCCAGCTCCATTCAGTTGCCCTGACTCCGCCCTGCAAGCAATTATGGGGTTGTTAAAAGAAGAAGATCCCAGTGCCATTTTTACTGATATTATATCAGTTTCCTTAATAAGAAAACTCAAGTTTCTCAACTATTCAGATAATCAGATTCAGAATGCAACAGACAAAGCTGATAGGTTTCAAATTCAGAATGCTAAGGTTTCTTCCTTCATAAGAAGGGAGACTATAAGGCAGGTAGAATCATTCTTAGAGTGATCAGAATCATTGATTAAAGGTGATTCAATTGGATCATCCCTTCATAACAAATCTTCGAACCAAATAATCCACATGATTTGTTGCACAATGAGTGGGTCATTTTGAAGATTCGAATTGGGCTTTGAATGATTTTGATATCCCAAATTATTAATAATCAATCAAAATAGTATTTATTTATGAAAATGGATACCCACATATTTTCAGTAGGGGTACTTTCCCAAAACAGTCCTTATGAAAAATAGATTTTTCTGACATAACAGCCCCCTAGAGGAAATTAAAATCAACCAACCAACCAATCAATCAATCAACCAACCAACCAACCAATCAATCTTTTCAATTATTGGATCTGAAGGGTAACATGGTTCAAAGTCACCCTTAAATCCCTTCATCACTTGGTACTGTGATACCTGAGGGACAGTCTACTTACAGTGGTTTCTTTCTGTCCAATTTGGTCCAGCAGGATAGGCATGCTACAGGTTCCATCAGACTAGTAACGTCATCTGGGATGGACTAGGAGACATGCTTCCTTCACCATAGCCCCTCCTTGCTGCAGTATTCACTCTTCAGTGTTGAGAATGCACCCAACCATGTTGGTTTTTCATAAGACCTTGAAGACCTGACTTTGTGCCCAGCCTGGGCTCCTATTTTCTGGATATAATGACATCTATGATGATTTTTTTCTTGGCTGCCATACATATTTATTTTGTAATATATTGTAACTATTGTTTATCGCTTTATCATTGTTCATCACCCAGAGGCATTTCTTTGAGTTGGATAGCTGTAGAAATTGAATAAATAAATAAAATGTAAACATGTGAAACACTTACTGCAGATACCTTAAATAAAATTTGTCTTTGCCCAAGGTTACTTGGGAACTGCAAAAGGCATTCATGGAAAAAGGTATTCATGACATGACAGCAGTGTTCCAATATTTAATGGGCTGCCACAAAGAAGAGGGAGCCAACCTATTCTCCAAAGCACAAGAAGGCAAGACAAGAAACAATGGAGGGAAACTAATCAAGGAGAGAACCAACCAAATTTTCTGACAGTGAGAACAATTAATCAGTGGAATGACTTGCCTCCAGAAGTTATGGATGCTCTAACACTGGAGTTTTTAAAGAAGAGATTGCACAACCATTTGTCTGAAATGGTATAGGGCCATGATGGCAAACATATGGCATGCGTGCCACCTGTGGCACGCAGAGCCCTCTCTGTGGGCATGTGTGCCATCACTAGATGCTCTTCTGGTTTCTGGTGTGCACATGCGCCCCAGCCAGCTGGTCTTTGCGGGCCGGAAAATGGCTTGAAAACAGTATGAAAAACGCCCAAAATATAGACCGTTTTTCATGCCATTTTCAGGCTGTTTTGGGGCCATTTTGGGATGGATTTTGGGGCCATTTTCCAGCTGTTTTTCAGGCAAAAAATGGCCTGAAAAAACAGCCCAAAAACTACCAGAAAACAGCCCAATAAATGGTCTGGAAATGGCCTGGAAAACGGCCCAGAAAACAGCCTAAAAGCAGCCAAAAAAACAGCCAAAAATGACCAAAACACAGCCATGCATGTTCCGGCCAGCAGTTCTTTGGGTTTTCAGTGCTCCAGCACGCGCAAAGACCAATTGGCTGGTGCGCATATGCATGCCAGAAACCCAAAGACGGTTTCACCCGTTTGGGCACTCTGTGCCGAAAAGGTTCGCCATCTGGTATAGGCTTTTCTGCTTGACTAGAAGACCTCCAAAATTCCTTTCAATTCTGTTATTCTGAAAAAGGCAAAGTTATTTGAAGATGTTCCTGGCATGTTCTACTTGCACATCTGCACATACTTTGCCCTTTGAATGAGGTGCTGTGCACAACCCTAACAAACAAGCCATTCTTGGGTTTTTTTTTGTTTTTTTTTACCCTCAGCAGCTTAAATTAAATAGCCCAGCTGCATACTTTCCTTGAAGCATTATCGTGTGCTGCTTATTTTCTGATAGGATGATGGCTGATGACCATCGTATAGCCCAAGCAAGATTGAATTTTAGATATGAAATTCCATAGTGTGTCTCATCATAAGTGTTGCTGATGCAACCATTTTTATCAAGGTGTTACAAATGTCTGGCAGATTGTAAAATGCATGACAGGAGATAAATCATTTTCCCCTTAATTTATAAATATCCCACTTTTATGTTGCAGTCAGCTGTATGAAACATTTTCATTCTAGATGCCTAGCGTCTGACATTTTTATTTATTTATTTATTTTTACCAATATAAAACTTAAAGGAACTATCAACTCTTAGAAGTTGTTGTATAGTTATTCATGGAATTTTAACTTTTAAGGCCACACAACAATGTGTGAGTTAAAAGTTGCAAGGCTGGGCAATATTCCATGTTGCTTTTAGTAGAGAAAATTATCTCTTTCCTTTTTGTCTATGACAGAGAATTGCATTCTGCTGCCCTACGGAATGAGGGTCTATGACAATTTATCTCAGCCAACTTGAATGGCCAACTCACCACAGCCAACTTGCCCACGCCAACCCGCTGTGGGACAACTCACTGCAGGACAAGAGTTACACTAATATCTGCTGGTGGCTCAGCAGACTGATAGCCTTGTGATTAACACCAGCTGCCTGCAATTAAAGTAAGATCGAATCTCCCCAGGCTCAAGGTTGACTCAGCCTTCCATCCTTTCTAAGGTAGGTTAATTGAGGACCCAGTTTGTGGGGGCAATAAGCTGACTTTGTATAAATATACAAAAGTATGAAGGCTATTGCTTAACACATTGTAAGCCACCCTGAGTCTCCGGAGAAGGGCGGCATATAAATCAAATTAAAAAAAAAAATAGTGGAATAGAATAATTGAATAAAGGATGTAAAAGGAGGGACAGAATGAAGTGTGAATGACAAAAAATCAAAACATTTATTTATTTATTTTAAATATTTGAACTTAAATTGAATTATTGAATTGTCCCATGGTGTGTTGTCTGGGTCGAGTTGGCCATGATGACCACACTGTTGACCACAGTGAGTTGGCTACGGTGAATTGTCCCATTCCAATGGAGTGATGGTACTACAAGAGCAACCCATCTCTTTTGATTAATATGTTTTCAGGATGTATATTGTTTCTGGCTTTGTATCACACCATTACCTTTCAGAGATGAAACAAAACAAAAGTAGGAAATAGGGAGAATGCAGTGGTGTAGTGGATTAATGATGGGGGAAATGCCAGCTAGAAATGGTCTGCACTCCAGCAGTTCAAGCCCGGCTCCATGAGATGGAGTGAACTCCTGCCACTCACTCCCCGGCTCCTGCCCACTCAGCAGTTCGAAAGCATATTGCGAGTGGATAAATGGGTACTACTTTGAAGGGAAAAAAACCTAGTTGCATTTCATATGTGCAGAGAGTGGAAGCTGGCAATGGACTTGGCCGGACATGAGGCATCATGAAACAAGGCAAGACAAGGTGAGACCAGCATAGGAGCCTGGAAGAGCCAGTAACCTGAGTACCTCTAGTCAACTGGTATAAACTAATTTGCTCCCTATGGTGCACCAAGGGTAGGCATGCAAATGTTGAACAGAATGAATTAGCAATTTAGGCTGTCAGGACTGCATTGTCATTAGAACCATGGTGGTGCAGCTTCAGCACATTATTCAGCAATAATGTGCTGAAGCTGACCTTGTTCGCAATTTGCTGCAAGGACTGTCAGAGTTTGCAGCAGCAATCCCATACAGAAAGCACACACAAGTAATTGATTCAGCAGGATTCAATAACTTCTCTTTATATGTAATATAACACACAAAGTAAATATACAATACCAAAAGCAGGTTTTACAACATGGTAGTAAATACAAGCAAAACACGAGCAGAGGAGAGGAGTTTCAGTTTCAGTTTTGAGCAGCAGACTAGTTTAGAGCTCAGCACAGACTCAGAGCTGCAGAGCTAAGCCACGCCCAGGCTCCTTGCTGTCTCCTTCCTTGTTGCTCACACAGCAAATACTGTTTCAGTTTCTAAATAGCCCTCAACTCGCTCATACACTGACAGGACGCTAGCCAGATAAATACCGATGGATGCTGGTAGGTAAAGGCAGATTTTTTTTCTTATTTTCCTCCCCAAAATCTAAAGTGTGTTTTATACTCCTGAGTGTCTTATACTCCGAAAAATATGGTACCTAAGTTTCCACTTTAAAATGAAATGCATTTGCTGAAGCATCAAACTATAGCAGGATCACAATATCTGTATCAAGCTCAAGCTCAAAACTTAACAATGCATGTTTTGAAACTGATTCAAAAGTGCTTTGAACTTCAATGTATGTATGGCTCCTATCATTGTGACATCATCAACAACGACAAAAGTCCCACGTGAACGTTACAGAATGAATTGCAGACTTATTTGGAGGTCCTCTCCATCTCCCACAAAACAACAACTTTTTTTCTTACTATTTTAATAGCTAGAACAAACAGCTGGGGTCATTTAAAGCACTTGTCCAAATCAGTGTCGAAACATGCACACTTAGCTCATATTGTGTGCATTGTTGTAAGCACACAAGCCACCTGCATACTTTTGCAGTAGCCTTTCAATTCTGGGACATTAAATGGAGAAAAAAAGAAAAAGCCACTGCTGCTGAAGAAATTAGCTACTCTGGGCTTTGTGGAAAAGTCAAGGTTTATGGTCTCTCTTTTTATTTCCCTTCAGGTTCCATAATAATGCACATCCAACTGCGATAGAAAATGTGAAGCTTATATATCATACTTTAAGTTATTCCGTGCTTTTTGCCCTTCCTCCTATTACTTCCATCCACTCATTTTGGAACTGTCTTCTTTTGTCTTCCTTCCTTCCTTCCTTCCTTCCTTCCTTCCTTCCTTCCTTCCTTCCTTCCTTCCTTCCTTCCTGTTAGTTGTTTTCTAAGGCATTTTTTTTTGTTTATAAAAATAACACAAATATTTGTCCCATACTCAGTCTACAGGCAGGATACTGTTTTTGTCCTTCCTCCTATTACTTCCATCTACTCATTTTGGAACTGCCTTCTATTGTCTTCCTTCCTTCCTTCCTTCCTTCCTTCCTTCCTTCCTTCCTTCCTTCCTTCTTTCCTTCCTTCCTTCCTTTCTTCCCTCCCTCCCTCCCTCCCTCCCTCCAACCATTTGTCTGAAATTGTATAGGGTTTCTGTTTGAGCAGGTCCCTTCCAACTCCTTCCTTCCTTCCTTCCTTCCTTCCTTCCTTCCTCCCTCCCTCCCTCCCTCCCTCCCTCCCTCCCCCCTTCAACCATTTGTCTGAAATTGTATAAGGTTTCCTGCTTGAGCAGAGAGTTGTATTAGAGAACTTCCAAGGTCACTTCCAACTCCTTCCTTCCTTCCTTTCTTCCTTCCTTCCTTCCTTCCTTCCTTCCTTCCTTCCTTCCTTCCTGTTACTTGTTTCCTAAGGCATTTTTTTTTGTTTAGAAAAATAACACAAATATCTGCCCCATATTCAGTCTACAGACAGGATACTGTTTAAAACCATCTCCAACACTCTTTTTTTTCAGCTGCTGCCTGCCCAGTGTCTATTTCAGACATTTTATTACAAGCTTGGCGGTTTTCTAATTAAACTCTGCAGGGTGACTATTCAGCAGAATGTGCAGGGCACCAGCCATATATGCTAATGGAATCTATATGGTTAATTGAATCACTGAACTTTCCTGCATACTTATCACTGTATGTCTTTGCAGCAAACACTGTATAATCAAAACCATCCATCTTGTACTTTATGGAAAATATTTCGGTGTTTTGTTTAAATAATTTAAGATAGAAACACCTGCTGTCTCACTGCAATTGATGAACCTGACCTCTGATGACTTGGAGCTCCAAGGAATCATTTTAATTGGACTGGTTAATTTTCTATAATGAGTCAATTCCTTCATCTGCTCTTTTTCTAATAAGCAATGCTGTACCTGAAAATGATTGCTTCAACTGACGGGCGTAGGCAGAATCTTAACCAAATCAAATCAACATTAAATTACCATATATTTCCATCTATCAACTTTGCGATAGCAGTGCTTTTTCTTTCTTTCTTTCTTTCTTTCTTTCTTTCTTTCTTTCTTTCTTTCTTTCTTTCTTTCTTTCTTTCTTTTTTTTTTGTAGAAACACAGGAAAAAATAATTCGTTAGGCCTCTCTGTTTATTAAAAAGTAATGCAAGAACTATGCCAATCTGTATCCATATTTATAAGATGCAGAGAGAAAGTGAGAGAGAGTGAGAGAGAAGAGAAAGAGAGAGGAAGATATACAGATACAGGTGCAGGCTCATCAATAAGGACAGACACATCAATAAGGACAGACCGAAAATGAAAGACTTTATCATGAAAGTACAGTAAGAAAAAAAATCAATTGTTCATTTATTTTTCTTCTCAAACATTTCTTCTGACCAATCAGTACCAAATTAAGTCACCTAGCCATCCCAATCAGCTGAATCAATCCTGGCAATCAAGGGGGTGACAGATGTCAGAACTTAGATTGCCCTCACATCCATCATCATCAATGACAGCTGCAAATCATTGGTTTCATGCTTGATGCCGGATTCTGTGCATCCAACATGTATAGAGTATCAGAAAGGTAATGCATGCATTAAGCTTGTCTATGGAGAGTCTCAGTCATTCAGGTCATGGTTGTCCCAAAGGTACATTTTTTTTTCAAGAGGCAACTGGACTTTCTGGTTTTTCTTTTGAAAACGTTTCACTTCTCATCCACGAAACTTCTTCAGCTCTGAGCATTGTTGCTGTTGTTGTTGTTAGCTGCAAAGTTGTGTCCAACCCATTGTGACCCCATGGACAACATTCCTCCAAGCCTTCCTGTCCTCCACCTTCCTCTGGAATCTACTGCTTCAGAGACTCCATCCAGCCACCTTGTTCTCTGTCGTCCCCTTCTTCTTTTGCCCTCAATCATTCCCAACATTAAGCTCTTCTCCAGTGAGTCCTTCCTTCTCATTAGGTGGCCAAAGTATTTGAGTTTCGTCTTCAGGATCTGGCCTTCTAAAGAGCAGTCAAGGTTGATCTCCTCTAGGACTGACCGGTTTGATCGCCTGGCAGTCCACGGGACTTGCAGGACTCTTCTCCAGCACCATAGTTCAAAGCTCTGAGCATTAACAACATCTATAGACTATCCAAAAGGGATGATCAACCAGCCAAAAAGGGAACAAAAAGACTCCAGCACCTTTCCACCAGCAATCAGTACCCAGATTAACTCCAAGATTAACATCAGACCAACAATCAAATAAATCAGGGCTGAAGAAGCTTCTTGGATGAGAAGCGAAATGTCTTCAAAGAAAAACCAGAAAGTCCAGTTGCCTCTTGAAAAAAAGCATTTTTGGGATAGTCATCAATTTAAACCCATTCAGCTAGCAACCGTTCAATGTTACAATGGCATTTTAAAAAAGTGATTTATGACCAGTTGTAATGGTCATAATGTAAGTGCTAATGTAAGTACTAATAGTTAGAATCATTCCTGTATAATGACTCAATTGCAAGCTGCAGAATTAAAATATGCTCCTTAGGTACTTTTTAAAAAATTGTAAATAGAAAGATTGTACACCTTGGTTTAAAAACTCATTGTAAGGTATTTTTACAGAAAAAAAAACTTACATCACAAAGTTAATATATCAAGCTTGGTTAAACACAAATTGTACTGAAGTACCTCAGTCAGTGAACTGCTAAAACTGGACAGAACTGTTTAGAACTTCAAAACAATTGTTTGATAAACTGATTTATAACCTACTCAGCCCCCTCCTTTATTCAGCAAATAGTAATAATAACGTCTCAAATAATCTGAAAAACTATTTATCTGAAAGTTCAGGCTCATTTTTTTATCTGAAAATCTATTTCTGTCTTAGATATTCAATCTAATATCTACCTTGGTTTTGCTCCAATATTAAAAAGAGCTGGGTTTTTTTTCATTTTCTTTCTTTCTTTTTTTTTTACTTGAATTTCTTAAATAAAATTCACGAAGAAACCTCTTAAACTAAAACTAAAACAAAAAAAAAACCCCACAGTATACTAGACAAAATAATGTATCTACAATTTTCCTCAAATGTGAATTGATTTTAAATCAATAAATAAAAACCACAAAATCTACAAGTAGCCAGCACTGTTTCCAATATGTAGACTGAATTTCCCAAAATCATATAGTGGAAAAGACTTCCCTTCCCTTCCCTTCCCTTCCCTTCCCTTCCCTTCCCTTCCCTTCCCTTCCCTTCCCTTCCCTTCCCTTCCCTTCCCTTCCCTTTCCTTCCCTTCCACCAAGCTCAGAAACTGCCAAGAATTCTATACCAGAATAATCCAGATAATTCAACTCACCCATTGAAACATAGATTTTAGTCCATTCAACACAAAATTAAATTTATATATTAACTTTTTGCCATGTATTCATTAGATCCACTCCAGGAGATTTAGACAATCTGGCTTAATTTCAAAGACCCAATTATTTCCACCTGTTTACTATTTTCTCCTCTTATATCCTAAAACTCATTATGTCATGGTTCTCACCAGATATTTCCATTGATTTTGACTATTCATAATGTTATCAATCATCTAAGGCATTCTTTTGATAGCTTTTACAAAGATAGAACTTCATCTTAGTTATATCCCAGCATCATGCAGGCCCTTAATAATAATCAGTATTTATTTTGGACATGTTTTGGGCAACTTGTCATAAGCACAATGAAAGCCCTGTGTGTTATATTTTGTGCAAGATTTGATGTCTAACTTAGAAACTTCCTGGAAAAACATTGTATGTTGTCTGCTTCTCACTAAATGTGCTGTCCTGCTCACACACACATGCAAGTATCTGTGGTTTAGAGGGTTTATTAATATTCCCCTGCAACTCTCTTCACCAAAAACCCAGAACTCTCCCAATTAAATCCAGCCACAAGCAGACCAACGCTAGGTCACAGAGCAATGAGCAACGAGTCCACAAGGCACTTGACAATTTCCCAATGAAAATAAACCCACCAGGCAAAATTAAATCCACTATACAAGAGAGTTCACGAGGCAAGAGAAGTCCAGAGTTCACAAAGTACGATCCAAGTCAAAACAAGGCAAGAATCACAACAAAAAGACAACACACAGCTAAGAAGTGAACATGTTATTCCCAGCATCACTTCCATCCATCTGCTGTGCTAAAAAATGATGAGATTCCATCAGAGAAGATAATTAAAAAAAATATTAAAATATGCAGAAATAGATAGATTAATGCTCACTATTAAGGATAAAGAAGAAACTTTTTTGAATATTTTTTGATATGGGATATATTTTATCAATGGCTAGACAATAGAAACAGAAGTACGAAAGGAGGAGACATAAAAAGAGGGAATGTTAATGTGGAGAGTTGTCAAAGAAGATGATGTTAAATATTATTGTAATTATATTATTATATTATTGATATTATTGTGATGAATATCACAACAGATATGTGGATTACAACTGTTTAAAAATAACTGTACCGAAATCACATACTATTTGATGGATACTGAATGTTATATAAATTCAACAGACAAAAACACTGTAATTTAATACCAGCTGTCTGCAATTAAAGTAAGATCGAATCTCGCCAGGCTCAAGGTTGACTCAGCCTCCCATCCTTTCTAAGGTAGGTAAATTGAGGACCCGGTTTGTGGGGGCAATAAGCTGACTTTGTATAAATATACAAAAGTATGAAGGCTATTGCTTAACGCATTGTAAGCCGCCCTGAGTCTCCGGAGAAGGACGGCATATAAATCAAATTTAAAAAAAAAATAAAAATAAAACAGGGGGGAAAAATTACCAATAATTTCAGTATCTTGTAATGCCTAATTTCTTCTGAAGTATTCATTTTGTTATTGGTTTGTTTGTTTGTAAAAAGAAGTCTATACACTTTGTCACTATATTACAGTTCTCCTTGGTACCTAGGAACTTCAAGATCACATCTACATATGGCAAAATTGCAAGTGTCACTTGTTCCCCTGTCCTAGATTCACCTGTTGATATCTCTTTAGCACCATTTGAATTCAATTATGTGTTTTCTTGGGAGAATATTGCTACTCATGAATGAAGGGAAATATACTGTATGTGTCCCAGGATAATGTAGCAGATCCAATCTGGGTCAGTCATCAGACCAGAAGTTTAGTTTTCTAAGTTTTTGGACTCATGCTGGTGCCCATCCCCAGGGAACTTCTTTCACACACATTATAGCTAATGAGATAATGCCAATTTCCAGATTTGTAACTACTGGTAAATAATTTAAAATCAAATCACATTTCTCTTAGCTCTTCTTCTTTTCTTTACAGAAAACCTTTTCCTCTGTAACAGAGAACTGTATGACAACAGAGTGATATGCTAGAAGGGGAAAAATCATTGCAGCAATTAAAAAAAAAGTTATTAACAAAAGATAGTTTAAGTTCTTCATTGGCATGTTTTTACTTCTTAGTTTTATTTTTAATATGGTCTGTGTTCTTCAATGGTCAGATGGGGTGCTATAATCAGATGGAAATTTCATATTTTTAATTGGGGTTATAAAATGCAAGTTTCACATCCTCTCTCATGACTGATGCTGCTTCTGGGTTCAAAGCAAAATCTCACTGTCTAGAAGAGTTCTGTGTTTATTATCTATCAAAGCTCTTTGACAAATTATTAATATTTCAGTCTTATTTTTTTCCCAACTCAGTGATTTTCCCATGGATAGAAACATGCCTCCTTAGCTTCTTGCAAACATAATACACCCTTCATTAAGGCTCCATTTAATTTAGACTCTAATGGGTTTGGTTTCTAATAGATTTGGTTCATTGCTGACAGTATCTGGGATCAGATTCCATTTTTTTCCTTAGATGTCAATATACTTTCTTGCTGTTCTATGTTTCTTATTCACAGCATCAACAAATAACCAAGCAGGCAAGTGGATAGACAGGTAAGTAGATATACTGCATGGACATATTTAAAGCCCTATACAAAACAAGACAAATTTTAACAAAACAAAATTACTGAGTCTCAAGAGATTTTTTTCCCCTAAAACTCTGTGTAAGGTGTTAGAAACCTACTCTGTATCAGTGCTACTCTTAACAAGGTTGAAAGATAGATAGATAGATAGATAGATAGATAGATAGATAGATAGATAGAAAAAGAGAGTGAGAGGATGGATGGATGGATGGATGGATGGATGGATGGATGGATGGATGGATGGATGGATGGATGATTAGCAAGCTAGATGATAGATAGATAGATAGATAGATAGATAGATAGATAGATAGATAGAAAAAGAGAGTGAGAGGATGGATGGATGGATGGATGATTAGCAAGCTAGATGATAGATAAATGATAGATAGATAGATAGATAGATAGATAGATAGATAGATAGATAGATAGACAGACAGACAGACAACAGACAACAGACAAAACAAAGCTATAAAATGACCTTTTAAAACTCCCATATGTTTAAATAATAGTACTCTAAGTACTATTTAGAATAGAATAGAATAGAATAGAATAGAATAGAATAGAATAGAATAGAATAGAATAGAATAGAATAGAATAGAATAGAATAGAATAGAATAGATCATAAAAATACAAGCAACATGGTTATAGTCATGAGTGGGAGGAGGTAGGTAATCATAAGATGCTGATTTAGTGAGTGGGAGGAGATAGGTAATAGGAAGGATGAGAAGAATAATAGTAATACAGTCTTAGTAAATAGTTTGACAGTGTTGTGGGAATTAGTTGTTTAGCAGAGTGATGGCATTCGGGAAAAAACTGTCCCTGTGTCTAGTTGTTCTGGTGTGCAGTGCCCTATGGCATCATAGAAGTTGAAACAATTTATATCCAGGATGTGGGGGTCTGTAGATATTTTCTCAGCCCTCTTTTTGACTCGTGCAGTATACGGGTCCTCAATGGAATGCAGGTTGGTAGCAATTGCTTTTTCTGCAGTTCTAATTATCTGTTGAAGTTTGTGTCTGTCTTGTTTAGTTGCAGAGCCAAACCGGATAGTTATAAGTGCAGATGACAGACTCAATAATTCCTCTGTAGAACTGAATCAGCAGCTCTTTGGACAGTTTGAGGTTTCTGAATTGGCACAGAAAGAACATTCTTTCTTGTGCTTTTTTGATGTAAGATGTCCATTTTAAGTCTTGAGATATGATAGAACCTAGAAACTTGAAGGTCTCTACTGTTGATACTGTGTTGTCTAGTATTTTAAGAGGTGGTAGTATAGGAGGGTTTCTCATAAAATCTACCACCATTTCTATGGTTTTGAGTGTATTTAGTTCAAAATTGTTCCGGCTGCACCACAAGGCTAGTTGTTCAACCTCCAGTTCGTATGCATATTCGTCATTGTCTCAAATGAGACCATTGTATCATCTGCAAACTTCAGTACTTTAACACAGGGATCTTTTGAGATACAATCATTGGTGTTTAGAGAGAAGAGAAGTGGAGAGAGCACAAGTGGAGGACTCCTGTGCTAATTGTACAGGTATCTGATGTGATTTTGCCTAGCTTCACCTGTTGCTTCCTGTCTGTTAGGAAGCTTATGATCCATTTACAAGTGTAGTCAGGTACAGGTAGCTGATTTAGTTTAGTTAGAAGAATATCTGGAATGATGGTATTGAATGCTGAGCTGAAGTCTACAAAGAGGACTCTTGCATAGGTCTTTGGTGATTTAAGATGTTGTAGGATGTAGTAGAGAGTCATATTAACTCTCTACTACATCCTACATCCTACATCCTAGCATCATCTGTTGATCTATTTGCTTGGTAGGCAAATTGCAAGGGGTATAACAACAGATCAGTGATGGTTTTCAGGTGGGTTAGCCTTTCAAAGGTTTTCATAACTTTAGATGTTAGAGCAACCAGTCTGAAGTCATTCAGTTCCTTGATGGTGAGTTTCTTTGGAACTGGGATGAAAGTAGAGCATTTGAAGCAAGAAGGATGGAGCAAGGGAGATGGCCTCTAGGGACCACACATTTTCAGAGTCCCTGTTCTGAAACTGGGTAACACAACAAACTCAACAAATTCAGCCGTGTCCTTTTGATAGTTGCTGAACCAAGAGATCCCAATTCTGGGTGGTATTTTTATTTTATACTTTTTATAAGTGACAAAATGGTTTATTTCTGGGTTAGTATACACAGCGGGAAAACAATTTAAAACATCTTTCTGTAGGAAGATTAATTTTCTTATGCTTGTTACTTACACTGATTTACATCCCGCCCAGCCGCTGTGATTATTTTAAATTCATTCTATGGAAGATCATTTTCTCTTGAAAATACTTGTGAGTTTCATTAAACTGAATTTATGTGTATTATCTTAACTCATGTTTACTGTGGGAACTGTATTTACATACAATTCTTATCTATGAAATACACACATTTATAATGCATATCTGGATTAACAGAGTTTCATAAATAGAAAGTCTTCTAAAATTCATTAGCTTCCCTATTGTAATTATATTCCTGGTATATTATCTGCTGCTTATTCTAAAATGATGCTACTGGTGCATGAAAATACATTCAAAAAATAAATAATAGTCTTTTAACTGTTTCAGATAAAGCCTAAGGAAATTGTATTCATTTTTTTTTTTTTTTTGAATTTAGAAAACTATAAGTTGGAAAGTGAATTTTAGGTACATAGATCCAAAGTTCTTTTTTTTTTAAAAAAAAATAAATACAGTACATATCAAATGTTCTTCTTTTGAAAATTATTTTGTTTGGATTTCATTGGACTATTTTTATTTATCACACATATTTCCTGCTACATTCAAATTATCCTAGGCAACATGTAATACACACAATATGTTAAAATATCCACACTAATATTAGTTACATAAGAATAATGCATAAAATAATACCAATAAAGATTGATGGGAAAGTGGATTATTATAACACTTTGCAGTGGCTTACAAGAAGAATATTAAAAAGAAAAGAAAAGAAACTCGAGGCTTGATTTTGGCTGCTTAAGAGCAAGCTGTGTGAACAAATGCAATCAAGGCCAGAATAAAAAAAAATCATCAAATGATTCAAGGTGCAGAATGTGGAAAGAAGCAAAAGAAACCATAGATAATAAACTATAGCTTGAGCAAGAAAATCACACAAACAGATTATAATCAACAACATAACACAGTCATCAAAATGATTCACTGGAATATCTGCAAAAGTTGTCAGGTACCAGCAATTGGTGGGAACATTGAATTAAAAAAACAACTAGTTAAAGATGAGCAGGTTCAAGTATTCTGGGATTTCTGAATAGAGACTGATAAAATCTTGACCCATAACATATCACATACAGTATAACTGCAGTTTAAAAGAAAGTGTGGATAACTGAGGTGGCAATACCAGGGGATAGTAGATCAGAAAACAAATAATTGGAGAAGATCAGCAACTATCAAGATCTGAAAATTAAGATTGAAAGATTATGGCATTAACCAGCCATGGAGGTCCCAGTGGTTATTGGCACAATGTTTGCCATACCAGAAAATATTGCATGACATTTAGAAAATCTGTGCATTGACAAAACTTCTGCATTGACTATGGACAAGATCTCCTAGGAGGCCATCATGGTGATCAAGTTCTCACTAGATATGTCTTCAGGACTTTGCAATGGAAATCCACTATCCATGTTGATCGTCTTCTTTAGTCTTTCACTCAGGATAACCAGGTTAAGAAAGTGGCAATAGATTTTAGTCCAGGGGTGAAATCCAGCAGGTTCTGACAGGTTCTGGAGAACCGTTAGTGGAAATTTTGAGCAGTTCAGAGAACCGGCAAATACCACCTCTGGCTGACCCCAGAGTGAGGTGGGAATGGGGATTTTGCAGTATCCTTCTCCTGGAGTGGGGAGGGAATGGAGATTTTTGCAGTATCCTTCCCCTGCCACACCCACCAAGCTATGCCCACCAAGCAAAACCACGCCCATCAAGCCATGCCCACAGAACCGGTAGTAAAAAAAATTGGATTTCACCACAGTTGTAATCATTGGAAACTAAAGTCCTTGTTCCTATCCCACTCCCAAGGTGGACATGGGCATGAAATACTGGACTTTTGCAACTTATGTAGCTTGCACATTCTTGCAGAATTATTAATTCATAAAATAACTTTGATACAGTCAAGACTTCTGCAGAGCTACCCACCTAAAATCAATTCATGTTAATGAGTAAAACCAGGACTGGATTGTTTCCCCTTGTAAAAGTGTCCTGTTGGTTAAAATTAATCAGACACAAATAAATGGAACCCTGGAGAGTCTCATTAAATCTAATTAGCCCTTAGTTAATAGTGTGACCTGAACAATTCAATCATGTTATAAGCTACTGCACTTTAACTATAGAAATAAATTAATTTAATAAATGAAGATGCATTAATTAGCTCATCTAAATATAATCTTTAAACAAATTACCGTGCATGTAGATAAGCATAAACTGCTGATCAAGTTAAATCCTTCTGTACTGCAAGGAATTTACTAAGTCTTTAGGTCAAATCCTATTGAGTTCAGTCTCCTCCTTAAAAATAAATAAATAAAGCATCCACATGGCTCTTCGGAAAAGAAAATTAAAAGGCAATTAAGTTTAAAGGAAATTTGAAAGCTGGAGATAAGCTATCACTATTTATTAAGAGGAAGAATTGATTGAACCAAACAACCTACCCAGCACCCCCATTAAAAAAAGAATAAGAAACCAAGAAAAAAAGAAAGTATGTTGTTGTTGCTTTTATCATGATCATGAAGATCGGGGTGAAATTAACTTACCTTCCCTACTGGTTTGCAAATGTGCGCGCGCATGCGCAGAGGCTAAAAATCATTGCAACACAGGGACATCATGACATCCGCGTGTATGGGCGGGGCTTCACGCAGTCGGGCCCTACCGTATCGCGCAATCTGTAGGAACCGGCTGAATTTCACCCCGATGAAGATGATCATCATCAGCAATTACCTCATATTAATTTTATTCGAAAAGGTAAATAAAACTCTACATCCTTATAACATTTCCACTGTTTGTCATCTAGTTTAACAGGATGTACATATGTATAGATGTATAGATAGCTGGAATTCTTTATTGCCCAAGTGTGATTGTACACCCAAGGAATTTGTCTTTAGTGCATATGCTCTCAGTGTACATAAAAAGACAAGATACATTCATCAAGAATCATAAGGTACATGTTACACTGATTGATTAATGATGAATTGCTTGTTTAAAAATAAAACTAAAACTTTTTTCCAAAGAATCATAAGGTACAGCGCTTAATGATAGTCATAGGGTACAAATAAGCAATCAGGAACAATATCAATATAAATTGTAAGGATATAAGGAACAAAGTTACAGTCATGCCGTCATAAGTGGGAGGAGATGGGTGATAGGAACGGTGAGAAGACTAATAATAATAGTAATGCAGCGTTAGTGAATAGTTTGACAGTGTTGAGGGAATTATTTGTTTAGCAGAGTGATGGCGTTCGGGAAAAAACTGTTCTTGTGTTTAGTTTTTCTGATGTGCAGTGCTCTATAGCGTCGTCTATTAGCATGACTCCCATCTTTAAAAAATAATAATAATACAATCTACACTTGGAAAAGAAATACAGAAAAACATAATACCATTAGGTTTATTTCCTATTAAGCCTAATTAGATCCTCCATAGCTATTACATGCAATTGCTCTCACATTTTTTTTCATTGAAAAGTATCCACTGATTCATCTATTAAGATAGGCTATAAAATTTTAGCTGCTAGCTGTTTACAAGACTGTTGCTAGCAAATTTATTAGATGGAAAAGAAAATGATAATAATTATGGAATATAAATCTTATTTTTAGTGTATGTACTTATACTTTTTTATATATTTTGGAAGGAAATACAACGTTTCATTTGAATGTTTCCTTAAAATGAGGTTCGTGTGTTTGTGTGTGTGTTTGTTTGTGTAATATAATATTTAATTATATTTGCCCTATATTTCCCAGTTAAAACATCTGTGTTGTGCGCTGGATGTTAGTGTGCAGGTGGTTAGTATGTGAATGATATAAATTAGTGAATGCACAAATAAAAATTGCAGCATGATATCCAAGGGAAATTTATACCAAGAAAATGACATGCTAAAAAAAAAATAGAGCAATAACAAGAAGATATAATGGACATAGTCATTGGTCTTTAAAAAAACAATGACATTTCAACAACAAAGGCATTTTAACAGATTGTCAACATTCTGCAGGATGAACTGATCCTGCAAAATGTTGATATACCCTTTTTCATTAGGTTGCATAGTAAGGATTTTGGGTCTATGGATTGTACACATTACTTTTTCTGAATGCCAAAGCTTATGCATAATTCTTCTCTTAACTGTAAACCTGACTCAGATACAGTTGAGATGAAGCAGATTGAATGACTTTTTAAATAAGGAGAGAAGTTTATTTTTGATAAGCAACATCAGTCCACCAGAACAGAGACAATAGGCTGAACTAGAAGGCATTATCTAAGCCAATTCTCCTATCTTCATAACTCTGAAATCTATTCAATCATTCACTCCAAAAAAGGCTAATTTACATAGTGTCAGCGTTCCAAATTATGTTCTCCTCCAGCGCTGACATGAATGAAAGAGGGAGAAGCTTTGCTTTAATGCTGAGATGAACTTTTACCTAGTTCCCTGCTCTTTAGCAGATAGTGTTACCTGGGTGACAGAGGGAGGGGGGAAATTCCTGTGAAAAGAAAGTGCTTGGGACGAAGAGATGGATCTGCACGATGGCCAATGAGACATTGGGGTTGAAGGACGGAAAGGGAGGGGTTTGGAAGGAGGGGCCAGTCTTGGCTGCACAAGGAGTTCAGGGATGTCGTTCTCCTATTCTTAAATAAAAAAAAAAGATTCATTAGAGACCTTGTGTTTGAGAATGAAGTTTATTTAAGATAGCAATGAAACCTGACACATAGTTTTCTGTGTATTTTTGTAATTCGGTATATTTTTGCCATTCGGTTATTTGTATTTTGCTTTGTGGCTGTTATTTTATACTATTCTATGCATAGTATTTAGGTAGTTATTGGTTTTGTATGGCTTTTTATTTATGGATTGTTGTTGGCCTCATTTGTGGGATTGAGGTGTTGATGGCCTGATGGTTAAGTCTGTCCATGTGTTGTGAAATTAAAAAGTTTTCATCATGTCTTCTGGCTGCTAGTTTATATCAGGGGTGAAATCCAGTAGGTTCTGACAGGTTCTGGAGAACTGGTAGCAAAAATTTTGAGCAGTTCGGAGAACCGGTAGTGGAAATTTTCAGTAGTTCAGAGAACCGGCAAATGCCACATCTGGCTGGCCCCAGAGTGGGGTGGGAATGGAGATTTTGCAGTATCCTTCCCCTGGAGTGGGGTGGAAATGGAGATTTTGCAGTATCCTTCCCCTGCCACGCCCACCAAGCCACGCCCACCAAGCCACACCACGCCCACCAAGCCACGCCCCACAGAACCGGTAGTAAAAAAAAAATTGGATTTCACCACTGGTTTATATATATATATAAACACTCACATGTGATCTATATGGAAACAATCCACCCATTATTTTACTTCCAGAAGGAGCTTGTATAATTCAGCGGCTAGAAATATAGTTCTGCAACTTTTAAATAAAGGTAGATTGACATTAAAGTTATTTTTCAATGATCGGCGTAATACTGATAAAACCATCTGTTTTGTTCAATTTCTATTGTTGGCTATCTGTCCTACTTTTTTTCTTCCACTGAGGATAATACTGGAGATATGAATAACACGTAGAGAAATAAAAGGAAATCTCTTGAACAAAAACTGGGGGAAGGATTGTAAGATAGTAAACAAGCCATCAGAAACAATGTCTTTATTAAAGAAGCTTAGCACAAGTGTTAAATCATATCATAAAAAAAAAAGGCAGAGTTTATTTTGGCTGCCAAGATGGATAAAGCTAGAATGATTTGATTACGCTTAATTAAGTTATAGTTCATCTTTGCTTTCAGTTATTTACATATTCAGGTCTTAATCTTCAAAGCTGAATGAGACAGCAAGTTCCTGCTAACTTTAGAAGATCCTTTCCATCTGCTACCTTGCTTCCTTGGTGTTTTTTCTACCTACATTTAACTCATAAGCTTCCTTGGACAAGTAGCTGGGTTTTTCTGTTTCTGTAACTACATATTTATGCTATTTAAGTCTTTCAATAACCCAGTTGTCAAAGCTCTCTCGGCAGTAAACAATGAAACACATCAGAAACATTAGAATCTGAATAAAGACACATAGAATTAAAGAATTAAATCAAAACAATAATACTAATAAAGTAGGCAGCGGCACTGCCTATACAAATCTAAGAATGAAAAAGCCAATTAGAAGACAATTTAAAAGTGTGGGGAAATAAGAATGTCTTAACTTAGCCTTGAAATTATGCTAATAAGGGTGGCAGTCAATCTTCTCTAGGGAAGGAATTCCATAAATGGGGCCCCACCACATAAAAAGGGCCAACTGGTGTGGAAGGGCTTGTAAATGATCTTAAGCTTTAGGTAAGTGTGCAGTCCTCCACTTACCACAGCTCCTTATCAACTGTTCAAAGTTATGACACACTTTCCTGTGTACTTATGACCCAGTTCCAAAGTTTCAACAACGGCCAGACCTACCCAATCATGTGACCATAGATCAAGTACCCTGTTTCCCTGAAAATAAGACATCCCCTGATAATAAGCCCAATCAGGCTTTTGAGCGCATACACTAAAATAAGCTTCCGCCCAAAAATAAGCCCTACCTGAAAATATTTAAACGCAGAGCTGGAAATCAGGTAAGACAGCAAGAGGAACCCCATCTTGTTCCACGTGCCCCAAAATAATAAGACCTCCCCAAAAATAAGGCCAAGTGCTTATTTCGGGGTTCAAAAAAAATATAAGACAGGGTCTTATTTTCGGGAAAACATGATACATGGAAACCAGCCCACACTTACAACCTTTTGCAGAATCCCAAGATTGCATGACTGTGTTTTACAAATTGTTTTGCCAAAAAACTGACATTTTCTTCCAGTTTTCACCAAAATCAACCCACTGAGCAGAAACACATATCACTGTTGTGAGGGAGAGTACTAGATTTGCCTGTAGTCACCAAAATAGGTACTGCACCAGTGTGAGCCAGAATAAAAGTTGCCTGTGTGAGATATTCAGAATTTATAGAAATAGCTAGGCACTGATCATGTAGCACCTGTAATTTCACCAGAATAGTTATGGATGATTTTGGTTCATTTTATAAATCTAAATCCTCTGAGTTTGATTAATGCTCCATTTGGATCAAGAGATGGTGTTGCCTGCTATGGGATACCATAATACGCTAAATTAAAATCAATTTGCTTCCTAGGGATGAGAGAAATTTATACAGTAGAGCAGTGGTGAAATCCAATTTTTTTTACTACCGGTTCTGTGGGCGTGGCTTGGTGGGTGTAGCAGGGGAAGGATACTGCAAAATCTCAATTTCCACCCCACTCCAGGGGAAGGATACTGCAAAATCTTCATTCCTATCCCACTCTGGGGCCAGCCAAAGGTGATATTTGCCAGTTCTCTGAACTGCTCAAAATTTCTGCTACCAGTTCTCTAGAACCTGTCAGAACCTACTGGATTTCACCCCTGCAGTAGAGTGAGGTGAACCAGAGACTCACCCTCAAAGGATTTATTTCAATCCATACTGAGATGACAAAGTCTCAATGAGTCACAAGAGAAATGTAGCCAAGCTCTAACTGAACAAGGGCACTTGAAGTTGATCATGTTGATTGTGGCTTTCAGAAGCGAATATACTGAATGGTTTGTAAATTAAATCTTTCAGTATTTTGATGTAGCAGAACTATCAATTTGAGAAGGTGAAGATCAATGGATATAGTGGCTAATTTCTTCCATAGTCTCTTAAAGGAATTGACTTGAAGGCTACCCTTAAATCAATGAAAGTAGCAATCAGAGTATTTTTTATTAGGGCTATAGTATTTTTCAGCTAATTGACTTTGTCTTTCATTACTTTGGAATGAAGTCATGACTTCAGTGATTTGAAAACAGGTGCAATGAAGGCAGAATAGAAGATAGCAAATTTCATCCTAAGACAATTTTCATGAAATTTGAGAATATTGAATAATTCTTCAGTGCAAGAATGAGGAAGGCCTAGAAATGCTTATCTATAACGGAAGAATCTTCCCTATAGAGCTAACCAACTATTGAGATATAATATAAGATATACCAATAGAATAACTAAACTAAAAGAAAAAAGTAATATGATTCTTTGGATTGTGTGTTGAATTCAGATAACTGTCTCAAAAGGTAAAGGAATAATATGCATTTAATGACAGTTTGGGGATCCCCTGTTTAAAATACATGAATATTTGCTTGAACAACTTAATGTGGTATGTTAAAAATAAATAAATGACATTGCAAGATATCAAAATCTTAGAGACAAGGTTAAAAAAAAAAGCACAATATCTTTACGTTGGGGCAGCAAGATGGCTCAGTGGTTAAAACACTGGCCTTATCAGCTGGAAAACAGGCAGCCCAGGTTCAAACCCAAATGCAACATGACGAGGTGAACTCCCCTCCTCACCCCAGCTGCTGCCAACCTAGCAGTTTGAAAGCATGCAAATGTGAGTAGATAAATAGGTACCACTTCACTGGGAAGGTAACAGCGCTCTGTGATGTCATGCTGGTCTCATGACCATGCTGGCTCAAAGGCCTTGAAACTGTTGAGGACTTCCCCCTGTAGTCAGCAACAACTTGTGGAGTAAAATCTGCAAGGACTTTTTTTTAATCTCCTACCAACTTCACTCATTATCATTATTTTCCTTAGGAAAAGCAGTGACTTTAAATCCCAGTGCAAATAATGTATATATCATTGTGATTATCTATTTGAGACTTACAATCAGTTTGTTGTGGCCCGACAACGAGGAGACTGGTGTGGTGCTGCGCCAGCAGCCTGTGCAGCTGGCGCTTGAGTTGGACAGTGAGGAGGCTGGAGAAGATGTGGTGCCAGAGGCAGGGATTCAGCCAGGGCCTTCAGAACCTCCAGAAGCTCATTTAAGTGAAGAGGACGAAGAGGAGGAGCCTCTTCTCAATGCACGGGCACGCAGAGCTGCCAAAAGTCAGGAATGGCTCCTCAGGAGGAGGTCTCCTCGAGAGTAAGGCTTGGGGCTAATTGGCCACTCTCTTAGCCTATTTAAAGAGGAACGCCACTTGCAGCAAGCTGTAGGGAACAACTTTAGTTCAATCTCCTTCGCGTCTGGATTCTCTGCAAAATTGCTTCTGGGCTTTCTGCCAATTCTAGTAAGTCTGTGATTACCTTATTTTAGAATTCTGGTAGGCTGTTAAGACAGTTTTTTAACAGCCTTTGGTTGATAAAGACTAAGTTATTTGAGTAAAATAAGCTTTGTATAGAGTTTGTGTGTGCTGCGTTCTTTGGGGTCCGTAGCTGGGGCAGAACACAGTTATAAACTTTTTTTTTTTTTTTGCTTGTTTAACCGCCAGTCTCTAGTAAGGAACAGTTGCTTAAAAACCAGAATTTAGTGATACTTGCTTAACAGCTTTACAAATGTATTTGGAGGGAAAAAAATGTCTTTCCAATCTTCTCATCTATTGTAATTTTCCCAGCAGAATTTATCTGGAACATAGGGCTAAGAGGTTTACACATTAGATAAAGAAACTAAGAGAGCTGAACATTGCTAAGATAAATTGTGTATATCCCATACGATGTTTTAAAATTTCACAAGCATTCAGTTGAACTCTAAATGTACAAACCGAAACTTAATGCCATTTTTGAATTAGACTATGCCCCATTGTTATCCTTGAATATCCTTGAATATGGAGTTTACAGAGACTGAACAGACAAAAAAACCTATCTAAAAGATTGTGACATAAATGAACAAAGGGAACTTCCAAAAAGAAGTAAGAGAAAACAGATTTATCATCCCAAATCTCCCCAAAAAGAAATGTCCATTTCAATCTTCAATCACTTTTTTTTTTAATGGTAATAGACCGTTACAATTACAATTAAATTCAGATATAATTACATCCATTTCAATAATACCACTGGCATTTTAATTTTGATTTTGTCAATATTTCAACTTCCTTTTTTTCTGATATATATATAGTAATATTTATCCCATCGTCATACTTGATACTCATCAACGTGTTTTTCTATCATAAAAAAATATGAATTGTTTAATGATGATCACCTTTCTAGTTTATGTGACCATAGTTCCATTTTGATTAAAATTTAAATATAGTAGCTATACAGCCATACTAAATGGGTAAATAGTCTTAAACATAAGACAGGGGTGGCTCAGTGGCAAAGATGCTGGGCTTGTCAATCAAAAGGTTGGCAGTTCAGCGGTTCAAGTCCCTAGTGCCACATAACGGGGTGAGCTCCCATTACTTGTCCCAGCTTCTGCCAACCTAGAAGTTTGAAAGCACATAAAAAATGCAAGTAGAAAAATAGGCACCACCTTTGGTGGGAAGGTAACAGCGTTCCATGCGCCTTTGGCGTTTAGTCATGCTGGCCACATGACTACAGAGACGTCTTCGGACAGCGCTGGCTCTTTGGCTTTGAAACGGAGATGAGCACCACCGCCTAGAGTCGGGAACGACTAGCACATATGTGCAAGGGAAAGCTTTACCTTTATATGGATTAAAACTGACAATATACCTGTATAGCCAATACTCAGGTTTCAAAGGCATTTTGTGTCTATTGTTAACTACAGTTTTGTTTCCTTATCTCTCTTCTGGTAATCCCTTAAGGCATGGATGATAACATGACTTAGATAACCAAAGGGACAGAGTGGACTCTCTACTAAAATATGTTATTTTCTTCCACGATTAATGCTTCTCAAAACCTTCACTAATACCATTAAGTGAATAAGAAATACGACTGAGAATTACTATAGAGTCAACCTTCTGCATAGTATGGAAAAATAATTATAAAATATTTTATTTTCAGGTATTTCACTGCTCTGAAGAAGGTTTTTTTCAACATCAGAGGAGGGGAAAGCAGAGAGGAAATGATAACCAGCTAATTTCTTCCTGAAGCATTTGCCCTGAAACATTCATTAGAGAAGCATTAGCCCTACAAAGTCCTTTCTGACTTTCCAAATCTATTTGGAAAATTTCCCCAGCTAAGATAAAATGGAATATAATATATCATGAAAATGCTAAATAAATAAATGTAAATAAAAGGTAGGGTTCTTAAATCTTATTCTTTGTTTCTTATTTTGTTTTCGTCATGAAAAATCTTGGAATTGTTTGAAAATTGATGAAATGCTAAGGATTATCTCTTTAGTTTAATCTGTTTGATGTAGGGAATAAAAAGATAGACTACAGAAAACAGGACCTTATCAACTCTCTGGGTAATTGGTCTATTATCAAACTGCATTTACAGGAAAGTTCTCTCTTGTATAATACAAGTCTTGAATCCATACAAGGATTATCTGAGGCTACAGATTACAACTCCAAAGTTTTGTCATCCAAAAAGAGACTTACCAATTACAGCTTTCCCCTCCTCTATTCAAAACTGTTTTAATTTAATTTTAATTATATACAATACTTGTTTTTTATATGTTTATTGTAGTCATGTGCCAGGGATGGGTTCTAATTTTTTTTACTACCGGTTCTGTGGGCGTGGCTTATTTTGTGGGTGTGGCTTGATGGTCATGTGACAATTATTTAGGATTTAGCAGAGGTACTGGTCTACCAGGCTTTTAACTGCTTGCAGAGCTGAACCAATCTACCCATTTATTTTTTGCAGGCACTGGTCTACCCATTTATTTTTGCAGGCACTGATGTACTCATGTATTTTTGCAGGCACTGGTTTACTCATTTGTTTTCTTTTAACACTGATCAGCTGTAGGGCGGCCTTTTGAAGCCCCAGCAGCAAGAGTTTAAACAGTTTTTTTTTCCCTCTAGCCATCAGCTGGGACTCAGGAGGCAACAATAGATTGGGGGTGGGGGCCAAATAAAAGGTAAGAATAATGCGGGGGGTGGGGTGGCTGGGGTGGGGTGGCAGGGGGAGAACCGATTCATATCGTCACTGCTACCGGCTTGGGAGAACCGGGCTGAACCGGGAGGAACCCACCACTGTCATGTGCCACTTAGGGTCACCTTTTCAGGATGGGTGGCCATATAAATTAGATAGATAGCTGATAAATGATAGACAGATAGACAAGATAGATAAGATGATTAGATAGATAGATAGATAGATAGATAGATAGATAGATAGATAGATAGATAGATATAGATAGATAGATAAGATAGATAGATAGATAGATAGATAGATGATAGTTCTTTTTTTTTCTTATTTCACTTCTTTTTCCATCTGATTGACTCTCATCATTGCTCTCCTCCCAACACACTCCAAATTGTCATTGCTCTTAAAGTGTGGTGCTTAAAAAGTATAAATGGAAGTATGGGAGGTGATTTCTGTGTCGAACATAATTGGGGAAAATGCATTTTGATGCAAAGAGAAGCAAACATGTCAAGATAATATCGTATACTGGCTTTTTAGCAAGTTCCTATTCTTTGTGCGAGCAGATGTCAGTGGATACTTCCATTTAAACATTAATCAATAAAGCTTTAACAATGTTATGTTGCCAACATAGCTTTAAAATTATATTATTAATTTGTTTTTCAATAGTCCCTTACCAAACTCAGTATTCTTCCAACACACACAAAACAAAACAGAATTTTACAACCAAAAGTTTTGATCTATTCCCTTCCTTAGACATAAAGAGGAACAGGGGTATCAATGACTTCAGGATAACTATTCTTAATTGCACATAAAATAAATAGTAATGGATTTAAATGCCCACACAATTCAAGAAGGGGAAAAAAGTTATGATCCTATTCTATATATTTTAGGAAGATAAAGATTTATGAGGTAAAGATATAACTTGAGGTGTTTCTTGTTTGTCAATCCAAAGCACCAGCCAAAAATGTTATGACTAAATGGTTACAAAAAAAAAAAAAATTCAGGGAAGCAAAATCAGATAAGTCGTCTTTTTAACTTGTTCATAGGCACTGCTTTTATTTCTTTCTGCGGATAAAAAAAGATTGACTGAGAATAAAAGGCTGCCGTTTAGTGCTGTTAAAATCAATTGGAACTGTACCGCTCGCTTACATTGGAATAAGATTGCAGTTAGTAACACTGCCATATTTACTTCAAGTGGGAAAAACTATTGCTGGGTTTTCCATATGCTGCTGGGTGTTTATTCACTGCCAATATCACCAAAATTGGTGATGACCCCAAGCAATGCAAGTTGCTATTGGTGATGACCCCAAGCAATTTGAGTTGCCTTCTTGCAATGGATAGAAAATTAGATAAACTCAGTCAAGGATGATTCAACTGGAGAATTGCTGAGAAGACTAAGGGTTCAAACAGTTTCACCACACCTACACCTCTTCTTCTTAGAAATAGCACTTAAAAACAAACACCTGCCATTTGGTGTGGGTGGGTGTGTATGTTTATATTCTTCATCTGTCAGCCATCAAATTCTATTTTTTTTCCACTGCAAAAGACCCTGACAATACAGGGAAGCCAATGTTTTAGTAATGGGAAACTAAATTTAATAAGCTGAAGGGAGGATGGATATTTTGACATGCAATGATGCAAAAGGTCATTGGTTATTACACCCTGCTTATGAGTAGAGAAAATTTCCTTTTATGGCCAGGATATGGGAAGGATGTTTTTCAAGTTATTTTAAGACTTTTTAAAATTTTAGTCTAACCTTTGCTGTTGAACCATGAAAAATGTCACGAAATTGCCTTGAATATATCAGAACAGACTTGGTACAAAAAAGAGTTAGATACTTTGTATAGCCTAGCAACATACATTCCTAATCCAGACTGATTGTTATTGAGCCAAGTTCTACATCTGCATTGTGCTTCCTATTCCTTACGCTCAGCAGTTTTGGCTCTAGCTAGTCAACGTATTTGCTTTTTGGCAGGAAAAATAAAAATAGCATATATCATCTCTTAATATAAATGGTAAGTTATTCTGATCCTTCTACAAATCAGCCAGAATAATTGATTATTATCTTGGCCCTAAGAAACACTGACATGTAAACAATAAATGTGATACAATGTACAATCACTTCTCAAGCAACTATTTACTAAAAATAGTTTGCCTAAAGGACATGGGAGACCAGGCTGAACGTTCCTGTTCATGGAACCAAAAAATAAACATGAAAAATGAAATACACGGGGTATTCTTTAAAAGTAGTTATTCACAGGTTATGTAAACAAAAAATATTTTGTTTTGAATTATCAGACACCACTGTAGAGATTGGCTGTGGTTTACTTCAGTTTATGAACTATAAAGACCAGCTTTATTAAAAATAAAATGGTAACCCCTGCCCAGTTATATCTGACTTGGGGTAGGGGGCTTCCTTATCTCTGTTTCCTAGCCAAGAGACCAGCATTCTCTGAAGATGCTTCTAAGGCCATGTTAAGATGCAGAAGAAAGGAACTGATCCTTAATATTGTATACCAGGATTTTCAAGTTCATTCTGGACACTGTTTCTGCATTGTTCCTTTTATAAGAACTGACATGCTGATATATCTATACTTCCTTCTCAGAGAGATCAAGCTGCCAATAAAGGAAAGGTGATTGAGTTCCTACACTCAGGCCATAACCATAATCATGAATAGAGCTGCCAAGTTCTTATTGGCAGATATTACCATAAAAAGGCTTAAGATGAACTAATCTTAGAACAATAAAATGAGGAAGGCCTTTTATTCTTTTAGTTTAAATTTATTGTTTTTGTATCTACTTTGTCTTCCTCTGTTTTATTTTGTTCATTTTCCTTGCATGTAAATTTTAACTGACAGATCCTTAGATTTTATTGTATGTCAGCCTGCTTTTAGATGTTGTTTAATTTGGTGCCTTAATTAGTTGGCTGGTCATTGAGTATAAATAAATAAATAAATAAATAAATAAATAAATAAATAAATAAATAAATACTTTAAAATAAATAGACTTGGATTTTCAAAACCCTTTTGAAGAAGTTTCTTATCAAAGAATAAATTTAGCAATAAAAGATAACAGGACCTTAGGATAGGATAGGATAGGATAGGATAGGATAGGATAGGATAGGATAGGATAGGATAGGATAGGATAGGATAGGAGAGTTGGAAGGGACCTTGGAGGTCTTCTAGTCCAACCCCCTGCTTAGCCATACACCACTTCAGACAAATGGATATCTAACATCTTCTTATAAACTTCCAGTGTTGGAGCATTCACAATTTCTGTTGGCAAGTTGTTCCACTGATTAATTGTTCTAACTGTCAGGAAATTTCTCCTTAGTTCTAAGTTGCTTCTTTCCTTGATTGGTTTCCATCCATTGCTTCTTGTCCTGCCTTCAGGTGCTTTGGAGAATAGCTTGACTCCCTCTTCTTCTTCTTCTTTTATGAAGAAGCCTGCTTAAAAAAAGAAAAAGAAAATCAGAGTTAAAATAAACAAGTAGTTTATTAAGGATGGTAATAACTGAAAGGAATTATGAAGAGTTTCAGAATGATCTCTTTAATCTGAATGGTTAGATGCAGTTAAGTTTAAATAAAGTAATGCACATTAACTTTATGTATACACTGCCTGTATATGCATTGTACTCATATAAAGGAAGAAAAAACTATTTTGGATTTTTGAAGGAAATACCATAATGGATACTTTAGTAAATATGTTGACTTGATACCTTGGCAGCTGTGAAAATAACAAAATTGCTATGAATCACTAGGAAGGTGATGGCAGATAACATTACTCCTTTAGTCTTGCACCTTGGTGATGAACAAATTGGCCCCTGGCCTGCTCCATCATGCTATGTTTATATACATAGACTGAAAAAAAAAAAATTAAACGCTGTCTTTTATTTAAAGAAGACATTTTATTATATTTACTTGTATTGTTGCAACAGCAATAATCCTACCCATCTTGTTATTTTGAGTTGGACTTGGAGGTGGGTTTCAGCAGGTTCTGATCAGTTCTGGACAACCGGTAGCAGAAATTCTGAGTAGTTTGGAGAACCGGTAGTAAAAATTCTGACTGGCCCCGCCCCCATCTATTTTCTGCCTTCCAAGTCCCAGCTGATTGGGAGGAATTGGGGATTTTGCATTAACCTTACCCTGGATTGGGGTGGGAATGGAGATTTTACAGTATCCTTCCCCTGCCACGCCCACCAAGCCATGCCATGCCCATCAAGCCACATCCACAGAACCAGTAGTAAAAAATATTGAAACCCACTACTGATTGGACTGCTTTAAATTTGCATACCTTTAGAGAAAGATATGTATTCTGGACCTATTTAAGGTCCAGAAAAGAAATTGATGATAGCTATAGAATTTTCAACAGAAACTGCTAAAACTATGGATTTTTATTTATTTCCTTTGCTTTTGATTCTATCTTGACTTCCAGCAACTACCTGGGCAGTTTTCTTGGCAAGATTTTAGAAGTGGTTTGCAATAAATTCTTTCTAAAACTGGGAGTGACTGGCTCAAAGTCACCTACATCAGTGGCCCCCAACCTTTTGGGCACCGTGGTCCAGTTTTGTGGGGGAAGGTTTTTCCATGGACCAAAGAGGGATGTTTTTGTGTGCTGCCTGCATCCCGTGGCTGGGGCTTCACTAGTTTGCATGGATCAGTTTCTGGCATGCTGCGGACTAATGACAGTCAAAGGACCAGGGGTTGGGGACCTCTGGTCTAGACAGCTGTATGCAGGATGGAAGTCATGGTCTCCCAGTTTTTACCTTGATGCCTTATGCAAGGGCTAAAACTGAAAATGATGGATAGAGATGTAATATTGATGGACAGTATGGCAATTTTGCATGCTGGATTAAGTTTCACACCCAGCCTTCAATATATTTGCATGCCTGTAGGATCTAGAGTTGTCTGAAGTCAAGTCAGTAACAATGATTATTTGGGAACATTTTATAGAGAGAAATAGGGTTACAATGAAGCTTAAAGAGGAGTTTCATTTCAATGAGATCAAACTACCCTATAGAATGTATTTCTTGGATTATAATTCATTATCTTGATCCTTCTACTTGTCTAGTTACTAATGGGATTATTTTACCAGTAATTAAAATGCAATGTGAAACCCTGAAAGAATGTTCTTTATCTCTTCTGATTTTTAATTTGGTTTGGTACATTTTTCCTGGCTCACAAGGCAAACTCCTGAAGTTCAATCTGTTTAGCTGATTTTGAATATAAGATGTTGCTATATGTAGAATTGTTTTTCTTTCTTGAAATTTTCTTTCTTATGAAGTGGTATATAAGTCTAAGTCAGTGGTGAAATTCTAGTTTTTTTTTTACTACCGGTTCTGTTGGCGAGGCTTGGTGGGCATGGTGTGGCTTGGTGGGCATGGCTTGGTGAGTGTGGCAGGGGAAGGATACTGCAAAATCCCCATTCCCTCCCCACTCCTGGGGGAAGGATATTGCAAAATCTCCATTCCCACCCCACTCTGGGGACAGCCATAGGTGGTATTTGCCGGTTCTCCGACCTACTCAAAATTTTTGAAATAGATTTATTTGAATATTGATGAAGATAAGGGAAGCAGATGATGAGATGATGTATTTGTTTTTTGTCTAGTAGTTGTTTTAACTCATCTCCCCATTCCCTGGTGTTGTGTAAGTCTATACCTACATGGCATTTTCTCACCTGCTGTCAGCTGCCACATTATGCTTGTTTGTGTGATTCACTAACATGTGGTGACAGTCTACCATTAATTCTGGGGAGTGGATGGGAGGGAGAATACTTGGGGGAAAGCAAAATTAACACCCGTATCTCCCCGAGATGCTGCTTCAAGGTCACCTGGTTGAAAGAAGAAGGCAGCTGCAATACCAACCTACATTTGAAGTCTCTGTTCTGAAAACATCTTGCTTGAATCTGCTTGGTCATCAGGCAGCAATGGAAGGCAGTTAAGGGAGGGAAAATTTGAACTTAGATATATTGTTGTGCAATTCTCTGTTCTGGGTATGCATTACTGTAATACACATGTCTTCTAATAAACTATACCTTTCTCAACAAATGGAGCCAAGGATCATTTCTATTTGGAGATTTAAGTGCTGGCAGGTCTGACGCACAACAAATATTAGGTGTTTCTTTTTCTCAACCATCCTCTTATGACGAGCTAAGGAACTCTTTCTCTTTAACCTCAGCAGAAGTGATATTCAGCCAGTTCTGACCGATTCTGACGAACTGGTAGCGGAAATTTTGAGTAGTTCGGAGAACCAGAAATTGTATCCATTTCTGAATGACTTTTTGTATAAATCCAATGTAAGCATCCAAGGCATTATACTGTTGAACTGCCAATTAGTCCTTTAGATTTCCCAAACTATGTTTTCTCTATATTTCTACTTCTGTGAAATACTTATTTTGTAAGTTTGTAAGAATGTAGTTAATGTACTACAGTTCCTCTTAGTCTATTGCAGTTCCTCTTAATCAACTACCTAAATTTAGTTCTCGCTAAATAATTTAAATAATCAGGATAAGTATCTCATGTTAGAAGAGAATTTATATTCATTTTCTATGCATTTGTATTCAATGTCTATTCTTCATACATATAATTTGTTTATCTAGGAGTTTTGCAGTACTTTTAGTGTGGGTCAATAAAATATATTTATGATATGTTGAATTTTAACAAAAAGCTCTATTATAACAAATGGTATGCTAAAGAGAATGGGACATGTTTATTACTCTTTTTGGCTAGACATTAATGTGACCATATTCCATTTTTGTAATAAAGTTTACAAAGCAGAATTTTTTAAAATACATAATCATTTCTTTTTAAATTAAGAAAGAAGAAAGAAAAGAAAATACAGTAATAAAATACTAGGGTGCTAAAAGGTTAAATGCTTCTGACTAACTCGCTAAATTATAAAACTATTTGCAATTGTACAAAAGCAAAGCATACTTGGTTATAAAATAGAGTAATATAAAGTCACCCTCGTATAAAATAACATAAAAGTAGATAAATTGCCAAATTAAATTAAATTAAATTAGTTGTTTGTAATCAGACCATGCGCTGAAATGTTTTTGTATGGTTAATATATAATGAAAAGATTTTCCACTGCAAATGGAAAAATGAGTCAAGAAAAGCTGCCTGATTTTTTGTTTTATAGATTTCAGGAATCTTCAGGGAGGAAAAAAACCCATTGTCTCGGTCATGGGAGATTTACCTTAAAAATATATTTAGAATTTAAGTGATTTAAAGGAAACAAAAATGAATTTCTCATATTATTTGACAGGCACTTGCTATCCAAATGGCAGATACACTACTGATAAGAAAATCAAAAGATTCTGTGAAAGTAGAGCAGAGACGAATACTCTACCTAGCTTTGCAGATGGATAATTATTTTCCAAAGAGAGAAAAGTGTGGCCCTTGGTGCACTCAGAGCTTCGTTGTTTTCTTACAGACATTTCATTACCAAACTAGGCAACATCTTCAGTGCTAGTAGGGAGTAGGATTTGCTTTTACACTTGTTTGTATACAAATAGCTATCAAGTTCCACACAAAGAGCTAGGTAGGATTTTTCTATTTTCTTTATTTCCAGTTTCCTTTCAACTTTTCCAGGTAGATGTTTCTGAGATCGTTATACATGATTTTATTCAAGGGCCTAATTCTGATTTGGATGTGCCAAAGAAAGATGCATTTTTTTTTTTTGCTATTTCAGCAATAGTCTCTTTCACTTATTCAATTCTATTTTATTGTTTAATCTGAAATCCATAATTAAACAACCTAAATTCATTCATTCTCATTCTCTCTCTTTCTCTCTCTCAACCTGCACCTGAACATCAGCAAGACCAAGGAGATTGTGTTGGACTTCTGGAGGAAGAGAGAGGAACCTGGTCCCCCCACTTATGACCATCCTCACATTTATGCCCGTGCAGCATTCTTAACAACCATGTCACTCATTTAACAACTGCTTCTCTTCACCATGATGACAAGATAGGGCAAAAATGTAAAATGTGAGGACAGTCATAAGTTCGAGGATTGGTCAAAAGTGCGAGGACCAGTCAAAAATAACTTTTTCAGCCCTCTGAGTAGTCCATATGCACAAAAGGACTAACCAGAGGGCTGAAAAAAGTCATTTCTGACAGGTCCTCACACTTTTGACTGGTCCTCACACTTATGACCATCCTCAAATTTATGCCCGTGCAGCATTCTTAACAACCATGTCACTCATTTCTGCTTCTCTTCACCATGATGACAAGATAGGGCAAAAATGTAAAATGTGAGGACAGTCGTAAGTTCGAGGACTGGTCAAAAGTGCGAGGACCAGTCAGAAATAACTTTTTCAGCCCTCTGAGTAGTCCATATGCACAAAAGGACTAACCAGAGGGCTGAAAAAAGTCATTTCTGACAGGTCCTCGCACTTTTGACTGGTCCTCACACTTATGACCATCCTCACATTTATGTAAAAATGTAAAATGTGAGGACAGTCGTAAGTTCGAGGACTGGTCAAAAGTGCGAGGACCAGTCAAAAATAACTTTTTCAGCCCTCTGAGTAGTCCATATGCATAAAAGGATACAGTAATAGAGAGGGGTGAAGGAAGGGAAGGGAAATTAGAGTAGGAGTGAGAGTAAGAGGGGGAGGAAGAGAGGAGAAGAAGGGGAAAGGAAGAGGAAGTAGGGAGGAGAAGAAGAGGGGGGGAAGAGAAAGTAAGAAGGAAAGAAAAGAGAGAGGTGGTAGGTTTGAGGAGAAAGATTGCTGTACAATAAAAAAGATGAAAGGGAAGAAAGCCAACCCCAAACAAATATAAAGATATTAAGATAAAGAACGAATGGTTAAACTTTAAAGAATAAAAGAGAACAAATATGAATAAATAGCAGTAATTAGAAACACACATACAAACATACAATTTATTTTCTTTGAACAGAGTATTTGGCCGGTTCACAAATTTAAACAGTGTTTAGTCACTTCAATTAAATTTACAATTTCTATATTTCCTTTTTGCCATATTTATTCCTCATCTATTTTTTTAAAAAAACCAATATTACCCTTCATCCTCATCTCTAATCTTAATCAAATTCAATTTTTCCCTTCTATTCTATATTATACCCCTTTCCATTGTCATCTATTTTTATATCCATCCTCACATTGTTTAATTATGTAATTCTGTAATACAGTTGTTTAATACAAATTCAACATTTTAATATAAATCAATTAGTTATAAAACTATCTTTTTTGTATATTAATCAATATGAACATGAATATTCCAATTATTTCCATGCAATCCAATTTCTTACAAATCAATTAATTATATTTACCAATAATAATAAACCAAATAATTTTCCCCATATATTCCTCTGAACCACAACTTAACCATTTCTGCTTTCAACACAATATACAATTAATAGTATCTCAATTATTACAATTCCCTAGTTAAATACAGCTTTTTTTTCTTTTGTGTTTTAAAATCTTGAACTCTCCTCCTAAATTTCCCATTGTTTGCAGTTTTTCACCTACCTTTTTTGGGGAGGAAAAATAAAAATAAAAATAAATCTCTCTCTTTGCCTCATTTTGTCACGTTCCTCCAAGATCCTGCTTTTGGTTTCGTTTCTGCAGGTTAGCTAGGGGGAAAAAAAACTGCTTCAGGAACTCTTTACACTTATTGCCTGTAGGGTGGCCCTTTGAAGCCCCGGGCAAGAGTTTAAACAGTTTTTTTTTTCTTCTAGCCATCAGCTGGGGCTCAAGAGGCAGCGGGACTCAGGAGGCAGAATGAAAAATCGGGAATTTTTTGAAACACCGCGGGATGCGGGAGAAATTGCTAAAAATTGGGACTGTCCCGCCAAAAGCGGGACGTCTGGTCACCTTACTTTATTCCCGAGTCGGCCCTTGTTCCTTAGCTGTTTCCTTCTCCTGGCAGCTCTGTGCATGCACACATTGGGAACAGGCTCCAGCTCTTCTTCTGCCCCACTGATGTCCGACTCTGAAGGCAGCTGACAACTGTCAGATGGCCCTGGTCCCATCTCTGCCTCCAACACAGAGCACTCATCAGAGTCTTCCCCAGACTCCAGGACTGGCCCATGTTCCTCCCCAACCTCCTCACTGTCTGAATCTGCTGCCAGATCCTCTAGCTGCTGGTGGACCACAACAGTAGATTGAGGACTATCTGTATGTGATTCTCAGGAATAAAACTATAGAAATAGTAAGGTCAAACAAAATTCATGTAAACTCCATAAAACCTGTGTATAGAAGCTCCTTTTACTGATGTTTAATATGATGTCAGATGTTAACAAGCAATGATAGGAGTGAACACTAAGAAGAGTTGATACAGTATGCATTGCACATTATTTCATTATTCTTTTTTTGCCACCTAATACTTCTATGCTAATATACATGTGTAAATATTTACTTGAAAAACATAGCAATATCGAAATATTTTTTCAAAACTGCAGGATGCATATCATATTTTGCAAATTGGATTTGAGTATAAGGGGGAAAAACTAATTTAAGAGTAAAACCACATGAAAATGTGCAAATTGTAGTTGTTTACAACAGTAAATATTGTTTACGGAAAGGAACAGGCCAGGACAACTGTTATACTTTTAATGTTATTGAGAGATTAGAAAAGCCAAAGTTAGAGTTTGCCAAACAATAAGCTGGGAAAATGATAGGGAAAAAGCATAAATCTGAACATCATACTTCAAAAAGCTTTTCACATCAATTCTCCACATGCCTGAGAACATTAAAAAAAAAAAAAAATCTAAACTGGATTTATTCTGCATTGACACTTGACACAAAAGATATATCAGCAAAATCATTTATTTACTGTTTTTAAATTTTCTTTTTTTATACAAGTCATTTTTATTCATTCCAATTACATTGTATAATGGGCAAAATATAGCAAGTCTTCTAAAAACACATTTTAGTGCTTATTACTGCATGTTTGAGAATACATAATAGATGGAACCATTTAGGAAGATAATTTAGTTTGCTGCAAAAGAGGCAATGAACTGTGTTTCTAATGCCTAATTTATAAAAATACATCCATTATGAAAGATGTGACAAATTTTATAATGCTTTCCTCTTTCTTTGCTTTTCAAAAGCTGACAGAAAAACCAGGAAGCTACAGTGCGTATTTGCCTCTAAGGTTTTGCCAGAGCACAGCTATAAATAAAGAGTCAATCTGATTGCTTTTAGCAAGGGCTTGCAAGCCACTTCATACCTGTGATCTGCAGTTCAAATACATGGAGCAAAATGGGATTAAATCACTGAATTACTCATACTTTACCAAAACCTAGCATTTGTTCTGGAAAACTCTAGAGGAAAACTTTGTTCACAATAAATGTGAAAATGAGCATGCTCCCAAATCATTTTGGTTTGGAGCAGGGGTGTCAAACTCGATTTCATTGAGGGCCGCATCAGGGTTCTGTTTTATGTCGGGTGGATGGGCGGGTGTGGATCGGGTGGGCATGGCCAACTCAACATCACTCATGTCGGGGGGTGTGTGTGCTGTGGTGGGCCGATTTTTTTGGCTGTGACAGCCTCTTGCAGCCTTCTGCCAGCAAAACCAGAGCTCAGGAGGATCACACACAGCCCTCCCGAGCTCAGTTTTCACTGGCAGAGGCACAGTGGGCTGGTCATAAGCTATTTTTTCCAGTGTCGTTTTAACTTTGAATGATCACTAAATGAACTGTTGTAAATCAAGGACTACCTGTACCAGCAGTCCAGGGCCACACGCAGCCTGTGGCCCATGGGTTGGGCATGCCTGATGTCAGCGTCTCAGCGCTGACACAAACTGATTGGCAATTTGGAAATTCATTTATTTTGAGATAGCATCGAAGTCTGACACCTTGGTCTAGAGCTTTCAGTGGGGTGAGTGGAATTTATTATTTTATTTATTAGATTTATTGGCTGCCCATCTTACCACAGGACAGCTCTGGATGGTTTACAATGTTAAAAAGATAAAACTATGCAAAACCTGTGAACAATCCAAATAAAATACTATAAAAATATAAATACTGAACCCTAATTAAAAGATGGTGAGGGAGAGAGTAAGGTAAGCAGGTGTTGTGGTCCGCCAGCAGTCTGTGGAGCTGGCAGCAGAGTCGGACAGTGAGGAGGCTGGGGAGGAACATGGGCCAGTCCTGGAGTCTGGGGAAGGCTCCGATGAGTGCTCTGTGTTGGAGGCAGAGATGGGGCCAGGGCCAACTGGGAGTTATGCGTGGACTCTGGCGCCTCCAGAGCCGGACATCAGAGAGGCAGAGGAGCAGGAGGAGCCTGTTCCTAGTGCACGCATGTGCAGAGTTGCCAGAAGGCAAGAACGGTTAAAACAAAAGGGATGACTCGGGAATAAGGCCTAGAGATGATTGGCCCCTCCCAGAAGGCTTAAAAGAGGAGCAAAGGCATGTGGGCCCTTTGCAGGAAAGCAACATTGTTAATTCTGTTCCCAGTCGGCATCTCTGTTTAATTCTGGACTTCGTGTGGCTTTGCCACGTAGGTCTTTGGCAGCATGTCAAGGGAGATAAAGATTGGTGATTATCCCGAATGACTTCTACTGAAGGACTTTTTGCAACTAATTGGGTCTCAGCTGTGAATGAACGTAATTCACAGCTGTTGCAATAAAAGAGGTTTTGGGGACTACTCGTGTGTTTTAATGACTCAGTAAGCCTAGGTCACAACACAGGGGAAAGAGGTGGGATCTCTTATTAATCTATCAACCATCCCCAATGTGAGCCCTCCCCTCCCAGTGAAGCCCCATGCCAACTGGCTAAACCAGGTCTTTAAATGCTTGCAGAAGGTCAGGAAGGTTAGAGCTGACCTCATTCTCAGGGATGTGGGGAAACAAGATGTTCCAAAGGACAGAAATGTTAAGTAGCATTAGCAATAGCACTTAAACTGATATACACACAGTGTACTTCACAGTGTACTTCACAGTGCTTTGTAGCCCTCTCTGAGTGGTTTTACAGAGTCAGCATTTTGCTCCCAACAATCTGGGTCCTCATTTTACCAACCTCAGAAAGATGGAAGGATGGGTCAACCTTGAGCCAATGAGACATGAACTGCTGAACTGCTGGCAGTTTTAGCCTGCAATACTGCATTCTAACCACTGAGCCACCACAGCTCTCAGGTAAGTAGGTAAGTATAGTTGGGTTTCTTGGTTCCTATATGCAAAGAATATTTGTTTTTTTACTGTTTTGGGAGGAGGAGATTTACTAACTTATCCTGCACTCTTTGGTTGAGTTGCAACCCTTCAACATGGCTGGCTGAGAAATTATGTGAGTTGAAATCCACAAGTCTTAAAGTTGCTAAGTTTGGAGATCCCTGCTCTAAACAAAGGAATGTAACACAATGCCTCCCACCCCCAGGAAGATACTAATAGGGCAATTTCCTGTCCAGCCCCGCCCCCCCCCATGGGAAATTCAATTACTAAAAATACAAGTCTCACTTTAATAGATTTAGCAGCAACAAAACTGAAACAACAGGTATATAAATGATTAAATCAATATCACAAAGACACAAGAAAAACTCCAAATACTGTTAAATTTACCTCTGAGCTGCAAGAGGATTTTTTTTTTTTAAATTTGATTTATATGCCGCCCTTCTCCGGAGACTCAGGGCGGCTTACAATGCATTAAGCAATAGCCTTCATACTTTTGTATATTTATACAAAGTCAGTTTATTGCCCCCACAATCTGGGTCCTCATTTCACCTACCTTAGAAAGGATGGAAGGCTGAGTCAACCTTGAGCCTTGGAGAGATTCGAACCAGCAGTAACTGCAGGCAGCTGGTCTTAATAACAGGGTGCTTAGACCACTGTACTATCAAGGCTCTTGTGATGAGAATTAGGCATTTGTCCTCCCTCTATCTCTCTTTGTTTCTCTCTCACACATAAAGGGTAGAGCCCCTGATTATCTCCTGGTGAACAATAACTCCCAGCCCCAGCTATGGAGCTGGTGTCATATTCAAAAGCCTTTGAGCTACAATTTAGAGGGGGAAACCTCCACATGCTTAACCCAGCCTGGTTTCATTTATTCATGCTGGTTTGGTCTTCTCCTTCAGGATTAAATTTAGGTAATCAGTCCCTCTAGACCATGGGTGTCAAACTCGATTTCATTGAGGGCCGCATCAGAGTTGTGTTTGACCTCGGGGGGGGGGATGTGTGAGTGGGGCCAGGATGGGCAAGGCCACTCAACATCACTTGTGTGATGACACAAGCCCCCCCCCCCGAGCTCTGTTTTCACTGGCAGAGGGCTGCAGGAGGCAATCACGGCTAAAAACGGAGCTCGGGGAGGCACACACAGCCCCCCTCAGCTCTGTTTTTGCTGGCCGAGCACCTTGGGCCAGACCTTTGCTGTTTCCAGGGTGGTCCCATGAGCCAGATCTAAGCACCCCATGGGCCAGATCCGGCCTACTGGCCTTGACTTTGACACCCCTCATCTGGACTACTAGAGCATGGATAGATACAATACATCATTCTCACATTGTATGTGGCCCATATAGGTGGCCCACCCCCTACCTCCAGCCATACATTCTGTTGCTTATAACTACTGTGGCCTTCTCCTGTGTCTCTAACCCTCATGGTTGCTCTTCCCCAGAGGTCTTCATATGATAAGATAAATACTTTTTTATTTAATTATCCCATATCAGGTTTTTTTATGATTTTTGCATGACCTTACCATCATCAAAGGGACACGATGGCTCAGTGGCTAAGACGCTGAGCTTGTCGATCGAAAGGTCAGCAGTTCAGCAGTTCGGATCCCTAGTGCTGTGTAATGGGGTGAGCTCCCGTTACTTGTCCCAGATTCTGCCAACCTAGCAGTTCGAAAGCACATAAAAAAATGCAAGTAGAAAAATAGGGAACACCTTTGGTGGGAAGGTAACAGCATTCTGTGTGCCTTTGGTGTTTAGTGATGCTGGCCACATGACCATGGAGACATCTTCGGACAGTGCTGGCTCTTTGGCTTTGAAACAGAGATGAGCACCACCCCCTAGAGTCGGGAACGACTAGCACATATGTGCGAGGGGAACTTTACCTTTACCATCATCAATCTTTACGAATAGGCACTGATAATAATAGAATTATCACTGTCATTTTGAGTTTCATTCTGTCTCGCCTTTATTATTTTACAAGCTCTGTAGTTTTCTATATTATATCGGTACAAGTTTTTGGGTATTTTTAGAAAAGTATTTGATCAGTGACATCTTTTTTCCCCCTTGCTAACCCATGTCCAAATGTTCTGTTAATTGATTTGATTGGCTGAAATTATTATCACGATCCCCAGGTGGTCTGGACATACAGTGGGCTTAGTTAAAATATCCTGTTTCTTAACCTGAGAGATACTAATTTTTACGATGGCTTGAGGTTATAGATCCGTGAATCAAGTCCGATGAGATTGCTCAGGGCCATTTGCTTTGATTAAATCCAGACCCTGACACTGGGCATTCATACTTAACCCAGGTCTGTGTTTTTTAACTTTTTCTCAGATTTTAATTTACATGAGGTTAATAAAACATGTGATCCTTCAAGCCATTTTTTTTTTTGGTCCCTCGTCTACATTTATGTTGTAGGTAATGACATCATTCTAATGCGGTCCTCTCTTTGATGCTTTAGTAAAGCAGAGGAATCGCAGAAGGTCAGAAAACGGTTCCAATCAAGTCCCTGGCAATATTTTAAGGCAGGTCAATGCGGGAGACATTTTTCAAATCAAGCAAAGATACCATGCATTTAAATAGCCCTCCAAGGCAAGGTCTGTAGTTTCTAGAAGGTCACAAATGTCACAGCAACGGTATCCCAGCATACAAATGATATGATGGTAAAGACTAACAACCTTAAAAGAAATGCTTAAAAGAATGGCTTCAAAGACAAAGGTGCCATCAATCAGCTCTCTTTTTTTAAAAAACCTTAAAATTTCCTAAAATTTTCCATGCAGAACACTTCCTTCTTTTTCTTAAATATATTGGTCACCCCACATTCTTCAGCAAGGAGGAAAAATATACATTTATTTATTTATTTATTTATTTATTTTTATTTTGTCAAGCATATATAAGATAACAGATATAAGTATAAACATGATTACGAATACAGGAAATGGATATGTATAAAATGCGACAGTAGGACAGGGACAGTAGTCACACTGGTATGCTTATGCACGCCTCTTAAAGACCTCTTTGGAATGGGGTGAGGTCAACAGTAGACAATTTAAGGCTTAGGGCCAGGGTACTTACGAGACCGCCTGCTGCTACCGATAACCTTCCACCGGCCAATACGCTCTCACAGAGAGGGTCTCCTCAGGGTGCCGTCGGTGAAACAATGTTGGCTGGCGGCCCCCAGGGGGAGAGACTTCTCTGTGGGGGCACCCGCCCTGTGGAATGAGCTACCTCCTGGAATACGACTGATCCCGGACCTCCGGACCTTCCGTAAGGCCCTGAAGACTTATTTATTCCAGCAAGCCGGCCTAGCCTAAATGGTTTTTAATGGGATTTTTAAATTTTATAGACTTAGGGTCTTAAATTGGGAGGCCGATTGATTTAATCTCTTTTAATTATCTTAACTTTTGTATTGTATGTATTTTAATTTTGGCTGTTCACCGCCCTGAGTCCCTTTGGGAGAAGGGCGGTATACAAATTAAATTAAATTAAAATAAATCAATAAATAAAGTTATGGGGGTTTGGGGAAGTAACCACAGAGTCAGGTAGTGCATTCCAGGCATTGACCACTCTGTTGCTGAAGTCGTATTTTCTGCAATCGAGTTCGGAGCGGTTTACCTTGAGTTTGTATCTATTGTGTACTCATGTATTATTGCGGTTAAAGATGAAGTAGTCATTGACAGGTAGGATGTTGTAGCAGATTATTTTTGTATTACACTTAGGTCAGACTGAAGGCGGCATAGTTCTAAATTGTCTAATCCCAAAATTTGGTGGCATAGGATATTCTGTTGTGAGCAGAGGAGTGGAGGACTCTTCTCGTGAAATACCTCTGGACTCACTCAATTGTATTAATGTCCGATATACAATGCAGGTTCCAGGCAGATGACCTGTATTTGAGAACTGGTCTAGGAAAGGTTTTGTATGCCCTAGTTTGCAGTACAATATTGCCAGAGAAGAAGCTTTGCAAGATTATAAGAATATAATATATTAAATGTAATATATTATATTGCACACAGTCACTCACACCCTTGTCACCTCTCGACTGGACTACTGTAAAGCTCTCTACATGGGGCTCCCCTTGAAAAGCACCTGGAGGCTCCAACTGGTCCAGAATGCAGCTGAACAGGTGGTTATGGGTGCAACTCGTTGTGCCCACATGACACCCCTCCTGCGCGAGCTGCACTGGCTCTCCAGTGGTCTTCCAGGTGCGATTCAAGGTGTTGGTTACCACTTTTAAAACGCTCCATGGCATTGGACCTGGGTACCTTCGAGACTGTCTTCTGCCACCAGTAGCCTCCCACTGGCCAGTCCGCTCCCACAGAGAGGGTCTCCTCAGGGTGCCATCAGCCAAATTATGTCAGCTGGCAACACCCAGGGGGAGGGCCTTCTCTGTGGGAGCCCCTGCCCTTTGGAATGAACTGCCCCCAGAAATGCGTAAGATCTCCGACTTCCATGTGCCCTCAAAACCTTGTTGTTCCGCCAGGCCGGGCTATCAATGTTAAGATTTTAATTGGTTTTAAATATGGGATTTTAAATTTGGGGGTTTTATAATTGAGCCAATTATTTAATAATTTTAATTATTTTTAAATTTTGTCTGTCTTTGTGCTTTTAATCAGGCTGTCTTTGTGCTTTTAATCAGGCCCTGAGTCCTTCGGGAGAAGGGCGGTATAGAAATAAAATTAATAAATAATAATAAATAATAATAAATAATAAATATATTGGTCACTCCACATTCTTTTTCTGTCTTGAAATAGTCACGCTCCAACAAGGAGAAAAAATATACATTGGTCAGAGGTGTTTATTATTCTAGCAAGTCTTGATGATGGCACAGAAATCTTTTCCAAGAAGCTTCTATCAAATCAGCCCCCAAGCTGCATCTATTATGATGTTACTGTGCAGGTTTTTTTGGTTTTGTTTTTTAGTGGCAGTGCTACAACTTGATAGCAATCAACTACTGTCTGTGAGATGTATACTTTCACTTTTTAAAAAACAAACAAACAAACAATAACATCATTCCTGTTGCTATATGTTTCGGCATTTTGTAAAGGTCAGTGACACGAAGTTGTTCGCTTCTCTGACTAATCTGCAACTGGCAATTGCTTGAACAAAGGATAAACACCGACTGTGTACCCTGGGTTTTCTCTCCCGTTACAGAATAACAAAAGGTCTTTATGGCAGGCAACTTACTAGCATGCTGTTTTTTGAAAATAGCAAAGTGAAAATAGTTTTCATCCCACTGTACTAGGTAGGCTGCTTGTCCCGAGTAAAGGTAAAGGTTCCCCTCACACATATGACTCTAGGGAGCGGCGCTCATCTCCGTTTCAAAACTGAAGAGCCAGCACTGTCCGAAGACATCTCCGTGGTCATGTGGTTGGCATGACTAAACGCCAAAGGCTCACGGAATGCTGTTACCATCCTACCAAAGGTGGTCCCTATTTTTCTACTTGCATTTTTTACATGCTTTCGAACTGCTAAATTGGTAGAAGCTGGGACATGTAATGGGAGCTCACCCCATTATGCACACTAGGGATTCGAACCGCTGAACCGCTGACCTTTTGATCGACAAGCTCAACATCTTAGCCCCTGAGCCACCGTGTCCCCTTGTCCTGAATACATCATCCTTATTGAAACTGTTTTTATCTTCTGTAAGTTACAACGTTATCTGAGGAGGAAATACAGGTACAGTTTCTCACAGGTTCTGTACAACCAGTAGCAGAAATTTTGAGTAGTTCGGAGAACTGGCAAATACCACCTCTGGCTGGTCCCAGAGTGGGGTGGGAGATTTTGCAATATCCTCCCCCCAGGAATGGGGAGGGAATGGGGATTTTTCAGCATCCTTCCTCTGCCACGCCCACCACGCCACGCCATGCCCAAGCCACACCACACCCACCACACCATGTCCACAGAATCGATAGTAAAAAAAAATTGAATTTCAACACACACACATACATATATATACACATACGTACGTATGTATATGTATATGTATATGTATATGTATATGTATATGTATATGTATATGTATATGTATATGTATATGTATATGTATATGTATAATCAAACTGTTTCCCAGTTACTCCGGTACTGTATAGCTGTTCCTGCAGTCTAACTCAGAAATATATAGAAACTGATAGGTATAGAGGGGCTCTGGATGCCATTAACTTTAACGTGCTGCAACACACTTCCCACAGCAGTCCTGGAGGGCTGATATAAGAAAATCCCATATAAGCTGAGTCTGTGCCCCTATGGACAATGGGCTATTGAAATTACTGCTCATGTCCTACTATACTGTACCTTCTATAAGGACTCACGGACCCATCTAATAACACGTCACCTGATAAAGCACCCAGGAAAATACCGATTTCTTCTATATACCATTTCTGTATCAGATCAGTCTGAGGTAATATCTTTGAATCTAGCCCAATTTGATTACACAGTCTGCAAAATTAGGCAGTGTTTGACTGCCCACTGACAATCCACCACCGATTGTTAAATATTACCTTGTCTTTTTTAATTTTTTATTTTACCTTATTTCATTTTATTTTTTAATCCTTCTTATTTGTAACGCTGGTCTGCGATTGTAATAAAAATGAGTACTCCTATATAAGGGTGAGCGAAATAGCGTTTATCAAAGCATAGACCAGATCAAGAAGGAATCAGAATCTAATAAAATATTTAGATTAGGAGAATATATATATATATATATATATGATATCCTAGAAATATATGTATAAAAGATAGATTAAGATAAGAAAAAGAAAATGTATAAATATAGATTACTGATGCGAAGATGTTGAAAAGAAGATGTAAATATCTGTTTTTGTTTGTTTGCTTGTTTGTTTGTTTTGTTTGTTTTTTAAAAACTGTTTAATAAAAATTATTTTTTAAAAAATCCTTGTACAATAAAATTAATCCATCTCTCAAAACTTATTCAATTTTGGTTAGGAGAAAATTGCAAGGATATACTACAGTACTATAAGAATGCTATGAGTCTGCTGAGCCTCAGCAGACTAAAAGCATTGTGATTAACACCAGCTGTCTGCAATTACTGCAAGTTCGAATCTCACCAGCCTTCCATCCTTTCTAAGGTAGGTTAAATGAGGACCCAGTTTGTGGGGGCAATAAGCTGACTTTGTATAAAAATGTACAAAAGTATGAAGGCTATTGCTTAACTCATTGTAAACCGCCCTGAGTCTCCGGAGAAGGGCGGCATATAAATCAAATTTAAAAAAAAAAAGAAAAGAAAGATTTTACTCATGAAAAAAAAAAAAAGAATCAAAATCTCAACAGTTTATCTGATTGCATTCTGCACTACAGGTAGTCCTTGACTTACAACCCCTATTTGAAGTTACCACAGCACAACGGAAAAAAGTGACTTACTGTATGACCATTTTTCACACTTATGACCGTTGCAGCATCCCCATGGTCAAATGATTTACATTCGGATGCTTGACAAGTGGTTCATACTTATGACAGTTGCAGTGTCCCGGGGTCATGTGATCCCCTTTTGTAACTTCTGACAAGCAAAGTCAGTGAGGAAGCCAGATTCACCTAACTACCATGTTACTAATTTAGCCACTGCAGTGATTCCCCTAACAAATGTGGCAAGGTAAGTCGTAAAATGGGGCAAAACTCACTTAATAAATTTCTTACTTAGCAACATAAATTTTGGACTCAATTGTAGTCATAAATCAAGGATTACCTGTATTAGAATCTTTTCAAATATACTGTTCTGCCCCAGCTACGGACCCCAAAGAACGCAACACACACAAAGTCTGTACAAACCTTAGTTTACTAAAATAAAAGTTTTATTTCAGGTTTTTTTTTTTTTCAAACAAAGGCTGTTAATTAACTTTCTTAACAACCTGCAAGAATCAAAAGAATAAATAATCTTAATCTTACTATGGTTGGCAGAAAGTCCAGAAGCAATTTGCAGAGAACTAAGATCAAGGCACGAAGGAGAGTGAATGAAGTTGTTTCCTGCAAATTGCTTCAGTCGGCATTCCTCCTTAAATAGGCTAAGGGAGCGGCCAATTAGCCCCAAGCCTAACTCTCGAGGATACCTACTCCTGAGGAACCATTCCTGACTTTTGGCAGTTCTGCGCACCTGTGCATCGCAAAGAGGCTCTTCCTCTTTGTCCTCTTCACTTAAGGGAGCTTCTGGAGGTTCTGAAGGCTGAAGGCTCTGGCACCACATCTTCTCCAGCCTCATTTTCTGACTCGAGTGCCAGCTGCACAGGCTGCTAGCACAGCACCACACCAGCCACCTCGCTGTCCGAATAAGCCACCAGCCGCACAGGCTGCATATGGGCCACAACATATATACACTCATATATATTTAAGTATCTCTATCTCTCTATCTCCGCATCTGACTATGCCAGTGTTGGCTAACCTTTTCCGGACCGAGTGCCCAAAGTGTGAGGGCATGTGTGTGAATGCAAGTATGCACCTCTGAACCCCCAAAATGCAACATGTGTGGGCCCCCCATGCATGCACCCTACCCCCATTCATGCATGCGCCCCCACATGTGCCCACCCCCGGAATTCATCCTGCCCCCATGCATTCATGTGTGCCCCCACATGTGCCCCGGTCCCCGTGCATGCATGTGTGACCCCCTGCATGCACCCATGCCCCTGCACATGCACACATGGGCCCCCCACATGCCCACCTCCACGTGGCCCACCCGCCCACACATCCACACATGGCTTCCTGCACACGCCCTACCCCACGCGCATGCACAGCAGAGACCCGACAACCAGCTGGCCAGGGGGAGGCACACATGCATGCGCAGCAGAGCTGAACTGGGGCAATGGCTCACATGCCCACAAAGAGGGCACTGTGTGCCATCTGTGGCACATGTGTCACAGGTTCACCATCACGGCCCTATGCCTATCTCTCTCCATCTCCATCTTCAACTCCATCTCATCTCCATCTCATCTATGTCTTTCTTTCTTTCTTTCTTTCTTTCTTTCTTTCTTTCTTTCTTTCTTTCTTTCTTTCTTCTCTCTCTCTCTCTCTCTCTCTCTCTCTCTCTCTCTCTCTCTCTCTCTCAACTATCTATCTATCTATCATATAGACTGTATGCAGTATTTAAGTATGTACACATGCATATGCACACACACACATGTATGGACATATTTCTCACAGTCTTTCTATATTCTCCCCCCCCCCAATGGCCTCCAACAACGTTCAGCTTGCTATTGTTTCTCTTCAAGGACGCAACATTTCTTCCTAGGTATTGTTTGAATTAGGAAACACCTGACTGGAACTCCTGACATCTCCTGACACCTTTGCTAACATCTCTGCTTTGTCATTACACTTTCATCACAATCATTTATTTATTTATTTATTTGCTAAAATTATTTGCATGAAGAACATTTATATTAATCATACATTTGAAGCAAATTTCTCTTCCCTTCTCATGCTGGGGAGTTTCGCCAAAAGTTTTAATATCCAGTAATTGTGAAACTGACTACAGTTTCCCTGTGGAGTGTAAATCTCATCACAAAGGTACACACTGGCAATTATATTGCAGAAGAAATTTCTGGTTGGATTCCTGCTGTAGCCTAGAGAACAATAAGAACGGTGACTAATTCAATCCTTCACTCATCCTAGACTTATAATGATAACTTACTAGTGTTCTGCCATTTTAATAACAACTTTGTAAAAAAATAAAAATAAAAAACTTCTGCATTCTAAACTACAATAATATACTTATAAAAAGAGTTTAATATGCAATTCCAGTTCCTTCCAACTAAAATTAAATGTCATTATATTTCTTTTCCTAAAGGTTGTAATCATGTGAAATGGAAAAGTGTGTATTTTAAGTGACAGCAGGGGAAAAAAAATAGGAAAAAAAATATTTCATTTATTTTCTTAGGATGCAAGCCATGTAGAGGTAAGCATCATTCTGGACAAAGATATATGAAAATAACAACGTAATTATATTCATGCTCATCCAGTATTCAGTATTCAGTGAAGTACCTTTTAGCTGGTACTATAATTCTATCTACACTGTATATTCGTGTGTGTGAGAGAGTTTGTGTGTGTGTTCCATCTATGTTATTTAAAAAAAGGTAATGTTTTCTCCATCTAGTCATATCCAATTCTAGGGCATGGTGCTCATTTCCGTTTCTTGGCTGAGGAAGCTAACATTGTCTGAAGACATTTTCCATGGTCATGAGGCCAGCATAATCTAAAGGTACATGGAATGCTGTTATCTTCCCACTAAAGTGGTACCTATTTATCTACTCACATTTGCATGCTTTCAAACTGCTAGGTGGGCAGAAGATGGAGAAAGGAACAGGAACTCACCCCATGTCTCTGTCTCTATCTCTGTCTCTGTCTCTGTCTCTGTCTCTGTCTCTGTCTCTGTCTCTGTCTCTGTCTCTGTCTCTGTCTCTGTCTCTGTCCCTGTTCCTGTCCCTGTCCTTGTCCCTGTCCCTATCCCTTTCTCTATCCCTATCCATCATCTCCATCTCCATCTCCATCTCCATCTCCATCTCCATCTCCATCTATCTATCTCTATCTCTATCTCTATCTCTATCTCTATCTCTATCTCTATCTCTATCTCTATCTCTATCTCTATCTCTATCTCTATCTCTATCTCTATCTCTATCTCTATCTCTATCTCTATCTCTCCCTCCCTTTTTCCCCCTGTCCAATTTCTGGAATAGTAACAGATGCCAACCTGTAGTATTTGTAGAGTAAAGCAGTTCCACATCATAAGGGACTTCACGGAGAGATGCTGATCCCTACCTGAGAACAAAGGGAAAACAGAAGTAGCTTTTTCCAAAATATGTATACTTTGGATTTTTGAATTTTTATTGCCAAGATATAGTGCATAAAAACCTACCCATAGATGAAGAGGAAGTGTATGATAGCAGTGATCCCAATGCCAGGAACAGGATCTAACTACAATCATTTTACCATACTTCCATATTTAGGTAGTAGACTGATATGTTGACCAATCTGGGCATAATCTGTTAACAAAATAAATTGTAGCTCAGTTTACCATATATTCATACATAGCTGTGATAATTCTTAATAATTTATGGACTGAAATGTATATATACAGTATTTCTCTATCATCTATCTATCTATCTATCTATCTATCTATCTATCTATCTATCTAATTTATAATCTAATCTAATCAAATAATCTAATCTAATCTAAACTAATATTTTTTAAGATCAAAAAAATCCTTCTGTTTATCCTCTCTGATTCTGACTTGCTAACTGTGGCCTACCACCGTTCTTTTATAAACCTGATTTATGATGCAGTTAAAAGTGCCACACATTGGCATGATCACAGTTTATGCATTTGTAAACAAAGAGATTATTTTTTACTAAATATTTCATTTAGATATTTTTTTTTTAAAAAAAATAATTTTCTTTGCAGCTGCAAGTGCAATCCCATTTACCCTCTCTCCTGTTGTAATGTAGGCTTATGTTCGCTATATTTGTTCAAGCAACTGGATTGCTAAAATGTAATTCTGAGCACCAAGCTAGTGGAGAATAAATTGCAGGGAGTGTTGGAAATACCCTTCCATTCCCTTGAAAAATGCCAGCTGTAATTACCATATGTTTCATATAGTTAGGCACAGATTGTGCATTCCTCAATGGTCTTCATGAATGCTTCTCTTTAAGAACCATTTGACTGACTTCCTCAGTAGAATTATTCCACCAGCAATATTAAATGGTTAGGCTTCAGCTGCTCTTGCTAATGAATCAAGACAATAAAGTCAACAAGGTACAACAGAAAATGTATTAGATTTGAGGTGAGGATAACTTCGTTGCTTTTAGGGGATCTTTATCTCCCTCAAAACATGACTAAGTAAAAGATCATCTTCTTCTCATAGACCACACTTTTTGTATTTTTATTTCCTGAATTTTGGAATCATTTAATTATGAATATCGCTGTTAGACAACTCGACATCAGTGATGGGTTGCCCCCGGTTCAGAGCGGTTCGCACGAACCTGTAGTAAAACCAGCAGGAGGCTCCCCCCACCAACTCAGACATCATCAGGAAGCTTCTGCGCATGTGCGCGCAGGGCCCCATTATGAACCAGTAGTAAAGGTAAGTAGAACCCACCCCTGCTCAACATCATTTGTGTCGGAGGCTCCTGTGGCATCCCAAAAAGCCAGGAAAAAAGGTCTCCTGAGCTCCATTTCTGGCTATGACATCCTCCTGCAACCCTCTGCCAGTGAAAAGGCCGTGCGCGGCCCTCGCAAGCTCCATTTTCGGCTGCAATGGCCTCCTACAACTCTCTCTCAGCAAAAACGGAGCTCCATTTTCACTGGCAGAGACACCGCAGGCCAGTCCTTTGCTGTTTCCAAGGTGGCTCCACGGGCCAGATCTAAGCACCCTGTGGGCCAGATCCGGCCCGTGGGTCTTGACTTTGACACCCCTGATATACTTATAAGAGAACATTTTAAAAAGCAAAATTAATGTATCATATATCCTCATAGATAAGCCAAGATTTTAGGCTCCAAAATACACCCTCAAAATTAGGTTTGGCTTCTAAGTGGATAAGCTTATCTGCAAGTTTATAAGATAACACTTTTTAAGGTACTGATCTGTCCCCATCTACACACACACACATAAACACAGCCAGCCGAGGGTTAAGAAAGTACTTGGCACGCACACAGGTCGTTATCTCAAACTTGGCAACAATATAAGCACCGTCTGCCAAGAGCTTTACTGCAACAGATAACATAAAATTACATACGCATTGCAAATAGTCCAGCAAAACAATATGTTGTTCAAGTGACTAGCCAGAGTTAGTTTTTGTTCGTCACAGAGTTTTACCAGCCACCACCCTCTCTTATATAGTCTCTGGGGTGTGGTCCAGTGACTCAGCTATAATCCCTAGCACGCCTCCTTAACTGCTGTAACCGTTTATCACGCCTTCATTGGCGTGCATCCAGGAACGACGGCTCTCCTTCCTCGCCCTCATCAGAGACACCTGGCTCCTGGCCAATCTCCCCTTCCTCGGCCGGCACCTGAGGCAGTGCCAGAGGGGAGGGGCCTGGAGAGGGAGGCCTGGCTGACTCCTCTCCCTCATGTTCGGAGCCTTCTTCCTCTGATGAGATAGGCTCAGAGGGCGGGGCCACAACAGGTACCCATAAGTATTTACAGATAAGCTACATCAATATACCATGAAAGAAGTGATACCCACAAATAATTGACACAGAATCTGTTCTGGGAAGCAATATTTATCGATACAAAATACAAAAACAAATTGGCATATTTTCAAATATATAGAGTAAGCATCTTTCCCAAGGAAAAGACTACTAAAGAATCCCAAGGAAGACAAGTTTTGTAGATCAATATCTTCTTCTACTAGGGTGGGGGACTATTTTCCTGAATGCTTCAGCATCCATAACTTCTTACAGGGACATCAAAGATTTTGGGGAATCTTTTGGGAAGCATGTTGTTGTTCCAGATCTATAATTTTAAATATAAACAAGCAAATCCCCCAGATGGAGAAAATACATTTACTTTTTAAAAATTTTTGAATAGCAACTACTTGTGCTGGTCAAAAACTACTTGATCAACGAAATACAACAGACTTAAAGTTGAATTACAAAATAAATGTAGACACAACAAAAATATTAAAAAGGGGAGGAATTTCTTCCCCATTCTTCACATTAACACATTAAATTTTTGGCAACTTCATAAACATCTGGACAGTTGGAAACCCTTCTAAACACAGTGACTCAATGTCTGTGGAGATTCTCGGTCAGCCAGATCATGGTAGTTGAAAAGTTGCTTTTCCGAAAGACAACTGGACTTTCTTGGGTTTTTCCCTGAAAACATTTTGATTCTCATCCACGAAGCTTCTTCGATTCTGAACTAAAGAAGCTTCTTGGATGAGAAGTGAAATGTTTTCAAAGAAAAACCAAGAAAGTCCAGTTGCCTTTGGGAAAACTACTTTTGGGGCAGAGTGATTCAGTGTAGTAGTTTGTTCATAGCATCCAAGGATCACTTTAATTGACCAATCCTAGAGTAACAAGCCCCAAAATTATTTTAAATAATCAAATAAACTGAGTTTGCAGAACTAAATATGTTTACTTGAAAAGAAACCCATGGAATTCAATCAGATTTCAATCTGATTGAATCAGACCTCTGCTTCTGAGTAGTGGTACCTCAACTTCCACTGTGAAACTCTGGTATGTAACCTGTTCCTTACCATTTTGTCAATGTTTTTAGTTGCTGAAGACATTCCGTTGTCACTTTGAGTGTCATCTGGGCAGAAGGATATCTGGTTTCTCAATGCAGTTAACGTGGGAAATTGCTTGTTTTTGCACTGAGAGTGAAGTCCAGAATTATTGTTAAATCATTGTACATAATCCATGTTTTGTAACATTTTCGGTGAATAGGAAAGAGGCAATTGTCCACATAAGTAGAGCTAACACTGCAGGAAGCTTTTTACCTAAATGGTCACAAAATTGTCTATTAGCACATGTAGACTTTAAATGCTTAAATTGTCATCCCGAGGCTTTGCATATTGATTCTTCATTGCTGTTAAATCCTTACTTGCTGTGCAAAAGAAATCATTTGAGCCTCTCAAAATTGTTGTCTTTTGCATTATACCAAGACATTCTCAGTCAAGAACTTAATCTACTAACATTTTACTGCTTTTTCATTTGAGAGCTCAAGATTCTGTAAAACCCTGCTTGAGGGGAGAAAATGATTCCAGTACTGTGCTGCATACAAAGAATAAATAAAGGTAAAGGTAAAATGCCCTTAAACTCTGCTTTTGATAACTTCATGTATTTTTTTGCAGCAATACAAAAATAGTTTTGTTATTTCTTATTCCTCTTGTTTTTATTAAACCAACACAACAAAAACTTTCCGCCTATTAACTTGTGATTTAGAGTTGGTCTCCCATTAAGTTCTAACCAGTATTGCCCGTTTATTTTTTTTACAACCAAGGTGTGCAACTTAGCCCAGAAGTGACTAGACTGCAGCATTATAGGCTAGAATGGTTGACACAGTGGTTAGAATGCAGCATTGCAGGCTAACTCTGCCCACAGTGTGGAGATTGATCCTGACTGGCTCAAGGTTGACTCAGCCTTCTATCCTTCCGAGTTCAGTAAAATAAGGACCTAGATTGTTGGAGGCAATATGCAAATAATGTGGACATTGTAAACACCCCCAACAATAATGCTGTATGGGGCAGTATATAAGTCTAAGTGCTATTGCTATTGCTATTAATTCTGGGACCATTTAAAAGTTCAAAGCACATACACATACACATTAAAAAATAAGATACCTGTATGCATATATAAAGATATTAAAACTGAAAGTTAACATAAGATGTTTCAATTCATGTATATGTGGCTGGGGATGGGCTTGATTTAAGTGTTGTGGCTCCATTACCTGAGCCTGTGTCATTGGCAGGAGAGGACTCCGAGAGTGAAGGAGAGGAGTTGGCAAGGCCTCCCTCTCCAGGACCCTCCTCTCTGGCAATGCCTTCGGTGTCCGCTGAAGGGCAAGAGATAGGGCCAGGGCCAAGCACGTCCACACAGCCACAGGTGGACAGTGATGAGAGTAATGAGTCTTGGCTGGATCTCCAGCAGAGTCGCAGAGATAAGTGCGCGCAACAGAAGAAAAGGCGTGCCAGAGATTAGGCTGAGTCACTGGACCACATCCCACAGGATATAAAAGGGGGTGAGGTGGCCATTCAGACTCTGTGATGGACAAAACTAACTACTATCGAGTCACATTGCATCTTTGGAAACAACATTATCGGCCTTGGATTTATTTTACAAAATGGACAATTCTTGACTGTGTGTATTTTGTTTATTAAGTAAAAGTTCTTGGCAAGCAGCTACTGGGTTGCTGCCAAGCGTCTTATCGGAAGAATTGGTTGTCTGCCAGTTTATTTAACCCCCGACTGTCTGTTTGAGTGCGTGTGTGGGACGGGGACAGAACATTAGGTATATGATTGTTAAAATTGCAGATTTTCTGTCGGCAGGAAAGGTTTTTAAAGTCTGATATGAGAGAGAGATCAAAAAGTGCCAAAAACCATATCAAAATCATTTTAATCAACTGTTGGATTGTTGAGTCTTATCTATTCTAAATGAAATGAACATCAGTTGAAAATCTAATATTGTCACAGCCAAGAGGGTCTTATATAAATGTAGCATGAGCTTGGTACATAAATAATCTGTGGAAATATAAAATTTCACATCTATTTATCAAGGAAACAGACCTTGCATTAGAACAGGTACCAAAACTCTTGCCTGGCTTGAGAATAACTCTGATGGTTGTTTCATATAAAACTAAAGGCAATGATTTATTTGAAAAGTTTCATCATACAACTTTCACAAAACTAGAAACAAAACAAAAAAAATAGACTTTCTAATAACAATCAACTGAAAAACTGTCAGATTAAATTGTAATGTCAATTTCTTGAAGCAGAGGGGATGTAAAATTAGTAACTTGGTAAAAGGGAATTCTATAAAAGGAGTCTTTTGATAGTGAATTATTATTGTGCAATTTAGAATGTGTGTGTGTGTGTGTGTGTGTGTGTGTGTGAGAGAGAGAGAGAGAGAGAGAGAGAGAGAGAGAGAGAGAGAGAGAGAGAGAGATGGTTATTAGCAAGTGTGAAATCTATAACCATCTTTCCATTTATATCCTGAACAGATGGGACAATAGTAACATCGTTGTTGTTATTTTTAAGTCAAGAAACCAATAGCTTAATCAATTTACCTCACTTTTTTCAAAACTATATTATATTACTCCACATTAGCTCTGTCTCAGTCTCAAGTCATTTGAGCAAAGGGACCATGCTGTCTAATTATTCAATTCTTTGTCTTTTCTTCGAAGATAAAATATAAATAAAATCGTCTAAAAGGATCGATGAGCTACAGCTCCTTCATTAAGAGACAGTTTGAGCTAAAATCTTAAATGGCATTTCCATCTATGATTTTAGATAGACAAGCTCGGGTCCCAGGACACAAAGAAGACAAACCTCTATTAATCAAATGTCTGTATATTGCTGTTGGGATGAGTTTTGATGACGCTGGTCAGCAGGTTAGGAGCAGCCTTTGTTAGAAACTTTCAAATATCCGTACAAATTTTCTGAACATGTTAGGTTTAGCTGTTAATATCCATTGCTTAAGACCAGGGGTGAAATCCAGCAGGTTCTGACAGGTTCTGGAGAACCAGTAGCGGAAATTTTGAGTAGTTCGGAGAACTGGCAAATACCACCTCTGGCTGGCCCCAAAGTGGGGTGGAATGGAGATTTTGCAATATCCTTCTCCCAGGAGTGAGGAGGGAATGGGGATTTTGCAGCATCCTTCCCCTGTCATGCCCACCAAGCCATGCCCACAGAACTGGTAGTAAAAACAATTGGATTTCTCCACTGCTTAAGACCTATTATGGGAACAGCATTTTAACATAATAAAGTCAAAAAAGAGTTTTAAAGTTTTTATCCTACAGAGAATTTCAGCTTTTTCCTCATCGAGAAAGAGGATGAATGGGTTTTTTTTTTGTTTTTTATTTAGTGAATTTTTTTCAGGAGCATCCTTAGAGACAATTTTGAATGCTTTTCAAGTTTTATTTGTTTCCTTGTTTCGAAGGCACTTTGCCATGGTTCAAGATACCGTAGAAAAAGGAAAAAAGAATAGGGAGTAATTGGAGTTACAGAAACAGGAACATAAATCACTAACATAAATTAACAATGAATCATAAAGATAGATATATGAGTAAGATCAAACAGGGAAGAGTCAAAACACAAATAAGAACATACATTACTGTTGTTTATTTGACAATATATATTTGACAAAATGTATATTTGAAATCTTTGTTTACATGTTTTGTTCTGTATGTTTTGTTGTCACTAGTTCTGTTTTGTTTGTACTTTTAAACAAATAAAAATTTATTTAATTAAAAAAAAGAGAGAAGATTTCTTAAAAACGTAGCAAAGATTTAAAATAATGAATTCCTGCTAAAGAGTTGTAATAAAATCTTTAAAAATGCATGTATTTAATAAAATAAAAAACCCTCAACAATTAAAAAAAAAGGAAAAAAATACTGTAGTTCATCATTTTGAAAGAGGTGGAATTGGAATGAAGCCATCTGAATGATTCTGGCACAGGATATGTAATCTTCCAGAATCTTGGAAGAGAAAGCTGGAAAAAGTTTTGGACAAAAGACAGAATGTACTTATATTTGGGATCACTAGAACAGTCATTCAGGAATTAAACTTCAGCAACATTTTACTGCCATCACATCTTCTTTGCCCTTGTCTTTTCAAGTCAATGTGGGGAAACTGACAGCATAAGAACTAATTCCAAAGAAAAATGTGTTTTATGCAGAGGTGGTATTCAGCCAGTTCAGACCGGTTTGGGTGAACCAGTAGGGAGATCGTGAGTGGACCAGCTCGCCCGCCCACCCTCCCATTCACCCCTACTCTATGCTATCCTATTTAGGCACTTTTTTGAGGCCAGGTACCAGTGGTGGGTTGCCCCCGGTTCGCACCGGTTCTATAGAACCGGTAATAAAACTGGTGGGAGGCCCCGCCCACTGACCCTGATGTCTGAAAATGCTTCTGTACATGCACAGAAGAGTGCATGCACCACGAAGTGAGCCCGCATGCACTGCCCCATTGCGAACCAGTAGTAAAGATAAGTAGAACCCACCCCTGCCGGGTACATGCGTGGAAGGTGAGCACACGAGCAAAGTAAATGCACGGAAGGCTGGGCACATGCATGGAAGGCCAGGCTCATGCATGGAAGGTGCACGCATGCACAAAGCGAGCGTGCGCACACGGGGCAAACCGGTGGTAACAAAATGTGAAACCCACCACTGGTTTTATATGATTTTGTTTTACCTTCAGTTCAGTTGTGTCTGATTCTTGGAGATTGTCTGGATATTTTACAAGAAGAGTCCTCCATTCCTCTAACCGCAATAAAATACCTTATGCCACCAGACTTCAAATTTTGGGCTTAGACAACTTAGAACTATGCCGACTTCAGTCTGACTTAAGCATAGTACATAAAATTATCTGCCACAATGTCCTTCCTGTCAATGACTACTTCAGCTTCAACCACAACAATACACGAGCAAATAATAGATACAAAGTCAAGGTAAACCATTCCAAACTTGATTGCAGAAAATATGACTTCAGTAACAGAGTGGTCAATGCCAGGAATGCACTACCTGACTCTGTAGTTTCTTCCCCAAACCCCCAAAACTTTAACCTTAAACTGTCTACTGTTGACCTCACCCCATTCCTAAGAGGTCTGTAAGGGGGTGCATAAGTGCACCTGTGTGCCTACCGTCCCTGTCCTAAATATATATGGAGTCCATTTAAGCTCACGCCTACTGCTTCAGTGACTCCATCCAGCCACCTCATTCTCTGTTGTCCCCTTCTTCTTTTGTCCTCAATCTTTCCCAGCATTAGGCTCTGTTCCAGTGAATCTTTCCTTCTCATTAGGTGGCCAAAGTATTTGAGTTTCATCTTCAGGATCAGGCCTTCTAAAGAGCAGTCAGGATTGATCTCCTCTAGGACTGACTGGTTTGTTCGCCTTGCAGTCCAAGGGACTCGCAGGAGTCTCCTCCAGCACCACAGTTCAAAGGCCTCAATTCTTTGGCACTCAGCCTTCCTTAGGGTCCAACTTTCACAGCCATATATTGCAACTGGGAAAACCATAGCCTTGACTAGACGCACTTTGGTTGGCAGGGGTCAACACACACAACATAATGTGTGTGTGTGTGTGTGTGTGTGTGTGTAATATGTACATACACACACACACAATAGATAGATAGATAGATAGATAGATAGATAGATAGATAGATAGATAGATAGATAGATAAAATTAAGAACACATATGATAAAGTAAAACTGAATAAAAATAGCACAATAACACATTCCAAAATAATTGTGTATTGTTCTGAGCCTTGGGGAGGTATTTTTGAGTCTTTGTCCATTAAAATAACATTAATAGAAAACACACTCCCTACCTAGAAATTTCTTCAAGATTGGATAAATGAAGAACTACAGTATCTAGAGTCCTTATATAGGGAGCAACATAGTAGAAGGTGACTTAGAGTTTGTATTCAACTATTACCACAGAGAGATAACTGAACATACATTATTGTATGTTCCAGTATTTGAAGGCTGTATTTGAAGAAGAAGTGGTCAACCTATTTTCCAAAACACCAGAAGACAAGACAAGAAGCAATGGATGGAAATTAATCAAGAGAAGTATTTGAAGATGAGGCATCAACCTATTTTCCAAAACACTAGAAGGCAAAACAAGAAGCAATGGATGGAAACTAATCAAGGAAAGAAGCAACCTAGAATTCAGGAGAAATTTTCCAACTGTGGAAACAATCAATCATTGGAAAGCTTGCTTTCAGAAGTTGTGGGTGCTCCATCACTGGAGGCTTTTAAGAAGATTCTGGATAGCTACTTGCCTGAAATGGTATAGGGCACCTGCTCAAGCAGGGGGTTGGGGTATAAAACCTCCAAGTTCCCTTCCAACTCTGTTATTTCATGTTCTTTATTCTACTAAAATCCTTAAAGCATTTGAAAAGGACTGTCAGCGAGGCACCCAACTTGGTTAAAGTGAAGGCTTTATGAATTCAGAATTGTAATTGGAGGTTGAAGTGAACACTTTTAGAAGAATATGAAAAATATTGAGGGAGGGGGCAATCTATATCCCAAATGTACTGTTTGAAGGCAATTCTTCGAAACCTAATGAGCACCAACTTTCCACAGAAAAAACCTAGTAAATGAATTATACGTAGGGCTTTTTAAATGTCATGATGATTTAAAATGATCTCTAAGTACCTATGGGACCATACTCTACTTTCTCTTTGGAGTGTGTAAATCTTTTTTCTTTTGATTCTTGAACTCCACCTGCCACATTCTCAAGAAAGCTGCTAATGAGTGTGCTTACTATTCTCTCTATTCAAACTGGGTTGCAAACTCAAACTGTTAGAATAACAATTAGTACACACACAGTCACACTTCTCAAAGGCTAAATAATCTGCATTACAAATTCTTCTCTACTTTGTCAGAATACAGAAGAGACCAGATACACTCGGATAGCTGTTAATTGCATTATCTGTTAAACAATTGACATAATTTTATTTCCCTGAAAGTAGCAAAATGCTTATGTATAACTTTTGTCCACAAATGGTTGCTAACAGTTCTTGTTATTACAATACAGAATATAGAATAATAGAGTTGGAAGGGACCTTGGAAGTCTTCTAATAGAACTCTCTGCTTGGAGGAGACCCTATACCAGGGGTGAAATTTACTTGCCTTCCCTACCGGTTCACGTGCACGCTTGGACCCTCTGCACATGCACAAAGGGTAAAAAACAGGTTACATCCTGGTTAAAACCAGGAAGCAACGATGTCTGGATGAGTGGTTCTCCGAATCACCCAGCAGCACCGCTAATGATTTGCCCGAACCGGTGCAAACCAGTAGCATTTCACCCCTGCCCTATACTATTTCAGACAAATGGTTGTCTAGTCTCTTTTTGAAAGCTTCCAGTGATGGAGCACCAGTGGTGGGTTCCTCCCGGTTTGGTCCGGTTCGGCCGAGCCGGTAGCGGTGATGATATGACGTCACCAAACCGGTTCCCCCCCCACCCCCCCCACGTTATTCTTACCTTTTATGTGGTCCCACCCCCAATCTATTGCTGCCTCCTGAGTCCCAGTTGATGACTAGAGGGAAAAAAAAACTGTTTAAACTCTTGCCGCGGAGCTTCAAAGGGCCATCCTACAGCTGATCAGTGTTAAAAGCAAACAAATGAGTTGGGTCGTAAGTGCGAGGATTGGTTGTAAGTGCGAGGACCTTCCAGAAATGACTCTGACCAGCTAGCCACGCCCACCTAGTCACATGGCCTCCAAGCCACACCCACAAAATAAGCCACGCGTACAGAACCGGTAGTAAAAAAATTTAGAACCCTCCCCTGTGGAGCACCCACAACCTCTGAAGGCAAATTTCTTTTCAGTTCTAGGTTATTTCTCTCTTTGATTAGTTTCCATCCATTGTTTCTTATCTTGCCTTCTGGTGCTTTGGAAAATAGGTTGACCTCCTTTTCTTTCTAGCAGCTCCTCAAATAGCTTTCTATTGTGCATTTTATTGACTATCCTTCTATTGGGCAATAACACTTAGCGCTTAAAACTTATATACTGCTTTACAGCCCTCTCTAAGTGATTTACAGAGTCAGCATATTGCCCCAACAATCTGGGTCCTCATTTTACTGACCTCGGAAGGATGGAAGGCTGAGTCAACAATGACCTAAATAAAGTTCTGTCTGTCTGAAGAGCCCAGATATCTATGTACTTCTATTTGTACCTGTAGGAGACAACCAGGCTAAGCTCAAGGGAGGGGTCAAAAGCATCATCATTCTTGAGTCCCTTTGTACCCACAAGTCCAACCCACCTTGAATTCTGTTGACTTTTATCTACCGCCAATTTATTTTTGATTGTTAGTAGTTCAGATTCTTGTAGAGAAAGTTAGAATGCATAAACCTGTATTCATCTGAACTGCCTTGACTCTTTATTTCCTGTGCTTCACAGTATCCTTTATCAGTTTTAAAACAAATATTTGCCAATAATGAAAAGTATCTGTAGGCTCATCTTTGATCCCTATTACTCTAAATAAGAGCTATGTTGTTAAATCTCTGATATTCTTTATGATAGCAAGAGATCATTGATTGTTATCACCTGCCAACTTTATTAAAATGACCATTGGAGCCTCTGCAACTGTTGGAGTGTTCTTAGGTGAGCTTTTCCACCACACTGCCAGGAAAGAACTTCATTAATTTTCAAAAAAATAAAGAAAAATGAAGAAGACAGAAAAGATCAAAGAAAAAAAGATAAAAAAGGCAAGAAAAAAAAGAGAAAGATGGAATTCAACTTTCTTCAGCACAGATGCAAATATATAATAAAATAATTTCTTATTCTAAACATAAAAACATCATATAAACAATATCCAAAAACACAAAAATTATATTAAAAATAACTACTTACTCTAAATTTAAACATAACTCTTAAAATATCAAATAATAACAATAAAGGATCTTTTAATATAGTCTTGATAGATCTATCAAATCCTAAAACCAAACCTTTATTTTAATTCTTTTTGAGCAAGAAGTCTGAAAATGGTTTCCGAGCAGTGGTGGGTTCCTCCCGGTTTCGCCCGGTTCCGCCGAGCCAGTAGCAGTGACTATATGACGTCACTGAACTGGTTCTGCTCCCCCACCCCCCACCCCCTGCGTTATTCTTATCTTTTATTTGGCCCCACCCCAATCTATTGCTGCCTCCTGAGTCCCAGCTGATGGCTAGAGGGAAAAAAAACTGTTTAAACTCTTGCCGCAGGGCTTCAAAGGGCCGCCCTACAGCTGATCAGAAAAGAATGTTTAAAAGAAAACAAATGGATAGACCGATTCCTGCAAAAATAAATGGGTAGACCAGTGCCTGCAAAAATACATGAGTAGACTGATGCCTGCAAAAATAAATGGGTAGACCAGTGCCTGCAAAAATAAATGGGTAGATCGGTACAGCTCTGCAAGCAGTTAAAAGCCTGGTAGACCAGTGCCTCTGCTAAATCCTAAATAATTGTCACATAACCATCAAGCCATGCCTACAAAATAAACCATGCCCACAGAAGTTAAAAAAATTAGAACCCACCCCTGTTTCCGAGTAAAAACAAAATTAACTTTTACCTTTTATCAAAGTAGTCAAAATAGTCACTTTTGCCATCTCTGTCAGTTCTATTGATTCACTCTTCAATTGTAGGAATTACTGTATTTTCCGGCGTATAAGACGACTGGGCGTATAAGACGACCCCCAACTTTTCCTGTTAAAATATAGGGTTTGGGCTATACTCGCCGTATAAGACTGCCCCTCTTCCAATGCACACCAAATAAAAATTAAAAAACATCAACTGGCTCACCTACAATGTAAAAGCAGCTGTGCTAGACCCAAAATGGCCCCTGCAACAAGCAGGAACCTCACACAGCCACAAAAAGCCCCCCAAAAAACTTTCACACTCTACACACACACAACACAACACAACACAACTGGCTCACCCACAATGTAAAAGCAGCTGTGCTAGACCGAAAATGGCCCCTGCAACAAGCAGGAACCTCACACAGCCACAAAAAGTCCAAAAAACCAACTTTCACACTTTACACACACAAAATTCCACATACAGCTTTGTGAGATTTTGTGTGTTTGTGTAGTTAGAGTGAAACACTACAGAAACACACTAAATCTCAGAAAGCTGCACAAATATTATTTTATTTTATTTTATTTTTATTTTTATATGAAAGCTAAATTTAAAACTTCCTAAACTTTCAATGGCTAGGTCTAAAAAAGAACAACTAAAAAAACCCCAATTGACTATTTTTTTTAAAGCTCCCAAAGGGGAGAAAAACTTACCCAATAGAACAGGGGTCTCCAACCTTGGCAACTTTAAGACTTGTAGACTTCAACTCCCAGAATTCCTCAGCCAGCTTTGCTTTGCTGGCTGAGGAATTCTGGGAGTTGAAGTCCACAACTCCCTGCTTGCTTGATTGCAGGCAGGGAGTTGCTTGCTGATGGAATAAATTCAGGCAAGCGACGCAAGGCAAGCGTTGCGACTAGCAGCTGAGGTAAGCAAGCTGGAGGGGGAAAACTTTTTTCCTTTTACATGGCTCTGGACATCCCAGCTGAATTGCAGGGAACTCAGCTGGGATGGGATCGACCGTCAGAGCTGGGACCGTCAGAGCCATGGTTCTGGCGATCCTAGCTGAGTTGCAGGGAACTCAGCTGGGATCGTCAGAGCTTGGATCGTCAGAGTAAAAGGGAAAAAACTTTTTTCCTTTTACATGGTTTCTGGCGATCCCAGCTGAGTTGCAGGGAACTCAGCTGGGATTGTCAGAGCTGGGATCGTCAGAACTGGGATCGCCAGAGCCATTTAAGGCTCGTCAGAGCCTTTCGGGCTGGTCTGCCTGGTTACAGGAGAACGACACCCGGCGTATAAGACGACCCCCGACTTTTGAGAAGATTTTCATGTGTTAAAAAGTCATCTTATACGCCGGAAAATACGGTAGTGTATTGTTTCAAGCAGGGGGTTAAATCCAAGGTGCCTTCCAACTCTTTTATTCTGCATCGTGCATATAAAATCTCATCACCATTGTCATATATGAAAACAAAATCCCATATTGCTTAATCATGACGCCTAAAAGAAAAGGTTCTGGTTTCAATTCTACATTTATTTTGAATATTTTCTGAACCAAGCCACATATATGATATCCATAACCTACCCACCCCAAAAAATGCCATAACTGTAAAAAAACTTCCTGAAAATCTTGTGTTGGTAATATCTTGAGAATGAGCTCTTTGGATAAATAGGGATAAATAGATAATGACTGGTAAAAAGATTGCTTAAGAGCCTTTGGAAGCAGATTTAATTGACTACTTTGGAATTTTGCCAGGTTGGAAACAGGAAGATATATTGAAATGATTAGATAAATTCAAAACCCTCTTAGCAATATGTTCTCCAGCTGCACCAATAATGGATATAGTTTCTCCCACGCCTCTTCTGTAGGCAATAATCATAATATATTAAACTTCTTCTTTAATAAATTTTGATTCACCAGAAAATATAAAGCAGAATGAGAAACAAGGAGCCTCTCTTCCATTAGATCCAGAACTACCCAGAGAGGGGTAATCCACAGGAACTGGCATAGATCGTATTGCATAAAATTTTACTGTTCTTTTAGGAACTGCATAAAAAATTGAAAGTCAGGTTGTAGAATTATATGTGTTTTAGCACAAATTTGCCCTTGTTCAACTTACTATTAACTCAGCCATAGTTTATTAGCAAGTTTTTATTGTCTCAGTACCCTAACCATCAAAAGAAGGACTAGTACTGTATATATAAAAGTATGTATGTATGTATGTATGTATGTATGTATGTATGTATGTATATGTGTATACACACACACATATATATAATATATATTATATATAATATAATTAAAATATTAGATAGATAGATAGATAGATGATAGATAGATAGATAGATAGATAGATAGATAGATAGATAGATAGATAGATAGATAGATACACACACCCCATATTTTTTGGAGTATAAGACACACCTTTTTCCCCCCTAATAGGGGATGAAAATTTAGGTGTATCTTATACACCGAATGTAGCCCCACCCACTCACTGGCCCCCACCCTTTGGCCTCTGCCTCCCAGCAGTTACCTCCTTGCAGCAAGCAGCAAGAAGAAACAGCTCATTTCAGCTTCAGCACAGACAATTAGCACAAGTTGATTGGATCGGCTTCCCGACTCTCAGCTGTTTTGCTCTCAGCTGTTTTGTATGGGCCTCTGCTGCTTGCTGCAAGGAGGTAAATTGCTGGGAGCAGATTTTTTTTTTCCTTGTGCTAATCAAGCTATGTTGAAAATGAAAATGAAAGTAAAGCAGGCTGTTTGCTGTTTGCTGCAACGAGGCAAAATTGCTGGAAGTCAGAGATTGAGGCAGATTTCTTTTTCTTGTTTTCCTCACCAAAAAAGGTAGGTCCGTCTTATAATCCAGAGCGTATTATATTCCGAAAAATACGGTATATTGTTTTAATTGACATAATTTTTAACAAGTTACATATAGAGAAATCCTAGGTTGAGAGAAATTGAATAATCTCAGAAAGTGTCTCAAAGAATAAAGACTTTTTTTTATAACCTGATTAACTTTGGGAACCCATGCAGACACTTTTAGTGATACAGTATCATGGAAAGTTACTGGATGGGCCTCTAATTGGGATGACAGTGAAATTATGCAGCAAAATAGGTGCAGAAGATCATTTCCTAGGGAGATACACCCACACTTACATGGGAAATGTTATAGAACTCAACAATTCTGGAACATGATTTATTACATGATGAAGCAAATCTGAAAGATTGAATTTTCTTTCCTGCCAGCTGTTTTTTTTTTTTTTTGTTGTTGTTGTTGAACATCAGCAAACCTTATATATTCTTACAAGGTATGTGGACTTTGCTTTTCATGTGATAACAGATGACAGGATGGATTATGACCCTTATTGGATATCCCACATTTTGTTTTCTATAATATTGATAGACTGAGATGAAGAATTATGGTTCGTTATTGAAACTGATTTATTTTGAGGATGGGAGGGGGGAAGATAAGGGAGCAATGTAAATATTGCAATAGAAACAGAGATGCCTGTCAATATTTTACTAGCAGTAGCTTGCTATAATAAACTAACTCTATTTTGGGGAATTGTAATTTCCCTTTCAAGTAAACCTTCTTGGATAACTACCATAATTTAGCAGTGGAATGGAGCCAGCACTTTTGTGCGTTATATATACACCATATTTTTCGGACTATAAGACGCACCAAGATTTGAAGATGTAAACAAGAAAAAAAAAGTTTTTGCCCTCCCTAGTCCCCAGGAGTACCGAAGAGGTTGTAGAAAAAATGCTTTTAAAAGTTTTTTAAAAGTTGGCCACATGCACCCAGTCACATTACCCCCCACTGAGCCACGCCCACAGAACTGGCAGTAACAAATTTTACATTTCACCACTGCCCCATGTGTCGCGTTTTTGCCCTCCCCAGCCCCCAGGAGCACCCTTCAGGCTTCCCAAACCCTCTGCAGGCCCCAATTTTGCAAAAAACGGGCCTGTTTTGGGCAAAAACAGGATGAGCGGGGCGGGGTTTCGGGAGGCCAAAAATGGCTATATTCGGTGTATAAGATGCACCAGCATTTCCACCCTCTTTTGGGCAGGGGGAGTGCATACTGTACTGAAAAGTACAATACTCAAAATATACTCAAACCTAATTGTAGTTGGAATTAATGCAAGAGATTTTCCCAATTGTGTACCACTACCCCAAACAGATTAAAATGGAAAATGAATGAGACAATATAATTATTGATCTATTAACTTACTCAGTATTATTAGCAAAATGTAATCTATTCAATTGAAGAAGAAGGTCCTAGATTTGGTTGTGGCAGAAGACATCTTGATTCATAAGCAAGCTGATTTCAGAGAAAGTCACTTCTATACTAACCAAACCTTATTAGTGGAATATTGGATTGAAAAATGTACACCTAATCCCAGATTAGCTGCCTTCTATAATTTGTGGATTTAAAGTTTATTGTTTTATGTTATGTGTCTATGGAAATTCTCAGTCATGGTTGTCCCAAAGGTGCTTTTTCAAGAGGCAACTGTACTTTCTGGTTTTTCTTTGAAGATGTTTTGCTTCTCATCCAAGAAGCTTCTTGAGCTCTTTTATGTTATGTTTTATTCATATTTGCATGGATTCTTTATTGTGTTGTCTTGTATTTTACTTTTCTACTTTGCGATCACTGATGCAAATAAAGTATCATCCAACTTTGGATCTTAGCTACAAGTAATATAATCACTCTCTTACGATAACGATTTTTTAAAAGTTGATAATTATCTAGCTTTTCACTGATAATAGGTAGTTTTGAAAATTCATCATTTTAAGTAAAGTTCCTGTCGCGATCATTTGTTTGACTATTTCTTTTTCTTGATGTATTTTTTTTAAATAAATAAATAAATAAAAAAAGAGAGATTGTTACTGATGGGGGCAGATGGTAATTGAAGATACTGAAAATACTGCTGGAATAAGGATGCGATGTTACCCTAACATGGGCGATGGAGTTTATCATCCAGTTGAAAGATATTACAGAAGATGCTATATGGATTACAAGCTTAAAGTTTTTTTTCTTTTAGGATTTTATTTACATAAGGGAATATTCTTCTAGGGGAGTGGGCAGAAGAATAAAGATATTAAGAATAATTATGGTAATTTTGTAGGAAAGTGGGTGGAGATAGGTTAGGTTATGGATTGTTTAGTTTAAAGAAAAGGGATATTATGTTTAGATGTGAATATATGTAATGAAGGGGGGGAAGGAAATGGGTAGTTGAACTGAATAAGTGTTAAATTAGGATTTACTGAATAGTCTTAGAGTGGAAGTATGCTTTGAAATGTTATATCGTATGGGGGGTAGTAAAAGGGTAGATCACGAGCGGAAATTGTTAAATTGGGAGATATAATAATATTATTATGTTAAATCAGGAGTTATTAGACATTGTTATAATAGAATGTCACTTTGAAATGCATATTATAGTATAGTATAAGGGGGGTATGATAATTTTATTAGAAAGAAAGGGTCAGTATATTGAGATGGAGTAAGTGGATAGTAAAGCATGATATAATCTGTTATGAATTTGGGTTTTATTATGAAGAAGTCAAAGGGGAAGGGGGGGGTGAGGGGGGTTAGGGAGGAGGGGGGGAAAAAGGGGGAAAAATTTGTATTTGAAAAACTTTTTCAATAAAAAAAAAAGAGAGAAAAAAAAGAAAATTCATCATTTTAGCAGATAGAAAATATTGGTTCCAAAGACATTCCACAAAAGATACTTTAACAGAATGATTTCTTGGCTATTGCATCAGGAATTGGTGAGTTTGCTTTCTGCTGCACCTCCATTAGTGACAGCTCATTCCCTGATGAGAAATGAGGGGGAGAAATATCCTCAAGTCCAAATTTCTCAGACTGTCCTAATAATTCATATTTATTACTTAGGGGGAATGAATCATCAACTCTTTTAGGAATCATCATTTTAGCTTATATAAATGCCTCAATCATTAACTGCTTTAAAATTTTCTAAAGGCACTGCTGTCAAAAGCTGGATTGCAATCTTTTCTTCTACTATTTCTTCCCAGTTATCAGTTATCCCAAATATCATTGCCTTGTGCAATGTAATAAAAACTTTGTTATATAAGCATAAAGCATTAATGTTCATATTTAGCAAAGATGAAGAACCTGCAGTCTTCATAGCCACCTACACTGGCTATCGAAAAGCTAGATAAAGTGATAACAATTCTTTAACTTTCCCTTTAAAAATACATAGTGAGTTCTTGACACCACTTCTTATGCCTTTGCTTACCTGGAGATTAAATCTTTCAGGACAAGCCTTTTCCATGTGTAAGGAAAGTGATCAATAATTATTTGTTTTCTACCTTTTCCTGATGGAAATTAAAATAATTCCTCCCTTGGTCCAGAAAAACTGTACACTACTGGACTAGTCTCAAATACCCCAGAGAGAGGTTTGAGCCACAACAGATACATAAATGATACTATCTATCAGGGGTGGGTTCTACTTACCTTTACCACTGATTCGCAACCGGATCATGTGTGCGCACTTGCTTCGCATGCACACGCCTTGCTTCTGCGCATGCGCAGATCACTGATGATGACATCCGGGGCAGGGGGTGGGGCCTCCCGCCAGTTTTACTACCACTTCTTGCGAACCGGTCTGAACCAGGCTATCTATCTATCTATCTATCTATCTATCTATCTATCTATCTATCTATCATAAAATAGATAGATAAATAGATAGATAGATAGATAGATAGATAGATAGATAGATAGATAGGTAGATAGATAGAATGAATACTGACAGTGTAGTATTCTATTGTCTATCTACTACTATCTATCATCATCTTCTCCTTCATTCTTCCCTGACATACTTTCATCAAGGAATTCAGTTCCACTCCCTCAGTATTTTGAAAATTTGTAGATGCCTCTATTTCAGCAGTTTGAGAATTGTTACTTGATTTTACCATCCATGAGAATTTTACTTTCATTTTATAACTATAAATGTGACTTTAAGTATATGTATTAAATTGAATAAAAAATGACTATCTCCAATCTTGATGCACACCTCTCTAGAATAGAAAGGTAACTCATTTTTAAAATTAAATTAATACCAGAACAGATTAATAGAATTACAGAAGTAGAAGTCTTCCAGTCCAATCCCCTGCTCAAGCCGGAAACTCTATACTATTCTGGACAAATGTCTGTCCAGTCTCTTCTTAAAAACTTCCAGTGTTGGAGCATTCACAACTTCTGGAGGCAAATTGTTCCACTGATTAATTGTTCTAACTGTCAGAAAATTTCTCCTTAGTTCTAGGTTGCTTCTCTCCTTGATAAGCTTCCATCCATTACTTCTTGTCCTCCCTTCAGTTGCTTTGGAGAATAGGTTGATCCCTATTTCTATGTGACAGTCTCATAGATATTGAAAACTACTATCGTGTCAAACCTAGATTAGATCAAATTTGTATGCCACCAATCCCACCTCAGGATGACTCTATATAGCACACAGTATACATTCATAAATCCTCACCTAAAATTGTGTCTTCAAATGCATTTTTAAATTAAAGTTTCCAAAGATTTCTCAAGGTTTTTAAAATTCAAAATACAACACCTTCCTCTGCACATCTACTCCTTTTACAATGGTGGAAGTCAGCGGTGGGTTTCCAATATTCTTACCACCAGTTCGCCATGCACGTGTATGTTCACTTTTCATGTACATGCATCTTCCATACATGCGCCCTCCCTTCCGCGCATGCACTTTGCTCACTCACATGCCTTTTGCACATGCGCCCGGCCTTGAAAATGTGCCTAAATAGGATAGCATAGAACTGGAGTGGATGGGCGGGGGTGGGCGGGGGTGGGCAGGGGCAGGCCCACCCATGATCTCCACTACCAGTTCGCCTGAACTAGTATGAACCGGCTGAATACCACCTCTGGCAGAAACATAACCAGCAGTTCAGAAGTGATTCTTTTAATACCACCCAGTATTTTGTTTATTCAGGGTAACTTGGGGCTAGTAGTCTGCTCTGCCTATTAAGTGGTCAAGTGTCTAATAATGACAATCCCATAGGTGACTGAAAAAAAATGATAGCCAAGAAATTGAGGATTTCTCATTTTCTCCATTTTTTTTTTTTTTTTTTTTTGATCTGGTGCAGGGAATATGATAAGAAATGTGTATTATTTTTCTGTAGATTTCTTTCTTTCCATTCTATCTTTAGGACTGAGACATTGACATCATTGTTAGCTTTAAACATTTATCTTCTCTTGACAGCTATGAATTTCATTTTTCTTTGTCAAAGAGTATTTCCAGGAGAGCGGTAAAACCATCATATAATGGAATGTGACTTTGCACTTTTAATGTCATGAGTGACTGTTATGAGATTAGATACATTATAAATGTAAGGTCAAGGATTCAAAGAATATGCTACTCTATAGATAGTTCCTGGGAAATTCTACTGAGATATGCTACCCAGGAAAATGTTGGAAATATCTTCTTGTCACAGTGAGTGAAATGAAAACGCTGAAATAAGACCTTGGATGTAATATTCAAATACTTTTGATTGCAGTTCATGCAATTGTGTTTTACCATATATCTTAAACATGTTGCACATGGTTGTTTTCATGTTTATATTCTACCAGTCTACTCAAGATAAGTAAAGGATGGTTGGAGATCAGGATAGCTAGAATTCAAAGTATGAAAATGGAAAATTATTAAATAGATGGTTAGGGATAAGGAACAAGCCGGGGTGAAATTCAACCGGTTCAAACTGTCTCAGGTGAACTGGTAGGGATGATTTGAAATGGTTCGCCGAACCAGTAAAAACCACTTGTGGTTGGCCCTTCCCACACCCAGTTGGTCACCCGGTCACCGCTCACCCCTTCCGGCCACTCAACCCATTCAATGTTTGTTTGTTTGTTTGTTTGTTTGTTTGTTTGTTTGTTTATTTATTTATTTATTTATTTATTTATTTATTTATTAGTTCGATTTATATGCTGCCCTTCTCCAGAGACTCAGGGTGGCTTACAATGCGTTAAGCAATAGCCTTCATACTTTTGTATATACCTACTTAGTAGGGCTTTCGGGGGCCCCTAAGCGGTGTTCTTTTTTATACAAAGTCAGCTTATTGCCCCCACAATCCAGGTCCTCATTTTACCTACCTCAAAAGGATGGAAGGCTGAGTCAACCTTGAGCCTGGTGAGATTTGAACTTGCAGTAATTGCAGGCAGCTGGCAACTAAGTGCTACTTTAACAGCACTTAGTCCACTGCACCACCAGACTCTATGTTAAATGCTGCAACAGAGAGAATCTGAACTTTTCTCCCTCCATTCAGCACAGAGCTGCTGCAGCCTGTCCCTTTAAGGTACTTTGACCCCTGGGAAGAAGGCGGCCAGGGGGGACCATAAAGGGAGCAGCAGCTCTGCTGTGAATAGAGGGAAAAAAGTTCGACTTCTCTCTGCCACAGAATTCACTATGAGCCTTTCTGGTGCTCATACACACATTTTTTCCCTACCGGGTTCTGTGGGCGTGGCTTGGTGGGGGGGGTCATGTGACTGAGTGGACGTGGGCATGACTGAAAGTGAGTTGGCCACACCCACTTATTCACAGGAGCCCACAGAACTGGTAGGGGGAAAAAAATGAATGTCACCACTGGAACAAGCATATTAATTATTTTGTATTTATTGCATTCACATGAAAAGTAAAATTAAATCAAATTGTTCTAATCTTATTAGCTATTTGGTTCTCACCTAATCTTTTATGAAGTTTGTTCCAACATGTTTTTCAATGTTTGCTTAAATGTTTGTGACAAACAAACAAACAAAAAGGTTTGCCTTTGTTACAGCAATAAAAACAAGTCTGGTGAACATAGCTTTTTGTTTATAGGTTGCCAAATTAAGAAGAATTATCAATTATAATAATCACATGATGAATGAAATCCTAGGGGAAATAAACCTACTCTGGGTTCTCTAATTTATTTATTTATTTTATTTTATTTTTATTTTTTAAATTTTTATACCACCCCCTCTCCCGAAGGACTCGGAGTGGTGAACAGCCAAAATTAAAAACACACAATACAAACATTAAAATACTATAAAACGAAATTAAAGTAGTTGTCACTACTATAAAGCTATCTATGCCTTGTGCACATTTCCCAATTCACTCTTTTTTGGGAATGAGACATTTAGTGGCCCTGATTATTTTATAGTACTGGATTTCATTTTTCCCAGCTTCTAAAGACACTAGTGGTGCCACGTCATTCATTTTAAGAGCTTCATTTCATTGTAAATAATGCCTCCATTCCTGTTGATTATCATGCATTGTACATATATTGTACCTCTCTTTGCCAGTCTGTGACAGCTATTTTCAACAGCCATTTCACCATGAGCTGTTTCTTGTCCACCCAAATTTTCATTTAAAGCCTGACTATGTTTTGATTTAAGAGGTACATCTCAAGCTTCATGTGAATTCCTTATAAACCACTGGTGTGCTTGTTATAGTACTGGAAAGGCATAGGTGAGCCACTGAATTATTCACCAATTTCAATTGCTTCAGTGGGTGCTTTCACCCCTTGTTTCTACCTCTTATAGTAGTGGCCAAAATTGCAGAAACCTTTTGGGAAAAGTGTATTTTTGAGGTTTGATGGCTAATAACACCACTTTTTTTGGAGGGGAGTTTCAAACTAATCCTATTCCACTGCTGGAGTGGCCTGGGAATAGCCCAGACCTTAACTCAATTGAAAATCTATGGAGCTGACTAAAGAAACTTGTGAGTCAGAAGCGACCCAGTAATAAAACCCAGTTAATAGAAGCAATCATTCAATCTTGGTTTCACATTATAACAGCTGCAGAACTAAAAGACTTGGTTCACTCCATGGGAAGACGTTGTAAGGCCGTCATTCATGCTAAAAGTTACCCAACTAAGTATTAACTGACATGGTGATAATTTTTGTATATCTTGTTTTTTCTACATGTTTCACTTTTCTTCTTTGTACTGTAACTGCTATTCTAATAGCAAATCCTTCATAAAAGTTATTGCATTACATTCTTCATTAAATTATCTTTCCATTGATATATAATTTTATAGAAAAAAAAGTGGTGTTATTAGCTAGTTTTAGAAAATCCACTTTTCCCAAAAGGTTTCCACAATTTTGGCCACTACTGTATGTTACAGAATATCCCAAGTAAATTCATTAAGAAAATGTCATTTTGCATACTTAATGGAATATTTCCAAATTCTATAGTGATGTACTGCCAACATTTCTTGGCAACTCTTATTAATTTGGTTTATTTTGGAATTAACAAGAGTTCGCCTAGGTTTTTTTTTTTTAAGCCAAACTAATAGGCAATGATGGTAGAAACTACTGATCTAAATTTCTGTCTATGCTGGAGTATATCCAGGAAATTCACCCTCACCCATTCTCCAGCCCATCAACCTGACAGCTGGGACATTTTTGGCAGGAATCTAGCAGATTTGCCAAAACTGGCAAAAAATTTACCATTCTTTCTGTCACTTGGGCTTTCTGAATACAGGTTAAGCTCTGATCAGAAATAATCTGAGTAACAGGTGACTAGAGTGGAGCATCCGGGACAAGGGGATTGGGATTAAAATCTCCATTCTAGCCATCCATCTCCAAATCCTCATCAAATCCCAGCTCAACAAGCATGTCTTCTGTTGTAACAGGTGTCAAAGGAGCTATTCTCTGCTTCTATACCCCCAACACATATCAAATCTTGTGCAGACAGAACTTCTATTCTGCTTCGTTGGAAATACAGAGAGCACTTCTTTAAACCAGCATAATTCAAACTGTCATACTTTAAGCCAGCTCCTGCACTAGATAAAAACATGTTAAGCCCCACATCCTTCCTTTGCTGTACAACACTCACTCTTGAATTCAATCCATGTCCAGCACCTGTTCATTCTGGTTGATCGCAAATATTCCTTCAGTGTATTCTAATTTCCAACATGGTTTCTTGTAGTCATACAAGTAAAGAAGGATGATGTGTGGGAAGCAGAAAAAAGAATAGTGAATATGCAAATCTATATAAATAAAAATGTAAATGTCCGTTTGTACATAACCGCACATCTCCGGACGTTCTTCACCGATTGCTTTCAAATTTTGACACAATGTTCCATTCGACCACGGGTGTGTTTTTATATATGTATATTATATACATGTCATACCTGTGACAGGTAAAAACATGAAAAACATTGGAAAACATTAAAAGACATTGACAAACATTGAAAAACATTGAAAAACAGTGCCATCTGCTGGACGTAAAACCAACATGGCAGCCTCCCAGCCCTGATTACGCTCAACAGATTTCTGCTCCTTATATTTAGATTCTCCATATTGCTTCCAAGAAACTGCGCATTTGGAAGGCAGAGACGCCCGAGGGCCATATCCTGCCACCAGGCTCGGCAGGTAGGCAGCTGGCTCCCCACTGGGAAGCCCTCGCATCTGGCATTTCTAGGGCTGGGTGGGGCCCTCCCAAGCCTGGCTCTGACCTCCCTCTCCCCCAGCCACTCCGCGAACTAGCCTTGCCCGCTGCTGCTGCCCATCCCCCTCGCCAGCCACTCTCGGGGCTCCCTCTAAAGAACACCTGGCAACGAGGCTGCCTGGGTCCACTGAGCGGGAACCTTCCATCCCTCACCTGGCCCAAATCGCGCCTGGCCCAGTGCTACCATGGGCCCCGAGGTCAGAAAGACCAGCCGCTAACTGGCACTATGGGAATCCAGTCGGTGAGCGGGAGATGGAGGTAACTGGAGCCTTGGGGTCGCCTTTGACCAGCACCACCTTTGATTCCCAGGGCGCTCTGGCAGTTCATGGAGTCTACCCAAAAATTTCGGCCTCTGGCAGAAAAGGGGCTCCGGGGAGGCTTCGGGGGCGGAAACGGGCAGGAGGAAGGATGGCCGGCCCTCCTTCATTTCGTCTGGAAAAGTGGGGGATTTAATCATTCCCCTGCCCTTGGCAGGCAGGGGAAGAGAACTGTGCAGCAAGGGTCTGTCCAGTGGGGTGTGCATGGCTCCTGGCTTTGCTGCTTTCTTCCTTTGGTGGGAAGCCCCAAACCAGCCTCAAACCCCCGTCACACATCCTTCCTCCCTCCCTCCCCTTCCCTTCCCTGCTATGCATCTCCCCATCAAGCCCCCAGAGAACATCTGTGTAGGCAGGAAGGAGGGGGCCCCTGAGTTTCTGCTGTGGTGCGGAGAGCTGCGAAGGCCCGGCCTGAAAAGGTAAGGGCGATGGCGGGGGATGCAGAAGATGCCGGGCCAGAGACAGAGATGAACAGAGAGAGAGGGAGAGAGAGACATAGAGAAATATAGAGAGATGGGCGGGGAGAGAGAGACACACATACAGAGATACAGAGATACAGAGGGGGAGAGAGAGACAGAGAGAGATACAGAGAGAGGGGGAGAGAGAGACATAGAGAGATACAGGGGGGGAGAGAGAGAGACAGAGAGATTCAGAGAGAGGGGGGGAGTGAGAGAGAGATAGAGATACAGAGAGAGGGGAAGAGAGAGACACAGAGAGATACAGAGGGGGGAGAGAGACACATAGAGAGATACAAAGAGAGAGGGGGAGACAGGGAGGATTTTGTGGTTCCCATTGTTTTTTAGCAACCGGTTCTCTGCCCTAATCACCAGCTGGGTAGGCATGGGTCGGGGGCTGTCATGTGACTGATGAAAGTGAGTGACGTCGAGTTGGCCATGCCCAAATGTTCTTGGAGAGTTTGGAACTTCAGCCTCGCTCTTTTAGCCCAGCGGAAGCATCAGACTGGGCCACAGCAATGCGTGGCCGGGTACAGCTAGTACTTATAATAAAAAACATGAAATGCAAAAACAAGCAGAGATGGAACAAATATTATTGCATTATTCACTGTAACAAGCATATATGGACACACACACACACACACACACACACACACACACACACATATATATATATATATATATATATATATATATATATATATATATACACACACACACAAAATATTTGTAAACCTTCTGTTATATACCAATTCTTGATAAAATGTGCTGACCTTGAGATTGTTTTTTTTTTTCCCCTGGGATGCTGACAGAATAACATTATAAAACATTTTCTATTCCTTAAAGCATGAACTAATCTAGACCTGAGGGCTGTATCCAAACACTGACAATTTGTAGGTTTCTAACAGAATGCAACAAAATGCTGAAATAAACAGAATTCAGGAATTATGTTAATGTTCATTATCAATAGCAAAATTCTCAGCTCTAAACAAAGCCCATTGCAAATAGGTAGTATTTTTATGCACAGAACATAATATATTGTATCACAGATTATAAAGAATTTTTTTAAAAAAGAAAAAGAAAATGTAGAAAGATATGAATGTAACAAATATACCAAGAAAATATGAATGTACCATATGGAAGAAAAGAATCACATTTCCTTCTACCACCTGCTTCTTTCCATAATTCTAACAGTTTTGCAGGCAGCAGTGCAATAAAAGCAAGTCAAAATCCCTTATTTTTGTAATGGCTATTTTGTTAGTCCATATTTTGTGGCATCCAAGGAGAAAACTGCACACTCTCATGCAATGATGTTAAAAAACTAATACCCTGTTTTCTCCAAAACAAGACATCCCCTGATGATAAGCCCAATTGGGCTTTTGAGCGCATGGCAATAAGGCCAAGCACTCCAGGGTTCAAAAAAATATAAGACAGGGTCTTATTTTTGGGGAAACATGATAGTGTTGCTTTTTAACGATACCCTTGTTGCTACACCACCTTCATCTCTCTTTCGTTGACTCAAAATTGCATTCCTTATTAAAAGGCTGCATGGTTTTTATTTTTTAACTGGAGTAGGAAAGAGCTTAGGAATTTTGTCTATGATGACAAAATATATGCAATTCATATGCAAAGTAAAAAATGGATGCAGTCTTTAACAAATAACATAAAAAAACAGATCGTAGTATCCATCTAAAAAGTTTTCCTCATCTCTGTGGGCAAAATATATTTCCCCAACCATTATTTCTGACTTTTCTTGTGAGATTTTTTTTTTCTGCTGGAGAAAAATGATTATTGAAATTTTTAAAAGAAAAAAAAACAAAAGAAGAAAAGCTACCATATTTTTTGAAGTATAAGACGTACCTTTTCCCCCCCTAAAAGGGGGTGAAAATTTAGGTGTGTCTTATACACCGAATGTAGCCCTGCCCACCCACTGCCCCCCACCCTATGGCCTCTGCCTCCCAGCAATTTACCTCCTTGCAGCAAACAGCAAGAAGAAACAGCCCATTTCAGCTTCAGCACAGCCTAATTAGCACAAGTTGATTGTCCCTTGGATCGGCCTCCTGACTCTCAGCTGTTTTCTGCGGGCCTCTGCTGCTTGCTGCAAGGAGGTAAATTGCTGGGAGCAGATTTTTTTTTTTCCTTGTGCTAATCAAGCTATGCTGAAAATGAAAATGAAAGTAAAGCAGACTATTTGCTGTTTGCTGCAATGAGGCAAAATTGCTGGGAGGCAGAGGCAGATTTCTTTTTCTTGTTTTCCTCACCAAAAAAGGTAAGTGTGTCTTATAGTCCAGAGCATCTTATACTCCGAAAAATATGGTAAATTAACTTGTAACAAGTTTTCTTCTATAAAATAGAAGTATTCAGTTCCATGTTGCCAGAAACTTAATTTTCACTTCCACTAAGGTATATTGATCTTCCACAATGTGGTCCTCCCCAGAATACTGGATTTCAACACTTAGAATTCTCCAAATACTACAGAGAGAAAAGGATTATTCCTGCACAACTTGCAGATAAATTCTGGTTGAAGTAATATCAGTTATATCACTCAGAAAATAGGCGAGATATAGAAAAAGTTGACAGTTCTTTAATGTTCTCCTCTGCAATCTTTTCTTATTTTTTTTTTTGCTTCTATCTATGAGAACTGGTTGGAATACTACTTTTTTTAAAAAAATAATTTTTATTGAGCAGTTTTGGGGGGTTTTTTTTGAAAACAAAAAAGAATCTTTTACAATATTCTTTTCAACAATTTCACATCAGTAAATATTTCTTACATATCCATTTTTTCTCCCTTATTTCAATTTATCCTTTATACATATAATTCCAATATTGATTTATTTACATATATACATATAGATAACAGTGTACACAATTTCGTACCTACGATCTGCATCTTTTCTGTTTCCTCTTGTTTGTTACTGCATTTCTGCTCCTATATCTTCCTCATTTACCCTTGCCTTTTATCTTTCTCCTCTAACCATTCATACCATTTTTCCCACACTATATAATATTTGGTTTCCTCTTTTTCTTTTCTTTGTCCAGAAATGGACAAACTTCCTTTGTAAGTTTGTCCATTTCTGCACACTCCAAAACTTTCCTAATCAGATTATCTTCCATTGGTATATTGTTACTGGAATACTACTTTTAATAAATGTTATCTGTTGAGCATGTGCATTTGTATGTGCATGAGAGAGAAAGAGAAAGAGAGGGAGAGGGAGAGGGAGGGAGGAAGAAGAGAAACTTTAAAATGTAATAAAGTATGAATACAATAAAATATGTATCACCAAATCCGTGGCAGGCAAACTTATTGTAAAACATATTCTTGCACCAATACCTATTTTTGTAAGCTAATTTTCATAAATAATGGCAGTAATATTATAACTGACAAATAGTGGCTTAAAAAAGAGGAGAGAAGCCTCCTGCTAATTGGCTTATTGGAATATAAAATAGCTTAAATGAATCCAGATGAAAAAAGGGGAAATGGTGAAAATGGTAGAAAAGGGGAAAAAAATAATCAGAATTGTAACAATAACTGCAGTTTTTCTTCTTTTCTTTTTAGCTAAGGTTGAGCTACATAAAAGAAATACCTTATTAGGTTGTATAGAGAAATAATTTGCAGTGAAAAGTAAGCAAAATAGCAAGATATCAAAAGGAATTTAAGTTAATCAAACATTTTTCAGCTTTTCTGGGGCTTTGAAAAGATGTTTCATCCAAAGCCTTGAGAACAGGCATGACTGCACAATTGTTCTTTTGCTAAACCGTTTTTAAAATATACATTTAAACTTATTGTTGAATCTCCTTAATGTGGTACTATATGAGAATAACAAAATATGTTTATTATTTCACCCAAACACTGGTGAAAATAATGGTCATCAGGTTTGCTTTAAAATTTCATCTCTCATGGCAAATCTGAAATAAAAACATAAGTCATAGACATTGGTTGAAATTTATCAGTTGCATGAAAAGAGAAGTTGGAGTATATCTAAAAGATAATCTGGGACAACCAATCACTCACATTATTTTCCATAAAGAGACCAAGACATCTGTGTTCCACATCTTCTGGAATTCCAACGATGAATAAATGGACCAAAAAAAACCCTGAAACACTAAATGCAAAATGTAGTCCAGAAATAGTGTTTTTGTTTAAACCGACTTTATTAACTCTTTTTATTAACTCTTACTAATCTTCCAACTGAGATATATTATATTCAGCTGTACTCAGTTTGGTACTTAGAGATTTAACCACAGAGGTATTTTATATCTTCTCTCATCTCCTAAAAAAAAGGGAAAAAAAGGATATATTTCTTTGTATTTATCACCTTGAGGATGGAAATAAATGATGGTATAACTTCTTTGGGTGTCATTTAAGGCATAACCCGGGATCAGCAGCCCATGGCTCTGGAGCCACATGTGGCTCTTTCATCCCTCTGCTGCGGCTTGTTGTCATTGGTCACCTCCACAATTGATAGGGCTTTTGGTTAGGATAGGAAAAAGGACGCCACACTAGGAGGAGACTCTATGGTGGGGGAAACCAGACTTCCGGTTGGCTTAGGAAAAAGGACGCCGTGCTAGGAGGAGACTCTATGGTGGGGGAATTGGGCTTCCAGTCAGCTCCAGAATTGAATGCGGGGCTTCCGGTTAGGACCTTTGTGGCTCTTCAAGTTGCTGACCCCTGGCCATCACTAAATCAGCCTTCTCTGTGGACAATAGCAGCAATTAAGCAAACTATCAAAATAATAATATAGCTTCAGGGAGTACTAGAATATATTGATGTTCATGTAACTAAAATATCATCCTGAGCAGAAAAGGAGTGGTTGACCATATGGAGAAAATGGGGTCCCTTACATCCCTTCCAGAGCTGTTACACTCTAGAGCAAGATCAACTAGCCAAGATTGCACAACATGGCAGAATTGTTTAATCAATTACACAACTCAACTGGCCATATAGGCACAAAGGAATATAAATTAACCTGATATCAATTTTGAAAATATTGACATGTTTTGAAGTCAGAATCCCATATACAATCAATACTACTGCATTTAACCTCAGACTAAAATTGAATATTGTAACCGAGGTGGCACAGTGAGTAGAAGGCAGTACTGCAAGCTACTGCTGCTGACTGCCGGCTGCCTGCAATTTGGCAGATCGAATCTCACCAGTCTTTGAACCATCCTTCTGAGGTCAGTAAAATGAGGACCCAGATTGTTGGGGGTGATATGCTGACTCTGTAAACAACTTAGAGAGGACTGTAAAGTACTGTGAAGCAGTATATAAGTCTAAGTGGCATTGCTATTAGTATAGGCAGGCAGCATTTACAACGTTGAAAATTATAACTAGTTCAGTCACATAGCTGGATGAAACGATGCAATATAAGTAGTCTGATACATGAGCAAAATTAGGAACTTTCTTCCTTTGCTAAGCAAGGGAATTATTAAGTGAATCACACCAGTGGTGGGTTCCTCCCGGTTTGGTCCGGTTCGGCCGAGCCGGTAGCGGTGACGATATGATGTCACCAAACCAGTTCTCCCCCCCACCCTCCCATGCCCCCACCCCCCCCACATTCTTACCTTTTATTTGGTCCCACCCCCAATCTATTGCTGCCTCCTGAGTCCCAGCTGATGACTAGAGGGAAAAAAACTGTTTAAACTCTTGCTGCGGGGCTTCAAAGGGCCGTCCTACAGCTGATCAATGTTAAAAGCAAACAAATGAGTCGGGTTGTAAGTGCGAGGACTGGTCGTAAGTGCGATGACATTCCAGAAATGACTCTGACCAGCTAGCCACGCCCACCCAGTCACATGACCTCCAAGCCACACCCACAAAATAAGCCACCCCCACAGAACCGGTAGTAAAAAAATTTAGAACCCACCCCTGAATCACACCCAATTTTGCAACCTATTTTGTCATGGATGTTAAGTGAATCATAAGTCATGAATCTGGCTTCCCCTAAACTTTGTTTGTCAGAAGCCAGCTGGGAACGTCACAAATGGTGATCATAAGATCCTGGGACAGTGTAAACATCATAAATACATGCTGGTTGCCAAGCACCCAAATTTTGATCCTAGGACTGCAGAGACACAGGGAAAATGGTCATAAGTTCAAGGACCAGCCATAAACCACATTTTTTAATGCCATTGTAACTTTGAATGGTCATAAATTGAGGTCTACCTGCACCTAATAGCATAGTTGAGAAGGGAATCTGGAGGGGTGGGGAGAAAACTGCAGGAAAGTGTGATTTTTTTAAAGTTAAAAATTGGGGAAGAAGAAGAAATGTAAACGTGAAGCAAGTATTTGTGTTTGGGCCATTAGGTATTCCCTGTTTTACATTATTACCACTGTATGGTGCTTTTCTGTCTCATTAAACACGTTCTCTTCAAGTAAGAATGAAGACCAAGAAGAGCTAACCTAAGAACCAGAGCCAGCTGCTCTTCAGCAGTAATGCCAAGCCAATAACGTGCTCTTCCCATTTCTGTTTTAGGCTTAGCAGCATCTTCTCCGAGACCAGGACCATGTTCCATCCAGTCCTCAAATACGTTGGAAGAAATATCCTTTTGGGTTCAGTTCCAAGTGAGGAAAAAGACACTGGATTCATGGAAGTTGCTTGGAAAGAAGGTTTATTGATGAACAGGATCACATGGGTTGAGTTCCTGAGCAGAAAAGGGCCGAGATGCTGAGAGCGCCTTGGTTTTATGCCCTCTGTTGGGCTTTGACTTTGAGCTTGTATTCTGATTGGTTGTCAAGCTCCCATGGAGCCATGCAGGGGCAACTCTGTAGTCTGTCCCGAGTCCCAAGCTTGGTTGAGCCTTGCTGGACGATGCAATCTCCCCAGGTGCCATGTGGTGAGTTCTGTTGCTAGATGGGTAGAGGGCTTTGTCGGATCTTGGGTGGGGGCATTTGCTTATGAATAGACCTAGCTATCTCTTATCTCTTAAGTGTGGACATCTGCTGTAGCTATTGAGGAAAGTGGGGGTTATTAAGAGTAAGTCTGTTTCCTGCCTAAAAACAAGTTTCTCCATTTCTAATTCAGGGAAATATAATATTCTGCCTTTTTAATATTTCCTAGAATATTTCATTTTCCTATAGAGGGGTGGGTGCTAACTTCCTACAAATATATTTGAGGAAGACTCAGCAGAAGATAGAGAAGGATAGGAGCAATCAGCCATGCCAAGAGGCAATGTGATCTTGCAGATTACTCAGGAGTCACTGGCTGAAAGAAGTGAGTCCTGAACAAGGCCAACTATGTTCAAACATGAACAAAGGATGCTGAAATTTGATCCAGACATTTATCTAATAAGGAGACTTAGCAAACATTTTTCCCCCAAAGAGCAACAACAGAAAGAAAAGAAAAGACTCTAGAGACAAATTGAGGGAAGATTCAAAAGAAAGTACTTGATGGCTTTAAGTTTTAAGTTAGGACTGGGAAGTTTCATGAGCTATTAGATTTTATTTGTCTCTAGAGTTTTTTGTTTTCTTTCTGTTATTACTCTTTGGGATTTTTTTTTTTTGCTAAAAGCTCCAAAACTCAACCAACAAATGCTCTGGCAAAAAAGATCAGAAGACAAAATACAAGCTGGCCGGATACGACCTTGTACGTACTCTGTCAAGGAGATTGAAGTACTCATCCCTAATGATTTAAGTACCAGAGCTCACTGTAACAGCATTACCAAAAATGCATTAAGAGTTGTTAACTTAATCTTGTGTAGCTTCTTCTCCGGTAATATTGTACTGCAAACTAGGGCATACAAAACCTTCACTAGACCAGTTCTCGAATACAGCTCATCTGTCTGGAACCCACACTGCATATCAGACATTAATACAATTGAACGAGTCCAGAGGTATTTCACGAGAAGAGTCCTCCACTCCTCTGCTCACAACAGAATATCCTATGCCACCAGACTTGAAATTTTGGGCTTGGACAACTTAGAACTATGCCGCCTTCGGTCTTACCTAAATGTAGTTTTTATTATTATTATTTATTTATTTATTTTTATATGCCGCCTTTCTCCAGAGACTCAGGGCGGCTTACAATGCGTTAAGCAATAGCCTTCATACTTTGTATATTTTATACAAAGTCAGCTTATTGCCCCCACAAACCGGGTCCTCATTTTACCCACCTTAGAAAGGATGGAAGGCTGAGTTGACCTTGAGCCTGGTGAGAATTGAACTTGCAGTAATTGCAGGCAGCTGGATGTTAAATGCTGCCTTAGTAGGAGGCATTAGCCTCCTACGCCACTCAGGCTCCTGAGTGGCGTAGGACATAAAATTATCTGCTACAATGTCCTACCTGTCAATGATTACTTCAGCTTCAACCACAACAATACACAAGCACACAATAGATACAAACTTAAGGTAAACTGCTCCAAACTCGATTGTATAAAATACGACTTCAGCAACAGAGTCATCAATGCCTGGAATGCACTACCTGACTCTGTGGTTTCATCCCCAGATCCCCATAACTTTAACCTTAGACTGTTTACTGTTGACCTCACCCCATTCCTAAGAGGTCTGTGAGGGGCGTGCATAAGCACACCAATGTGCCTACCATCCATCTCCTACTGTCTCCATTTATTCATATCCTTATCCTGTATTCATAATCATGTTTATATTTATATCTGTTATCTTATACATGTTTGACAAATAAATAAATAATAATAAATAAAACAAATAAGTCTACTTATTTGAAACTTGGACTAAATGTTTGGCTTTGAAATAAATGTCATAAAGTTTTTGAGATCTTCAATCAGTTCATCATGGTCATTTGTGAGAACAGGACATACTTTTTTCCATTATGAAGTTCAACTACATTTCCTCCTCCTCCTCCATTAGATTTATGTCCTATTCCCACCACCACCCTTCCAAGAGTTTAGGGCAGCCTATTAAAGGTTCTTCATTCTTTAATCCCACAACAAGGCTGAAAGAAAAATGACGAGTTCAAAGTCACTTACTGATTTTCCATAACTGTGAGTGGACTTGAACTGCTACAGTACACAGTCCTGAATCTCATTATCTTTCCAATTTGCTGTTTGTCAGTATCATTTAATTAAAGTTTGCCAAATATCTGGATCAATACAAACATACAAAGAGGGATATACATACAGACACAGATACAAACAGCAATTTTAACTGCATACGTCCATAATAAATTAGTCTAATTAATTTGCACTGAAATTCAGTCATTTTTTTCAGCAGAGATTGTTCATTAATATAAGCAAACATATTGAGTGAAAAATCCATCAAGACTTGTGACTTGAAGTAATGAAAACTAAATCACAGATTTATTAGCTTCAGAATGTAATTCTGAGGCATGGAGTGCAACCGTTTGTTTGGGAAATTAATGTATGAATGTATTGTAGAATTCTATAGATTATGTTGATTCAGTAACATCCATTGATCTTTAAGAAAGTTGGAATTTTCAGGACCAGACTAATATTTTAGAATAACATTAAATTGCCAGATAATCTTAATACTTTACAATACAATCATATATATCATACATTTAAATAAAACTAATAAATGTCCAATCCTAAACCCCCATATTTAGGATTCTAGTTTAACTATATAATCCTATATATGTTAATTTGGCAGTAAGGACCATTTAAGATTTATTCTTATCAAGTGTGATTAAGAAGTTAAGAGATATAATTTTATTAAGATTAACTTTAACAATGCATCTTATATTCATTTTTCTCCACCACCATTGCTTTTTAACAATTCTATTGTTATTACACTATCCCTTAAGGATACGAGAAGCTATTCATTCAAACAGAAAAGCAGATGTCAGACGATAACTATGCAGGAAATAGTCAATCAAAAATCAATTTATAGGAAAAATGATCCAAGACTTTCCAGTTAATTCAACTATCCCAGCAGTCCCCATTATCCTAGGCTGGTATTCTGTAATATAATTAACATATTGATTAATCTGGGAATTCTTTCTTGGCATTATGTACTTTCACCTTCAAATTCAGGGGAATCTGTCCATTTTTATTCACCATAATCCTATTTCTTTTTATTTCTTCCATTATTCATACTATAAATATTTTATTATTTTGCTTCATCTGCTGCCTCTCTACCCCTCTCTCTCATTTCTCTCTTGTCTCTCTCTCTACCTCTCTCTCATCTCTCTCTCTCACTGTCTCTAGCTCTCTCTCTCCCTCCCTCATCTCTCTCTTTCTCTCTCTCATCTCTCTCTCATCTCTTATCTCTCTACCTACCTACCTCCTCAAATTAAATCACAGTAAAGAGTTTGTTTTGTCTTGTTTTGTTTTTTAAGACAAGTGCATTTCACTGTATGCAGGTAAAAATAAGAACATTATGATTTTTCAGTTGCCTACAGCAATATTAGCAACAAGGAACAAAAGAAACCAATTAGGGTGTTTTTTTTTTATCTTATAAGTATCTTATTATTCCAACAATATATAATAGTATAAACAAGTAATATTTTTAAGTAGTTTATCCAGGCTAAGCATTTCACAATTTTGCTGATAGCTTCTTTCAGATTATCATATTTAGCCCCATTTTTGTCAGACTTATTTTTAATCATTTATCATATAATTTAAAAGTTATTAGCTAGCTCATGGGGTTTTTTTTCTGGTTTAAGAAAATGTTGAATTCAGCAGATAACTATTAATATTTTCTTAATATGTTATTTTTGGGGAAATAAAATGGCAACCCAAATGATTTTGGGAATAAATCAAAGTATTAAACAACTAACGAGGCAAACAAGCAATTTTTCCTGATTTCCACTCCATTTTATTTTTATAATTATAAAGTACACTGACGATGGCATTTACTTTCATTGTACGAGGTGCAATGACAATAAAGTAAACTAAATTTATTCCTATTTTATTTAATAAGTCTTAACAGGAGAATTTAGTTTACTGCAAACTTAAATTATTGGGATGGTATGTGTGTCTGCATTTGTACCTCGATTTTGTACTTACCTTAAACAAACAAGTCCCTCCTATAAATTTGATTGGCCTGCTAGCCAAAAACAATTCTTGGCAAATTTAAAAGTTTGTTCTGTAATCTGTGCCACTCAGTGATGGGATTCATCCAGTTCGGACCAATTCAGGTGAACCGGTTGTTAAATTGCTGGCTGGCTCCGCCCCTCTCTGCCCCGCCCCTACCAGGAATCCCCCCCATGGCCCATTTTTGCTCCCAGGAGGCTGCAGGGAGGCCTACTAGGCCCAAAATGGGGTGCAGAGGGATGCAATGCCACCCCCCACAACCTGTTTTTGCTTCCAGGAGGCTGCAAGGAGGCCTACCAGGCCCAAAATGGGGCACAGAGGGGTGTGACGACACCCCCTGTAGCCCATTTTTTCTCCCAGGGGGGTACAGGAGGCCGTGTGCTGCCTGTCACACCCCCTGGCCACGCACATCATGGCCACACCCACCCAGCTAGTCATGAGGGCAGAGGACCAATTGTTAAATTATTTGAATCCCACTACTGGTGCCACTGTCTCTTAACCTTGGCAACTTGAAGATATTGTCGGTATTTCACAATGGCTATTCGCTATATTCTTGAAGTAAACAAAGCTAATTTAAAAACATGAAATAAATGGATATTCCACAATCCGAACTGGCAGTTCTTCAGTGATGAACAGATGTTATTTAGGACTGTGCTTGGCTAACAGATTATTAATAATCTCCATCCACTGTAAAGGTCAGGCTGTGCTATGAGTTAAAATCAGCACATTGTTTTTAATTTATGTGTTCTTATCTTATCAAAAGAATCTTCTTTTTACAGTTGTATGCCAGGATCCACAAAATATCATAAAATTTAATAAAAGAGGATTGGGTTCAGTATGGTAAGTGTGACATTGAACACTAGCAAGGGTGCAATTGAACATTCATCCAATTTCAGTACACATGTAATGAACATAAGGAGCAAGTGGAACTTGAGTTTCACCATTCCTTCCACCATCTTTATTTTTTTAATCATAGCCAATAGCCACCCTAGCTCTATTCCCAAATTAATAGCGCTGTCACTACTTACATGGCACTGAACTCAGTTGAAGTTACTTCCAACTGTACATCTATTATCTAAGATTGGCACATTTTTTTTCATTTCGCTCTTTCTCTTCTCTTCACCCTATGTATAAAACTATGTCAAAATCTCCTTTTGTGTTTGTATGTGTAAACAGTGTTAGGCTTTGTGATGTACGTCTACATATTAAGTGTTATTCAACAATCGGTTGGATCACTCAGTGTTTTTTTTCCTCCCCTCTCCTCTCTTGAATTTAACCTATGATTCCACTGTACTACATTCTAAATTGCTGTTGAAGACACTTTAAGTGCTGTGCTGATTGCTGAGCAATTGGAGAAGAAAGTAAATGACCATTTTCCTGCAAGTAAGTGTAATAAGAGTACCATCAAAACTCTCCATCACTTTGGCGATGGCAGGGCACCTTGACACATCTCTCCACTTGAGCAACAATTTGAAAGAGTTGTCTATTAGTAGAAGTCCTACTTTGAACAACTCAACCTATCTCTCAGAGAGCAAATGCTAACAAACCTCCTATTATAAGCACTCACACCCACTCACACTGAATTGGTGTGAAAAATCAATTCAGGAAAGACAGTGCATTCCCAGTTCTTTTTTAAAAAAATGTTCCAATAGAGAAAAACCTTGTTTTAACAAACCAAGAGGGAGCACTCTCTCTCTCTCTACTTCTTTCTCTCTCTCTCTCTCTCTCTCTCTCTCTCTCTCTCTCTCTACCTCTCATCGCTCTCTCTCTACCTCTCTCTCTCTCTCTCATATCACTCTCATCCAGGGGTGGGTTCTAAAATTTTTTAGTACCGGTTCTGTGGGCGTGGCTTATTTTGTGGGCGTGGCTTGATGGTCATGTGACAATTATTTAGGATTTAGCAGGATTTAGTCCGAAGATGTCTCTGTGGTTATGTGACCAACATGACTAAACACCAAAGGTGCACGGAACACTGTTACCTTCCCACCAAAGGTGGTGCCTATTTTTTTACTTGCATTTTTTATGTGCATTCGAACTACTAGGTTGGCAGAAGCTGAGACAAGTAACAGGAGCTCACCCCGTTACGTGGCGCCAGGAATTCGAACCACTGAACTGCTGACCTTTTGATCAACAAGCTCAATGTCTTAACCACTGAGCCACCACCTCCTTGACCATACTAAACAATTAAGCTCCCTTTTCAAATATTGGCTAAAGAGTCGTCTTCATCTTCAAGGCTTGCCATCTCTTATCTTGCTTCATAAATTCTAAATTGGAGACAAAGCTCAGAAATTGGGTTCCACACCAGGAGAACTGAGGAAACTGGGACAAGAAGAGGCTGCGGCTTTTCCTAGACAAAGGATCCTTGAAATAGAACAGTAAACGGAATACAGCTGGAAGACAATTGAGTCACAGCAAGGTCTCTTTCAAACTGGCCTGATGTCTTAATGAGCTCACAGTTAATCAGTTCCATAGGGCCTTTCAACTGCTGTGTGTTGAAATCTTCCCATTAACTGTATTGGAGGGCAAGTTGAAAAAAAATGCCTGCACAGAAGGGACTTGCCCCCGTCAATCGAGGAACACTGAATTACTGGCCCATGTATTACTCTATTGCAACTTCAAGAGAAAGATAGTGTAGTGAGCTTCTAGCTTCCCTTATTATGCCATTCCCTAGATGACCAGATTAATTTTTATATAAAACTCCTTCTGGAAGAAACATCAAGAGAGATCATCTCTAAGTTTGTGTTTGCAGCCTGCAGGATTCCGGTTTTACTAACTTGGACTGATTATTGGTTGCACTAGGCAATATAGTATAATACATTAGAGTGTTATACGTAGTAGCACTTATCTGTTTTTAAATTGTACTCTATCTTATATTTTCAATTGTCTTCATTTTCTAATATTATTTTATTACAGTTTAAGATGTGTGAATTTATGAGAGCCTGTGACCCACAGTAAAAGTACTTATTCATACATGTGATAACATTAGTCGATGGTCAATATATTATTTGAATATTACATTGTTCAGCAAGTTGGAACAACAATGCAAATGGCAATAATTACAAATAAATTAATAAGAATAAGAACAAATGCACATCTAACCAGAATCCAGGAGACAATAACAGACAGCAAATGCTGCCTCTGCAAAGAATCGGAAGCAATAGTGTAACATCTATCCCAAAACTGCTTTTTCCATAGACAGTGGACCATCTAGTTAGCTACTTCAAGATCTTCCAGACTCACAAACAATAGCATGATAAAGTAGCAACAATGGTGCATTGAAATATCTTCAAGATATATCATTTGACTGCAAGCAAGAACTGGTAGGACCACAAAATAAACAAAATAATAATTTTTTTAAAAATGAAGAAGTTTAAGTGTTCTGGAGCTTTAGAATTCAAAGACAAGCATCTGCCACATATCACCCCAGATATAACAATTGTCAATAAGAAAGTGGGGGGGGGTGTTTTTTTTTTTTTTTTTTTTAATTTGATTTATATGCCGCCCTTCTCCGGAGACTCAGGGCGGCTTACAGTGCATTAAGCAATAGCCTTCATACTTTTGTATATTTATACAAAGTCAGCTTATTGCCCCCACAAACTGGGTCCTCATTTAACCTACCTTAGAAAGGATGGAAGGCTGAGTCAACCTTGAGCCTTGGAGAGATTCGAACCAGCAGTAAATTGCAGGCAGCTGTGTTAATAACAGGGTGCTTTAAACCACTGTAGTACCAAGGCTCTTAAACAAGGCTCTTAAATCTGTTAAATCTGTGTTTAACAGATTTAACAGATTAACAGAGTTGGAAAGGACTTTGTACGTCTTCTACCCCCACCCCCACCCAAGCAGCAGACCCTACACCGTTTCTGACAAATGGCAGTCCAGTCTCTTCTTGAAAGCTTCCAGTGATGAAGCTCCCACAACTTCTGAAGGCAAGCTGTTCCAATGGTTGATTGTTCTCACTGTCAGAATGTTCCTCCTCATTTCTAGGTTGAATCTCCCCTTGATTAGTTTCCATCCATTATTCCTTGTCTGGCCTTCAGGTGCTTTGGAAAATAGGTTGACCCCCTGCTCTCTGTGGCAGCCCCTCAAATATTGGAACACTGCAATCATGTTTTCCCTGGTCCTTCTCTTCACTAGACTAGCCATGCCCAGTTCCTGCAACCGTTCTTCATATGTTTTAGCCTCCAGTCCCCTAATCATCTTGGTTGCTCTTGTAGGAAGTTAGCACCCACCCTTTCCTGGAAGAGTGAAATATTTTAGGAAATATGAAAAAGGCAGAATATTATATTTCCCTGGATGAGAAATGGATAAGCATATTTTGAAGCAGCTCCCATCTTCCTGCCCCCACCCTTTGTCAATGGGCCATTAAGGCCTGGGCCAGTCTATTCTACATAACAAAGATCTACCTCCTTCAGGCAGAGCCATAGTAGGAATTGCCAAAGATCCAACAAAGATAGGATTAGCCCTCTACACAATATCAGCAGAAACTCACCACATGTGACCTGGGAAGCACACGTGACCATCAGCCAGCAAGGCTAGCTAAGACCCCCGCCCCCTGGGAGTCTGACAACCAATCAGGATACTCTTTCGGGGCCCCAAGAAATGCAGAGCCAGAGAGAGCACAAAAACCCGAGGATTTACTGTATCTGCCCCTTTTCTGTTCAGGAACTCAAGCCATGTGATCCTGTCCACCATTAAACCATCTTTCCAAGCAGTCTCCATGTTTCCAGTGTCTGTTTCCCCACTTGGAGCAGAACCTAGAAGGAGATTTCTTCCAACACTCTTCTCTGCAGTTTTTCTAGAGTCTCAACATCTTCTTTGTAGTGTGGTCACCAAAACTGGATGCAGTATTCTAGGTGTGGTCTTACTAAGGTTTTATAGAATGGTATTAGTACCTCACTTTATCTTGATTGTATCCCTTTGTTAATGCAATTTAGGATTGCATTGGCTTTTCTGGCTGCTGCCACACACTTTTGGCTCATATTTAATTGGTTGTCCACTAACACTCCAAGATCCCTCTCACAGTTACTGCTATTAAATCTGGTTTCACCCAGTCTATATGTGTAATTTTGATTTTTCTTGACTAAGTGTAAATTGGGATAGTGGATGTTACTATACCTGGGAATAAAAGATTAGAAGAGAAAGAACTGAAGAAAATCACAAAGTACAAAGACCTAAAAACGGAAGTAGAATGACTGTGGCAAAAGAAAGCAAAGATAATACCAATTGTAATAATCACCTTGGGTGCAACTGGAATACCACTTGAGTACCATCAGCATTAACAAAATTCAGGCAATTGCAAAATACACCTATACTTGGAATAGCTTATATCTTGCAACAATATCTTAAATATTATTAATCAAAAGTATTTTCCAAACCGTGGGAAGGATTTGATAGGTGGACAACACTATAAACATTTATCTGACTACAAAGCCAATGATAATGATACTAATACAAATATGCTAGGATGTTTCTACAGAAATATTAGAAAGGTAGGACAATCAATTTAGTGGAACTTTCTCTCAATTAAAATTACTTCTAGATCTTTTAGCTAAAATCAAGTATATATCTCTCAATTAAATAAGAAATGTCAATAATATGACATTGTCAGATCTTATGAGAACTGAGAAAGTGTTACTAATATGGTTATGTGAGATTAACAAACACCTGAGATTTAAACTAGTTTTGATTAATCCATATATTTTGAACTGGTACAGTGTACCCTCTATGATGATTGAACTTCATTTTCTTTCTCATCCATTGGCTAAATGGGCAATGTCAAATGTGCTTTTTCAAAAGGCAAATGGACTGTTTTTCCTTGAAGACATTTCACTCTCATCTAAGAATCTTTTTTAGTTCTAACTGAATGGTTCTTCAGAACTGAAGAAGCTCCTTGGATGAGAAATGAAACATCTTCAAGGAACAACAAAATCCAGTTGCCTTTTGTAAAACTACCGTTGGGATAGCCATGACCTGGATGACTGATAATCTCTGTAGACTTAAATGGGCAATATTTAATTGCTTCTGCAGTCTAAGATTGCCACCATTATACAGCAGTTCTCCTTGGTGATTTCCATAGGAAATATATTTTCTGTGCAGGCTGAAATTCCGTCTTTGTGTAATATGGGTATCACTCAATATTCTCCTCATGTTTAAATCAAATTTCTATTTCTATCCATGTGTCTTGTTCCGAATTTAATGGAGTTGTTATGAAATGGATTGATTGCTTATAGTTCATATATAAACATTCAAAATATGTATGGAAGGCATTATTTATAAATATGCCTTTATAAATAATTTTGGGTATATGTATACCCAAAATATGTATGGAAGGCATTATTTATAAACATGTTTATAAAGGACAGCTTTGATTTAGAAAGTATAATTACTTGGCTGGGAAATTTCAGGAAGTGCTATTTTTTAACAACATGAAAGCATAAATTGGTGCACCTGCAAAAAAATACCTTCTGCTATTTTTTCAAGTCAAATCTTACCTTTTGTTTCTCCAGTTAAGTTATACAGCAGATTAATGTTTGTTTGTTTTTTAAATATACACTCAGAAGTATTTTGCAAGTTTTAGAGCGATTGTGACTATGTCCTTGTGGCCTGAAAGCCAGGTGTTAGCAATTAGTTGGTAATGGCAAACATCAGATAACAGATAAGAGCTGATTATCATAATCATTTGAAACAAATGTAAATTTCTTGCATTATCTCTAATCAGGCAATGTCCTTCTAGGGAATGCAGTCATTGCCAGATGCGTAATGAACTTAGGTTAAAGAGAAATCCACCTCTGAACAATTTATTGTTGTTTCATAAATTAGTAGAACTGGAGAGACTAAACTGAAGCACAAAGAGAAAGGTAGAAGTGTCCATATTAATTCTTATTGGACAGCAACAGAAGGTTGGTAAATAAATGGTCATGAATGAACTTGTAGATATAATGGAAAAACACCCAATAATTAGGTCCATAGTAAGTATGCATTTAATGCAACAGCTGGACTTCTAGGAGACAAAACAATCATCTTGATGCTTTGCATGTTTTACTATGCAATAAATATAACATTATTTTCTAATTATGAAATAGAGTAACCCATCTCAATCTGGAACATTCTAATATTACTTGGACTGAAATTCTTAATTTCTTCAACTGTCTGAAAATGAAGACACTTATATTTAACATTTTTGAAGGGCAATTGGTTTGGAGACTGAGCGGAAAATATTAAGTGCCCCACAGTCATTGTTCAAATGGCGCTCTAGTTGCTTGGATACAACATTCCCTGTTCTTCTATAGTATTTTCAATATAAGAATAATTTGCTATCAGGATCAAAATTAGGTAAATATGTTGTGTTTAGATTGTTTTCTCCAAAAAGATGACAATTTGATCCTCTGTTGAACTGTTGGAAGAAATATCCTTCTGGGTTCAGTTCCAAGTGGGGAGAAAGACACTGGATTCATGAAAGTTGCTTGGAAAGAAGGTTTATTGATGAACAGGATCACATGCCTTGGAGATCTTAGGCGAAAAAAAGAGCAGAGATGCTGAGAGTCCCTGGGTTTTATGCCCTCTCTGGCTTTGAACTTCCTGGAGCACAGAAAGAGTATCCTGACTGGTTGCTGTCAGAGGTCATGGCTAGCTTTGTAGGTTGTCTGTGTGCTAAGTTTGGTTGAATCTTGTTGGGTGATGTAATGAAGGGCAATTAAATGACTCTGCCTGAAGGAAGTAGATCTTTGTTATGTAGAATGGACAGGCTCAGGCCTTAATGGCCCATTGACAAAGTGGGGGGGGGGTGAGTTTCTGCCTCCCTTTTAGGGGAAATATTCTGTCCTTTTTAATATTTCCTAAAATATTTCATTTTTCTAGGAGAAGGGTGGGTGCTAACTTCCTACAGAACGAGATGGCTATTTTTCAGACAGGAGAGAGCTATAAAACTTATTAAAGACATGTTCACCCTATAGGTTTCATACATTAATGATTATCATGGAAGGATTTGTGTAGAATGACATTTATGGCCCAGATGAATATCAAGGGATTCAGGCTTGACAGGCTGATATACATAATTTGCAGAATTGACCCTCTGATTTCATAATTAGAAACAGGACTTTTATAAGGATCAGTCTTCCAAGGTACACTAAATTAATTGCCATTCCATACATTTTCTTATTTCAAACGCGAATTATTTAGAATTCCAATCACTACAACTATTAATTGGAGGACATAAGAGTCCTCAGGACAATAAAGCAGATAATGAATTGGATACATCTCCACTCCCCCAACGAATGGCGCCCTTATGGTAGGAAAGAAAAGCTTGCTTTGCGTTGTGTTGTGTTGCATTGCATTGTGTTGCGTTGCGTTGCATTGCATTGCGTTGTGTTGCTTTGCTTCAGCCTCCCAAATACTGCATTACTGCAATCATGTCCCCCCACTCTTTTCTCTAGACTAGCCAAACCCAAATCCTGCAATCCTTTGTCTCCAGGCCTTTGCACTTCTTTGCACTTTTTCCAAAGTCTCAACATCTTTTTTTCTAATGTGGTGACAGAAACTGGATGCAGGGTGAGTACACCCAGATGCACATCCACACACACAAACACACTTCACTGCTTTAGGTATTTCAGCAAAACAGTGCAACGTTGATGAGTCATTTTTTTACTATCTAATCTCCTACTTCAAATCTTTGGAGATTTGAAAGATTAAATGAAAACGAGAGTAAGATCATTTTGAGCATAATAGTCATAACTTACTGAAAATTAAGCATGGCAAATGCCATACTTCAACTCTATAATTGAAATAATTAGAATTTCATCATAATACCCTACAGTTTTGATTGACTTTAATTACTATTTTACTTAATATTTACAGGTTTGCTAGCATTTATTGTTTGATAATTATTTTTTTTCAAATATTTCATGATGCCATAAAAGGTGTGTGCTTAATTGTTTCAACTATACTAATGAGTGGAATTTTAATTACAGTTAATACAGCTGATATTATAGTAATATATTATAATGTAACTTTCTAATAAAAAAATAAAAGTCGTGAGACTGAAGACAAAAGTTGAAGACAAACATTTCTACATAATTGCAATATTAGCAAGTGACACTCAGTTTAACACACAATGCATCCTAAATTGTACTCTGTTAAATACAGTTTGGACTTCATTAAAAATACATCAAGAAATATTACTTGGGCTGTAACAGCTTTACAAGATGCAATTGTCATATCAAACCATTGTAATTATCAATGGAATCATTTAAAAAATTAAATTTATTCTACACATTTAATTGATTGATTTATTTTCCTCCTATCTTGCCACAAGGTGACTTTGGATGGCTTGTAACATTAAAAGTGGTAAAACTATAATAAAAATAACTAGTATAATTAAAAGACTGCAAGACTATAATTAAAAGGTGGGAGTGAATGGAGCAAGATGTGCAGGGGGCAGGGGGAATCTACTATTAGTCCATCAACCACCTCCAGCAAGATACTCCTCCCTTGAGGCCCCAGGACAACTGGCAGAGCCAGATCTTCAGACTCTTGTGGAAGGTCAAGAGGGATGAGAGACAATCTCACCTCAAGATGTTACAAAAGGTCAAATTCTTCTCCTGGACCCTGCAACCCAAAATTACTTGACAGACAGGAACTGTAGTATGCCTCCTCTGCTGGCATGGGTGGGATGGGCCTTTCTACTAGGGGTGAGACAAATCCTCAAATTACCTGGACCCATGCCATGCAGGGCTCTAAAGGTGATGACCAACACCTTGAATTGAATCCAGAAGCAAACTGCCAACATGTGGAACAGCAATGTAAATGGACCGTGCAAGGGCCCCTAAGATTGGCCACACTGCAACACTCTGCACCATTTGACACTTCTGGATAGCCCTGTGTAGAGCGCATTGTAGTAGTCCAAGTGTGAGATGACCAGGGATTGAATGATTGAATACTCCTGATCCAGGAATGCCCATAATCGACATACAACCCAAAGTTGTACAAAGGTTCTCCTAGCCATGACTGCCATTCTTTGAGCAGCAGTCACAAATCCAGCAGAAACCCCAAGTTGCAATCGAGATCTTTCGAGATCATGCTATCCTATCCAGAACTAAAGATATCGAAGTCCTGATCTTGAAGCTCCATGCATCCAAAGTCATACTGATGACACCTCAATCCATGGTGATTGATGAAGTCACCCAGCAGCTTCATGCAGATGTTTAAAAGAAGTGGAGAGAGTACTGAGCTTTGTGGTATACACAGAAGAGAGGTGGTAGACTGGATCTCTTACTCCCTATTAACCAAGGATGAAATCCAGCAGGTTCTGACAGGTTCTGGAGAATGGTAGCAGAAATTTTGAGCAGTTCGGAGAACCGGTAGTGGAAATTTTGAGTAGTTTGGAGAACCAGCAAACACCATTTCTGGCTGGCCCCAGAGTGGGGAGAGAATGGGGATTTTGCAGTATCCTTCCCCTGCCACACCCACCAAGCCACACCACGTCCACCAAGCCACACCCACAGAACCGGTAGTAAAAATATTTGGATTTCACCGCTATTAACACTGATTGAGACTGACCTTGGAGAAATATACACTGAATCAATAAATCTGTTTCTACTCAATAGCTTATGAATGCAGTAAAAAGGAAGATTTAAAGGGAAATAATTCTTTGGGGTTTCTTTGGCTTGGAAAATAGTATTTCTATGCAACTCTAATTAATTGAGGTTGGTTTGGAGCCTGATGGATTGGGTTTTCTTTGTTTACATGTTTATCTCTGAGCTGCTTATGATTTCTTTTCTGTGTTTTGCATTGTTCTTACGTTTTGCAACTGTAAAATGCCCAGAGTCATTAGAAGTCAGACAGCTTCTAAATCAGTGTTTTTCAATCTTGGCAACATTAAGATGTGTGGGCTTTAACTCCCAGATTTTCTCTGCCAGCATGCTGGGAGAACTGCCAAGTTTGAAAAACACTGCTGTAAATTGCATATATGCATACATAAATTAACTATCTAAGTAACTAACCTGAAAGGTGCTTACAGCAATAGTTGAACTAAAAAAAATAATAATCAATGAATGTAAAATTGTTTCCGTGGAGAAACTTCGAAGTGACAAGTGAGAAATTTGCTGCTGTAAGAGAGAGAGGTGGAAACAGGATGGTGGAAGTTGCAATTTAGAGGCAATGTAGTATCATGAATAAGCAAAGATCTCAGACCAGAAGACATATTCAAGCTTAGTAGGTCAATTTGAAGCAATCTGCTTCAACCAAATCTATCCCACAAATGATTATCGTGGAGATTGAATTAGGGAAGACACCTAATATAACAGGATGGTGCTGTGATCTGGATTTTTAGGGGAAAAGATGATTCAGATGCAAGGAAGCATAGTTAACTTTTATCACAACCTCCTTATGATCCTTATGAATCCTTATGATTCGTGACGAATGTATCTTGTCTTTTTATGTACACCGAGAGCAAATGCACCAAAGACAAATTCCTTGTGTGTCCAATCACACTTGACCAATAAAGAATTCTATTCTATTCTATTCTATTCTATTCTATTCTATTCTATTCTATTCTATTCTATTCTATTCTATTCTATTCTATTCTATTCTTTAATGAAAAGGATTTCACACAATTCCAGGAACATATTTAGCTTCTTTAAGAAATTCTTCATGGGGCCCATGCGAGGACTCCCATGCTTCAAATTACCTCTTTCTTTTTGAACCACTACATATCCCCCCATGTGGAGCTATCCATGTAAGCTTCTTAGAAAAAGACAGGATATAAATCAGTGTTTATTTCCAAACTTGGCAACTTTAAGATGTGTGGACTTCAACTGCCAGAACTGACTGGAGAATTGTGGGAGCTAATTGAATCTTAAAATTGCCAAGTTAAAGAAGAAGAAAAAAACCTACTACAAATGAAATGAATACATAAATATTTAAATTGGTCCATACTAAAACCTGAATATGTAGGTCAGCAGATATTAGTAGAATCTTTAATATTTTGTATACCTTTGAAATTTGATTTCTACTCTTGCACAAATGTTGTGTACATGGGCATGCATGTTCTCAAACTTGAGTTCAATATTCACAGCAGGCCAGTGGTGGGATTCAAAATTTTTACTACTGGTTCTGTGGGCGTGGCAGGGGAAGGATACTGTAAAATCTCCATTCCCATCCCATTCCAGGGGAAGATTACTGCAAAATCCCCATTTCCTCCCAATCAGCTGGGACTTGGGAGGCAGAGAATAGATGGTGGCGGGGCCAGTTAGAGGTGATATTTACCGATTCTCTGAACTACTCAAAATTTCTGCTATCGGTTCTCCAGGACTGATCAGAACCTGCTGAATACCACCTCTGCAGCAGGCTATTTGTGGTATTTTGGTACGGGAGGCACACAAACAGTTAAATATGTGAGACAGGCAGTTAAAGAAGTATATAAGAACCAGCTCCAGGAAAGGAACTTTAATTGCAACCTGCTGCCTTATTGCTCAAAGATACGATACTGTATATTCCAAAATTATTCCCTTAGAGTAAAAATGGATGATTCAGGTTTGAAATGTATACTATTAGTGTCTAGAATAAGTATTTGTTATGATTCTTCCTCCAGAGGTAGCACAGTGAGAATTGGGGTTCTGTGATAAATAATTAACAAAATCAGTGTTCGTTTTGTGAAAGCTTTTTAAAATGAAACTCGGTAGCGCTACGTTTTTTTGGCAAATGGCCCCATATTTTTAAGGCTATGTTTTTTAATTTGTTTGCCTGTTTTATTTGTCGACACAGGCTTAATTGTGGGCAGAATGCACTCATTTACATAATGATTTCTGCAAATCTTACTACTTCCATTTTTATTACTACCCTGCTGCCAATAAGAACATAACAAGCAATTATTTTTCATCAGTTTTTATATGACGTTTGCAATACAAACATTGGATTTTTGACATTTTGTTTTCACTGTAACCTGAAGCTGTTCTGACAAATACTTAATATCTGTAATATCGCAACTCTCACCCCCCATTTTCCAGTATGGAAAGTCTATTCACCGTAGTCAACCATTTGATTTCTTGATTTATTTTTTAAAAGGATATCATTATTGTTAGAGTAAGAGCAGTTTAATGACCTAGTGTGAAGATGCCTACCTCCCACTTGGAAGGTTGAAAGTTCAATCCTAAATAGTGGCAGATGTTTCTCTCTACCAAGGCGCAAAGAAAATATATATACTGGGAACTCCACATGTTGTCAGGAAGGGCATCCGGGCAGTAAATATTCAGCGACATCCATCTCCTGGATTCTACCTAAAATTAAGGGATTACAGGGTCATTTTAAAAAGAGGTTTTTTTAATTGTTATAGTTACAGAAATGACAAATTATGCATTTAATAATAACAGTTGAATAAATATAAAAAAGCAATTGAAATAATACATACAGACCAAACATGTTACATTTACAATAGGAAAATGAAGGACAATAAATGTACTAAACTACATTAACATTTCTTAAAAAAAGATAGCGTAACAGTTTTAGGAGCAGAAAAGTCCCTTGACAAATTATTAGCAGTTTTTCTTTTACTTTTAAATGAATCCTGGAAAATAATACAAATATGTGAATAAATTTTCTTCCATTTGTTTTTCTTTCTTATCACAAGATTAGGAAAAAAATGCACAAAGATACAAAAAGAAACAATGATGGAAACAATAAAACTCTAAACTAATGAATAAGTGACAAAAACAAAACAAAACAAAAACCAACCATCCCAAAATCCACCAAATCTCAGAATCAAGAGATTGATTAAAAAGCAACAACAAAAAATAGTAAAGATAAATCCAATTAACTACTTAGGAAACAAACTCTAATTATCACTTGTTTTTAGAATTTAATCTGACCCATATCAAAGGCTTTTTCTGCATCAACACAGAAATACTACAATATCCATTCTATCTCTACATATATCCAGTACATCTATTGGATATATATGTAGATTATATATTAAGCATCAATTAATATAGATTAATATATATTATACTTAATTGATATTATTAGTATAGATTATAATAATATAGATTAACTGATGCTTATCCATTCTGAATAAGGGTGAATTAATTATGAAATATGATAGATAGATGATGGATAGATAGATAGATAGATAAATAGATAGATAGATAGATAGATAGATAGATAGAGATAGAGATAGAGATAGAGATAGAGATAGAGATAGAGATAGAGATAGAGATAGAGATAGAGATAGAGATAGAGAGAAAATGTAGAGAATATACAGTACATGCTAATTAGATAAATAGACTTAAATTAGACAAAACTTTGGGACTTTATTTTTATAATCTTATATAAATGTAAATTTACTAACATTAAAAGATTCACTGCACACATCTAAAAATATAGGAACGAAGACGTCTGAGAGTAATTTATACCATTCCATTAAGAAACTGGGCAAAGAACATTGCCCAGGAGAAGGGCGGTATAGAAATAAAAATATAATAATATAATAATTGTGGTTGCACCAATAGAACTGAATTCAATTTTTCATGAAGTGACATGTTTTACTTTGTTAGGACCAACACTTGCAAAAATTTTTACATTGGTTCTAGTTGGAAAAGTATTCTTAATATCCTACTCATAATCGGAAGATAGTAAGAATAGTTCTTGTAAACATTTTAACACATTTTAAACAAAAAAAGGCAGAGGATCTGCTAATATCTGCTATTAAATGTGAATATGAGGTCTCCTTATATTTTAATCAAGGCTTTCTTATGCAAATGCAAATCTTCACTTGTTTTTAAAATTTAGTACCTTTCAGCCTTAATTTATCCTACTGAATTCACGAGTTTTTGCATTCTCCACCACCTCTTATTGTGCCTGCATTGTTTTCATATCATCCATAATTGAATGTTGCAACCCAAATGTGCTTATCCGAAGTACCAATATTTCTACAAATCCTTGAGTGTAATTTATTGTGAGTGGATTTCCTGAGATTACGCATTAACTGAATTTTTCCCATCGGCTGGGAGCTCAGTTCTTCCTCAAAAAAGACCTCCAGCTGTTGCTTCCATTGTATCAGAAGATTTAGACAGCTTTTAGACTTGCAAATGGAATGTCTCAAAACTGTAGAAACAGTTTCATCTTTATGTTTTTACCATCAAGACTAACTCTTCTAAAATGGATGGGCAGGGGACATTCTTCTCAACTGAAGACGGAGACACATTTTAGCCTTCCATTTTATGTGGCATGAAATATGCATTTCTATATGTAGCACAAAGTGCACTTTATGAATTTAGAGCAAAACTTTAAATGTGCTTTTAAAGTATTAATCCTATTGGAGTATTAGTTAAAAAGATGAGGAGATAAAGCAAATGAGTAGCTACTTATGACTCTAAGCCACAGGAGGTCCTGAATTTCCTTCAGTCCTAGCCAGTTCTTCGCTAACAGTTTGGCTGTTCACAGAACAGTTTCCACCTTATTAATTCTACAACTTTTCATATCACTTTATTGCAATTTTGATAATAGCTTCCAATTTTCTTTACAGAAGTTACAGTATAAGTATATTGTTAAGGAAGTGTTGGAAGAAATGTCCATCTGGGTTCAGTTCCAAGTGGGGAAAAAGACACTGGATTCATGGACGTTGCTTGGAAAGAAGATTTATTGATGAACAGGATCACATGCCTTGGAGATCCTGGGCAAAAAGGGCAGATATGCTGAGAGTGACTGGGTTTTATGCCCTCTGTTGGGCTTTGAATTTGAGCTTGTGTTCTGATTGGTTGTCAGACTCCCATGGGGCCATGCAGTGATAACTTTGTAGGTTGTCTTTTGAGTCCCAGGCATGGTTGACTCTTGCTGGGTGATGATGTAATGAAAGGGCTTTGGGCAATTCCTACTATAGCTCTGCCTGAAGAAGATAGATCTTTGTTACGTATAATAGACTGGCCCATTGAGAAAGGTGAGGGGGTGAGTTTCTGCCTCCCTTTTAGGGGAAATATTCTGCCCTTTTAATATTTCCTAAAATATCTCATTTTCCTAGGAGAGGGGTGGGTGCTAACTTCCTACAGAAGTTAACAGCTCCTTATCATCAACACAGTTAGCAGTTAAGAAATAACAGGATAATCAACAGGGAAAAAGACAATCTTGAATATACTGGATTGACCTGATTGTGCCTCCATCTCAAGCAATAAAATATGGATGGAAATGCATTGACTATCTGGTTATAACTGGATACAACTTCTATCAGTGCAACCAAAGCTAATGGATGATGGGAGGATTAAAATACTCAATTATCTCAACATCTCAGAAACATTTAGCTTTTGTAAATATATTTTCCACCAATGCTGATTTAGGGATTGTAGCCAAACATCACCATGCCAGTCCAATTAGTGAAATCATTTTCAGTTAAACTCCAGTGTTGGAACTAGAAAAACCAATGGACTCTTGATACTAACCAGATCCTCGGATTCTGCCAGTCTCTTTCTTGCAACATATTGTAAGATTTCTTTCACGGCTTTCAGAGCCCCGGTGGCGCAGTGGTTAGAGTGCAGTACTGCAGGCTACTGCACCAGTTTGGCAGATCGAATCTCACCAGGCTCAAGGTTGACTCAGCCTTCCATCCTTCCGAGGTAGGTAAAATGAGGACACAGATTGTTGGGGGCAATATGCTGACTCTGTAAACCGCTTAGAGAGGGCCGTAAAAGCACTATGAAGCGGTATATAGGTCTAAGTGCTATTGTTATTACTATTTCCAGATAAGGGGCAGAAAATTCTCTGTCTCTGTGTCTCTGCCTCTGTGTGTGCATACATACACACCAGTGGTGAAATCCAAATGTTTTTACTACCGGTTCTGTGAGTGTGGCTTGGTGGGCGTGGTGTGGCTTGGTGGGCGTGGCTTGGTGGGCGGAGCAGGGGAAGGATACTGCAAAATCTCCATTCCCTCCCCATTCCTGGGGGAAGGATATTACAAAATCTCCATTCCCACCCCACTCTGGGGCCAGCCAGTGGTGATGTTTGCCGGTTCTCCGAACTACTCAAAATTTCCGCTACCGGTTCACCAGAACCTGTCAGAACCTGCTGGATTTCACCCCTGACTCACACACATACATACATACATTGAGGAGAGAGAGACAGACAGAGAGATAATACACATATTCATGTGCACGTATGCGCGTGGACACACACACATAATTGCACAATGCCAAAGTGCTCCATGGAACTGTCCTACTTCTGATTTCAATTATACATTCACACACTTGATATGGAAATTAGCAGTTTACTCAAGGAGATAACAGCAGACAAGGAATGCAAACCAAAATAGGAATCTGGGGAAAAAAAACACTGTAGGAAGTTAGCACCCACCCCTTTCCTGGAAGAGTGAAATATTTTAAGAAATATGAAAAAGGCAGAATATTATATTTCCCTGGATGAGAAATATGAGAAGCATATTTTACAGACAAAGCAGCTCCCACCTTCCTGCCCCCCACCCTTTGTCAATGGGCCATTAAGGCCTGGGCCAGTCTATTCTACATAACAAAGATCTGCCTCCTTCAGGCAGAGCCATAATAGGAATTGCCAAAGATCCAGCAAAGATAGGATTAGCCCTCTACACAATAGCAGCAGAAACTCACCATATGTGACCTGGGAAGCACATGTGACCATCAGCCAGCAAGACACCCCCCACCCCCGGGAGTCTGACAACCAATCAGGATACTCTTTCTGGGCCCCAGGAAGTTCAAAGCCAGAGAGAGCATAAAACCTGAAAAACTCGCTGTATCTGCCCCTTTTCTGTTTAGGAACTCAAACCATGTGATCCTGTCCACCATTAAACCATCTTTCCAAGCAGTCTCCATGTTTCCAGTGTCTTTTTCCCCACTTGGAGCAGAACCTAGAAGGATGTTTCTTCCAACAACACCTTTTCTGTTTGTTTGTTTTTTTAATGGGAGCATGCAGTGAAAGTAAGGGTTTTTTTTTTTTTTTCATCATTACAATGAAAATTGGAAAGCTTAGAGAAGTAATCTAACTTTTTCACTATAAAATATGGTCTCTGTGTATTTGTGCACAGTAAAACACCATTAATATTAATGATGTAATTTTAGATGCTTGGTACAAATGTAATATTGCTACTATTTATTTAAATATATTCTACTTCATAACATGCTATGGGAGAAGCTCTTCTGTTTTCATTTATGATTTCAGCAGAACATGGTTAATAATGGTATCTAAGAAGTGAGACCGACAATTTGTGTTTGACCTAGTGATCATTCAATCAGGCCCTTCCTGTTTAAATGATTGTTACATTATGTTGAAAATATAATGTACCTTCAGGAGAAGGTAACCAACCATGAAATACTGCATAATAGTGAATTGTAAGCATCTTGATTGACATAAATGTGTGCCATAAATAAGTTTGTTATGCTAGGGTATTAGTTTCACCCTTTCTTCTAATTGTTTTCCCTAAAGCCACAGTTACGTTCTTCTTCTTTCGAAAAAAAACGATGGGACTCCTTTCTAAATGTGTTATGATTATAGGAATAGACAATTTATAAGAATCAGACTAATTTTAAACATACTTTGTCCGAAATTTAAAAACATAATGATTAGATATCTTTCCTATTCTGGAAAGAATTATCTATTCCAACTTTCTTCCAGGGAAGAAAAGGGGGGGGGGGGATGAAGTTCAAAGAAAAAAAAGGCAAAATAAAGAGAGTAAATATCCTCACCCAGTTTTGACTTTGATCCAATTCAGTCCTTGTTCAAGCTCTGTTGATAGCAGTAAGATCTCTGCAGATGAATCCCAAATAAACTATTCACAAAGCAGAAAAAGAAATTACCCACAGACATATCTGACCTCAGATGTGGAAATCTTTGATAATGTATAGATTTTACTCAGTGATTTCCCTGCGTACTGTTCTTCTTCTTCCAATTTAAATGCATATATCTGACTTACTACAAAAAAATGTTTCTAGTGAATCTACTGGGTATTTGCCTTAAATGCCTGATCTTCTAATGTTGGGATTGATGTTTAAATTCCCCCAGACAATCAATTGGCTCAGACAAGGAGACTACTGAGAAGCAAAGTTAATTCACAATTGTCAGCTCTCCAAGGTAGAGCAAACTTGGATACCAAAGACATACAAGCTACTACCTTCATTACAAAGATTATGGTGACAGAAGCCTGCAGGTCTGAATGCTCTTCCTTTATCTTCTTGAGAAGTAGGGCGAGTCATATTTCAGATGCTTTCTCAAAGTACTTTTCTGCCTTAGACCCAAATTTCTTTTATCTGACCATTAGCTTTTTTGTGGTTCTTCTTCCTATTCCTCAAGTTTATTTCTTATGCTCATTACAGCAATAAAATCTGTCTCCCACCAGAGAACGGATTCCTGATATATTTTGACTTCTATTGAATTTAACATCCTATTCGGCTTGATTGAAGCCATATGGCCTTTCCATTTTACTGAGCCAGTTTTCATTCACACGTGCAAGGTCAATTTAATCATTCAGCATTAAATACTCATAAATATATATTTAATGATCCTCAGAAATGTATTGATTAAGTGATGAACCACAAGGAATAAATACATGTGTCCTTTTTTTTCTCTGTCATTAACAACTATTGCTATTTAGAATGGAAGTAGCAGCTTCCTGCCTATAAAATTATATTTGATCCAAAACTAAGCAACGCACAAATTCTTACAACAGTTGCATGATATTAGCCAGTCCATGTAGTTCATCAATAAACCATCTTTCCAATCAACCTCCATGTTTCCAATGTCTTTCTCCCCATCTGGAACTGAACCAGATCGATATTTCTTTTAATAGTTGCAACTGCAGATATTTATGTCAAACCATCAACATTTTCTTTGTACTGGCAACCACAAAATTTGATTGAAGGACTGATCCAGGGAGGAGGGGAGGACTTAACTTATCTCTCTTGTTCTTTGCTCAATTCAAATCATGCTTTGAAGATTATTTTAGGAAGTGAATGAATTAATGCTTGTAAAAGATCAGTTGAACTGACATGTTTTTATTTACTTATTTAGAACATTTATATAGGTGCCCGTCTTATACAGTAACTAATTCTGGGAAATTCCCAATCCAAAGTTAAAATAGCATGAAAGCCTTATTAAAACTGTGAAACGAAAGATATTAAAGTGTTAAAAACTTCATTATTATTAAAATTAACATTAGAATTAAAATGTTCCTTCCTTTGAAAAATGTCAGTATCTAATGACGGTCCCAGTTCTCAAAATATTGTCATGCAATTGCCATTCATAGACATTTCTTGCAAAATAACATGTTGTTTTGGAGCAAAATCAATTTAAAAATAATATTTTGGTTGAAAGTTACAAACAGATACAAAAAAAATGTAGTCCTTCTGTTTTCTTCTCTCCAGCCTGCTTTAATGCCATCTGCTTTCCACTTTTATAGACTCAGCTAGAAGGAGTTTGTGTTGAATGTAATGAATGAAATGATCTCTCGCAGCAATATGTTGGACCAGACTAATGTTGCGCTGCATATTCTCAGAGGGAAAAAATAGAAGAATAAAATATTAATAATAGAAAAAGAAAAACCAAAATAAAAAAGTTAAAATACCAGTGTCAAAAATATATCACATTAACTAAGACAGGCCTGATATATAGTGAATATGCGAACATGATGCAGACTTGGTCTGAGTGTGGCTTGGGTGTATTCATGCAGAAATAGACAAATGAAGCAATAATGAAAATGATAAGGTTTGCACTGCAGAATTGAAGGTGTGTGTGTGTGTGTGTGTGTGTGTATTTGTCTATGTAAGTTTTCACGGGTATATATGTGTGTACAGTTAATATTTCAGGTTTCTTCCCATGTAATTGTGAACGTATCCCTAAAAGGGTAGAAGCGACGTTTCGACAGAATCTCATCTGCCATCATCAGGCTTATGTGAAGGGTATAGACACAACATCAAAACCATATTTTGCACAGATAGAAAGATATCGTCCATTCTGAGAAACCCTAAGGACAAAATAGAATTAGAAGACCAAGGCATATACGAAATCCCGTGTGCTTCCTGCCCATCAACATACATTGGACAGACCAACAGAAGAATGAGTGTGCGCATCGAGGAACACAAAAACTCAATACAAAAGCAAGAACACACATCATCATTAGTTCAACACATAAACACAACAGGACATAATATTAATTTTAATAACACAAAAACAGTTGCAAAAATAGAACATCTCAATGGCAGAATAATCAGAGAGGCTATAGAAATAGAGAAAAGACCATATTGCATGAATAAACGGGATGACACTTCACGTCTGCCTACTATTTGGAAACCTGCTCTCATAGATAGATGAATCTTAACACCAAATATAAAACATAGATCAAGTGTTAATCAAAAGACATGTATTGCTACAAGTCCCAGCCAAATCATATCCAAACCAGCCACAAAGATGAAGCCCTGCCACCTAGTGGAGAAAAACCGACCATACACCCGAAGCCAAGCCAATAAACACCAATCAGAATGAAAAGGTGGAGCCATCCCAGACTACCAGCGCCAGATTTGAAATAGTAACGGCAGTTACAGCAAAAGATCCTTCACATAAGCCTGATGATGACACATGAGATTCTGTCGAAATGTCGCTTCTACCCTTTTAGGGATATGTTCACAATTACATGGGAAGAAACCCGAAATATTAACTGTACACACACACACACACACACACACACACACACACACACACACACACACACACATATATATATATATATATATATATATATATATATATATATATATATATATATATATATATATATTTGGTGCCTCTGTACTCTGTTCTACATGCCATTGATTTCATGCATGGCACAGGGGAAAGTTTCACAGTATCCTGATGAGTGTTTGCATGCTGTTTATTTACAGCCGTTTCTTTCTTACATTTATGCCAGGGATGTCAAACTCGATTTCACTGAGGGCTGCATCAGGGTTGTGTGTGACCTTGGGAGGGGGGAGGGTGTGGGTGTGGCTGGGGTGGTTGTGACCAGCTCAACATCATTCATGTTGGAGGCACCAGTGGTGGGTTTCAAAAAATTTTACTACCGGTTCTGTGGGTGTGGCTTGGTGGGCATGGCAGGGGAAGGATACTGTAAAATCTCCATTCCATCCCCAGCCCAGGGGAATGTTATTGCAAAATCCCCATTTCCTCCTGATCAGCTGGGACTTGGGAGGCAGAGAATAGATGGGGGCGGGGCCAGTCAGAATTTTTACTAACGGTTCTCTGAACTTCCACTACTGGTTCTCCAGAATTGGTCAGAACCTGCTGAAACCCACCTCTGGGAGGCACCTGTGGTGGCTGAGGCAGGGCTCGGTTGATCCATTGTGGTCAGTGGAGGAATTTCTTGATGCCTCCTTGCCGTGTGATCAAATGCCATGTTTGCTAGTAGTTTCTTTTGCTAGCCCTCTGCCAGTGAAAATGGAATTCAGGAGGGGTGTACGTGGCATCTCTGGGCTCTGTTTTTGGCCGTGATGGCCTCCTGCAGCCCTCTGCCAGGAAAAACAGAGCATATGCCCCCTCCCCCCCAGCTTGTTTTCGCTGGCAGAGGGCTGCAGGAGACCATCATGGCTGAAAACGGAGCCTGGGAGGGCCGCATGCAGCCCTCCTGAGCTGTGTTTTCACTGGCAGAGGCACCCCAGGCCAGTCCTTCACTGTTTCCAGGGTGGTCCCACAGGCCAAACCTAAGCACCCTGTGGGCTGGCTATGGCATGCAGGCCTTGACTTTGACACCCCTGATTTATGCTTTATATTTTAGTATTGGTGTAGAACGCGTAATATGTGAATTGGTGAAAAAAAACAATACTATTACTTCAAGTTTATTTTTGTTCCCTTCTGCTCCATATTGTGAAATTAACCAAAACAGGAAACCGAAGAAGAAGAACAAAAACTGCATGATAAATAAGCAAAGTAAATATTTAGCAGGAGATGAAAGGAGCTGGCGCTCAAAATTTCTCCATAAAAATCACTTCTGCTATTTTTGTGCTCGACTTCAAAGAGGTGCCCTTCTTGTATGGTACAGAAAAAAATCTGTAAGGATAGAAGTTTATCTGTTACTTGAGAGAAATCATTTTGCGCCGTGATTTCTAAAGAGTTTCAAGTCAGTTTTTTTTAAAGTCAAAAGTAACGGGAAGTTGCTTTCTATAAGCTGTTTTAAAGTCCAAAGTTAACACCATCTCCAAATTTAAACTGTGATTAATTAATAGGTTTTCTTCCAAGCATCCTTTTCCTATAGAAAAACTTGGTTTCTGAAGAACGTGTTTTGGGTAAAACCATGCCAACACACTGACAGGCTGGTCAATCTTATTCCAATCTCTGACAGCAAAAGAAGTAGGAAAACAAGACTGAAGTTAAACATAATTGATAATTTGCTGTTACCTGTACAAAACTGGCTTCCATTGCTAATTTGACTGTTAACACTAATTATCTTTCTCTCTCCCTCCCTCAATCCCACCCACCCCCTCACACACAAACTTTATAGCAATATAGGAAAGTATACTTGCATCACATTGTCAGTAAATATTACATGAGCATCTTCCAGTCAAATTCAGTGGATCAATATAAACCAGGGCTCTGCAACCAGGGGTGGGTTCTAATTTTTTTTACTACCGGTTCTGTGGGCGTGGCTTATTTTGTGGGTGTGGCTTGGAGGTCATGTGACTAGGTGGGTGTGGCTGGCTGGTCAGAGTCATTTCTGGAAGGTCCTTGCACTTACGACCAGTCCTCGCACTTACGACCCGACTCATTTGTTTGCTTTTAATACTGATCAGCTGTAGGACGGCCCTTTGAAGCCCCGTGGCAAGAGTTTAAACAGTTTTTTCCCTCTAGTCATCAGCTGGGACTCAGGAGGCAGCAATAGATTGGGGGTGGGGCCAAATAAAAGGTAAGAATAATGTGGGGGGGGTGGGGGGGGTGGGAGGGCGGGGGGGGAGAACCAGTTCGGTGACATCATATCGTCACCGCTACCGGCTCTGCCGAACTGGGAGGAACCCACCACTGTCTGCAACCTTAAACACTCAAAAGCCATTTGGACCCATTTCCCAGAGAAAAGAAAACACCGGGAGCCACAAAAAAGCCTGTGCCTGATTATTTCTTGAGCAGCCACAAAACAAGCATATGTAGTTGAATTAAATATTCTGTTTTCTTCTGAAACTTTTCTTTTCTTGTATTTATCCATGGTTGGCCTTCTGGGGGTTGAAAAGCTCAATAAATTGCGTGCCAGCAGGTGTCGCACATTGGCGGTTGTGATGCATATTTTGAGTGACAGGGAGCCACAGCAGAGGGGTGAAAGAGCCACATGCAGCTCCAGAGCTGTAGGTTGCTGACCCCTGGTATAAACAGTTTATTTTATTGCATGTATGCATAAAGTTAACCATGGATTCTATTCAGTGACTGCCTCTAAAATATTGTGTCTAGAGGTCAGAAGCAAAAGTGAACATATGGGTTACATTAAAACAAACCAAGCTAAACCACTTATGTATTGCTGCCCAAAAAAAATACTTTGATATGCCTATACACTAACCACCTAATAAGTTTAGCTCAAGAAATCCTGCCAAAGACCATCCAATTAGTCTTTTTTCTGTAATTAGTAAACGTTGTGCTAGATATGTCTGCCACAAATTACATGAACGGGACATATTCCAAGAACATTATTATGCCTGAACAGGCAGATTTTAGGGAGAAACATTCAACAATAAATCAGTGCCTGATATTACATCGTTGGGTGAAGAAATACTACTAACTTCCAAATGGAAGGTTTTTTGCTGCCTTTATTGACTTAAGGTGGCCTATGACTCCATTCTCAAGAACAAAATATTGGAGAAAACCAGATAATCCATAGATTGACCATTTTCTTTTTAACTTGATTAATCAGTTACACTCTAACACCATTTTGGAGGCTAAAAGTATTAATTTGGGTGATATAAAAGGGCTTATTCCTACTCATAATGGGGTTAAGCAAGGATATTTATTAGTCTCCCTACTATAGAAGCTTTTGCCAATCCAAACTTCCATTTTTCATCTCCCGACCATAATAATAGAATAGAATAACACAGTTGGAAGGGACCTTGGAGGTCTTCTAGTCCAACCCCCTGCTTTCTTACTCCTGCCTTCTACCTGTCTGTCTAGCCAGCTATCTAACAATTAGAATAGCAGAGTTGGAAGGGACCATGGAGGTCTTCTAGTCCAACCTGCTGCTTAGGCAGGAAACCCTACACCACTTCAGACAAATGATTATCCAACATCTTCTTAAAAACTTCCAGTGTTGGAGCATTCACAACTTCTGGAGGCAAGTTGTTCCATTGATTCATTGTTCTAAGTGTCAGGAAATTTCTCCTTAGTTCTAGATTGCTTCTTTCCTTGATTAGTTTCCGCCCATTGCTTCTTGTCCTGGCCTCAGCTGCTTTGGAGAATAGCTTGACTCCCTCTTCTTTGTGGTAGCCCCTGAGATATTGGAACACTGCTATCATGTCTCCCCTAGTCCTTCTTTTCATTAAACTAGTCCATCTTCTGTATGCAGCTATCGTTTTCAAAAATTGGGCTATGCAGAGGTCTCAAGGAGCTTTTGGGGCATGTGATAGAAATGGCTTTGATATAAATTACCAAAAAACAAAAGCTTTGGTATTCTCCAAAAGATACTCGGATAATTCATCACACTCTACAGTTGATGGCAGACCATTGACCAGATAAAATCATTTCAATACCCAATCACTTTCAGTGCTCCACATACTGGGGTCATGAAACAAGAAACTTATCAATGGAAGCTCAAAACTTTTAACTGTCAACAAATTTGAAGGGGAAACAATTTTGTCGTTGCAGCAACAGAACTACACAAGGCCGAAATTCTTGGCATGCCATAATATGGACCTCAGATATATGTTGATAAAAACTTCTTGATCCTTGAAACAGGATTATTTTTTTAAAAAAAAATCTTAAAATCAATAGCACACATTCCATATTTTACTTCTAGTGCAAGACACAGATTAGAACTAGGCTGTATCTCACAGACAAGGTTATATTCTCTAATATTCTGGGTGAAACAAATCTTCTGGAAAGCTCATTGCTTTTTCTATATGATATAGATCATTCTACTCTGGAAGAAAGCAAACCAACCAAGATCTGAGACCGTGTGGACTGTCAATGTCAGCTCTACTTGCTTTAGATCTAGAAAAATCTCTGTTGCAATTCAAGAAGAGGTTATGGCACTTAGATACTCAGGTTGACAGAGTCAAGGTTTTCCATCTATCATACAGACAAATGGTTCTCCCTCCTAACCTCTCCCTAATGACTTCTATAAGATTCTGTATGCCTTACATAGAAGGGTCTTCTCCTGAGCCAATGTAGATACTAAGGTGACAGCTGCTTAATATGCCAATCCTCCATATAAAGACTGAATGTGCATATGCCCAAATACTGAAGCTGAATCTGCTTTACGTATCCACCAAGTTCCCATTATTTAAGCACTGGTGATTAGAGCTAATATACCCACTGTCAACCCTGAAGCAGTGGTGAAATCCATTTTTTTTTACTACTGGTTCTGTGGGCGTGGCTTGGTGGGCATGGCAGGGGAAGGATACTGCAAAATCTCCATTCCTACCCCACTCTGGGGCCACCCAGAGGTGGTATTTGCCGGTTCTCCGACCTACTCAAAATTTCCGCTCCGGTTCTTCAGAACCTGTCAGAACCTGCTGGATTTCACCCCTGCCCTGAAGCCATTCTGGAGCATCTTCAGGGCTGCCATAGCAAGGCTGGCTATAGCTGTGGGAATTGGATGGAGGAGATAGAGATAGCTGGAGACCTGTAGCCAAAACAAAGTTATTTCTCCTGGGAGCCAAGGACATTCTCACCAGGTGCTGGGGAGGCATAGACTGAAAGCAGCTGGAGTTGGGACGGTGACTGGATTGGACCATGTGACTGACATGTGCACTGGGGGAAAGAACTTTGACTTTTAATTTTATTAAAAGGACTTTTCCCCTTCGCTAAACCAGGCATGGGCATGGTCAGTGAATGACACAACTGGCCCACGGGCCATAAGTTTGACAGATCTAGACAGTAACATCTAGTTTACAGCCATAGGATACATATCTTGGAGTACATTTCTAAAGATCTAAGTGCCAAAGCCCACTGTAACAACTTTGCCAAAAAGGCATTAAGAGTTGTTAACCTACTCTTGCGTAGCTTCTTCTCTGGTAATATTGTACTCTTAACTAGAGCATACAAAACATTTGCTAGACCAATTCTCGAATACAGCTCATCTGTCTGGAACCCACACTGCATATCAGACATAAATACAATTGAGAAAGTCCAGATATATTTTATGAGAGGAGTCCTCCATTCCTCTACCCACAATAAAATACTTTATGCCACCAGACTTCAAATTTTGGGCTTAGACAACTTAGAACTATGCCGACTTCAGTCTGACCTAAGCGTAGTACATAAAATTATCTGTCATAATGTCCTACCTGTCAATGACTACCTCAGCTTCAACCACAACAATACATGAGCAAATAATAGATACAAACTCAAGGTAAGCCACTTCAAACTCGATTGCAGAAAATATGACTTCAGTAACCGAGTGGTCAATGCCTGGAATGCACTACCTGACTCTGTGGTTTCTTCCCCAAACCCCCAAAACTTTAACCTTAAACTGTCTGCCGTTGACCTCACCCCATTCTTAAGAGGTCTGTAAGGAGTGTGCATAAGTGCACCAGCGTGCCTACCGTCCCTGTCCTAATATTCCTTTTTACTCCTACTCTTTTCATGTATTCAAATTATGTTTATACTTTTACCTGTTATCTTATATGTTTGACAAATAAATAAATAAAATAAATAAAAATAAATAAAGACATGGTCTTTTAGTTTTAAAACTATATAAGCTTCAGTGCACCAATCAATAGCATAAAAAAAAGCTGGCTTTTGAGAAGAAGTTTATATTTCATGCATACTGTATTAAATATGATTGTGCAGAAAAATGCAAGTATGCTTAGCATTCAAAGGCAGCTTGACACATTTAGTGATCAAGAATATGTCTTTATTGCTTTTCTTATTTTGAATGCAGTTTGGTTCATCCTGCATTTGATTGAAATCATCGTGAGTTTTTCAATGAATCTCTTGGATGTGATATTGAGGTCAATGAGGATAGCATAATAACATTGGCCCACTAGTGGAGAAAGAGTCCAGCAACATTTGGTGAGAGAGCTTTCCAAAGAAACTCTGGTGACCGAAAAGGTTTCAAAGCTTTCCAGTCACCCAGAAAATAAAACGACAAAATGTGTTCAGTGAACATTCTGGCTGTGCAGACATATGGATTCTCTTGTACTACACAATGGTATGAAGCAGCAGGATTTTCATCTTAGGCACAATAAAATAATATGTAGTAGCTGAATCTGTACTGTATCAGATATCGGTAAAGCTATTTTTTTCCACATATGATTAACTTTATATGTGGTAATACATTTTTAAAGAAAATTATTGCTTTAGGATAGCTTTATTTGGTATAAAATCTTTTATCCTCTTTAGAAGTATTAACACAAAGTATAATCTTGTCTGAGTTTTTGCCACAGGTTATCGTTGTGGGAAAAATAAGAGGAGGAAGGCATTATCTATAAAAAAATAATAAGGGTGGTATAGAAGGAAGGGAGGGAGAAGGGGAGGGGGAAGGGGAACAGGAAGGGAAAGGGAGGGAAGGAAGAGTAAAGGGAAGGGGAGGGAGGCAGGAAAGGATAGGGAAGAGAAAGGGAAGGGAGGGAGGGAGGAAGGGAGGGAGGGAGGGAAGCAGAGAAGGAAGGAAAGAAGGCAATTAAAGATTCTTCATTTCATGTATCAGCTCTGAAGTGAGCTAGCCTTGGTTAAAATAACTAGATTTATAACTCCTTTCTTTTTTTTTCTTTTTAATTAAAATAGTGAAATACGAACAACTACAATAGCAACAAAAATGAAATAGGGTAGATTAATCTAATGAAAATAAATCCTATATACATTATAATGATTAAAATAAGCTAAACAGTAAGAAAGGACAAAAAGAATGAATACAAATCAATATATTATCCATTTGGTATCAATATGGGATTAATTAAATCCTTAAAGTTTTAATTAAATGTAGCTCTTATAGAAACATTGCTTCATCTTCTCATTGTTAAAAGTAAAGACTTTTTTAAAAATGCTCATATCCTCCATCTCTTTAATACCAGAAAGTTCTTCCATTTACATAAAATTATCCTCTTTGCTGAGCTCCAGGGTCAGTAAAGCTCATCATAAAATGACAAATTCCATATTTTAGGAATATAATTGAGCATCAGTTTTGCATCATTAACTATCACAGTTCTCTCCAAAACTGTATAAACATATGCCTATAATTTGGAACCAAAATGAACCCATGGCCAGACAAAAATAAATCTTACAAATTAAAGAACACTCAGGTTTATGAGTATGCCAGCACAACAGGGGTGAAATGCTACCGGTTCAGGCCGGTTCACCTGAACCGGTAGTAAAAAAATGCTACTGGTTCGCTGAACCGGTAGTAAAAAATGCTACTGGTTCACTGAACCGGTAGTAAAAAATGTAAAAAAAAAAAGTTACGATGATCAGCTGAGCGACGCGCGATCATCGGAACTTTTTAAAAAACTTTTTAAGCATTTTTTTACTACCGTTTCTCTGGAACAGATAGTTAAAAATGCTTTAAAAAGTAAAAAAAAAGTTCCAATGATTGTGCGTAGCTCAGCTGATCGTTGGAACTTTTTTTTTTTTACTTTTTAAGCATTTTTTTACTACTGGTTTGGGCGAATAGGTAGTAAAAAATGCTTTTAAAAGGTTAAAAAAAAGGTTCCGATGATTGTGTGGCATTTTTTACCTTTTAAAAGCATTTCTTTACTACCGGTTCTGGCGAAGAGGTAGTAAAAAATGCTTTAAAAAAGTAAAAAAAAAAAAAAAAAAGGCTCAGAACCTTTTTAAAAATTTTTTTAAAGCAGTTTTTACTATCTATTCACCAGAACCGGTAGTAAAAAATGTTTTTAAAAAGGTTCCCATGTGCGCCACAGCTGATCACCCTCCACGCGCTGTTCTACTTACCTTCCTAAGCCTCCTTTTGGTGTGCACTGCGCATGTGCATGTACAGCTCGCATTTGGTGCATACTGTGTATGTGCACATACAGTGTGTATTTTGCTCATGGTGTGCATGCATGGCCAGCGAACCGGTACTAAATCAGTTCAGATGTCACCACTGCAGCACAAGATATCTGATGTCCAATGGTTCTTATACAGCCCTTAAGAAGATCCAATAGACACAAAATAATATTTCTGAATGAATAACCTTTTTTTAAAAAAAAATTATAAGAAATATGTAAAGAGCCTTGGTGGCGCAGCAGACTAAAGTGCTGTTAAGGAACACCAACTGCCTGCAATTACTGCAAGTTCAAATCTCACCAGGCTCAAGGTTGACTCAGCCTTCCATCCTTCCGAGGTAGGTAAAATGAGGACCCAAATTGTGGGAGCAATAAGCTGACTTTGTATAAAAAAGAACACCGCTTAGGGGGGGCCGAAAGCCCTACTAAGCAGGTATATACAAAAGTATATTTATAAGTATAAGTATGAAGGCTATTGCTTAACGCATTGTAAGCCGCCCTGAGTCTCCGGAGAAGGGCGGCATATAAATCGAACCAATAAATAAATAAATAAATAAGTATTTATTAACATTTAAAGCCATTGGTTGTTATTGAATATTCCAATTTGAAAACACATATAAAACCAATATGTTTTGACAGTGTCCCTCAAAGTACATGTGCTTTCTGGATATCATTCACAGAATACAAAATTCAAACTGGTTGATGGGCCTAGGAAGTATTGATACTAATAAAAGATGTGAAGGAATGTATATTCAGGAATAAAATTCCATATCGCAAAAAGAAAACAAAACCAACCTTGACTAAACACTATTATTCTATTTTATAAAGGTATCAATGAAGTAGAGTTCTACTTCAGCATAATATGGGACTTGGGGAAAATTTGCCCAATAATCCAGAGAAAATCAAGATAATGCATACAAAGCTAAAATGTAGTATATAAAGTGTGGCAAGAATTACTGAATCTCACTTCAGTAGATATACTAAGCAATAATTAATACTTGTTCGATACAATTTACCGCTTTTCAACAGAGGGACATCCTGATCCCTTCATAATCATTTGGAATTGAGACTTGATTTTTCTCTATTTAGTTCAAGGCAAAGGTTTGGTGATACAATAAGCATTGGATTCTGTTGATCAGAAAGTCTGTTTTTAACATCTTGTTAATAGTCTAAATTGTTCTCAGTCAATTATTACCCCCCTCTTGCCTTTTCCCCCCCTTCTGTTTTCAACAAAGTCAGTAGTTAAAAATAAATAAATAGTAAGAAAAGAAAAAGAAAGAAACATCAGTTTGACTTGTGCTAGCCCATAATACTGAGGTTATCCAATATGGTCACATCAGGAAATCAATAAATTTAACTCAGTGGAACAACATATGAATTCTAATGAATCCTTCACAATAGTTGAGCATCATTTCTTGTAAGTAATAAAATTATATCTGAAACTCAAGCAAAAGTGATATTTGCATTCTCAGTAATAAACTATTCTATATCTCTTCATGTTCTTTCTTTATATTTGTTCACAATACTTTTCTAATGTCAGCAACATCGGTCAAATGTTCTTTTAAGGCAGGGAATCTAAATTCTTGTCCAGCATTTACAGTAGTAGCCAAAATGGTGGAAACCTTTTGGAAAAAGTGTATTTTCTAAAACTAGCTAATAACACCACTTTTTTGGGGAGTAGTACCATAAAATTATATATCAATGGAAAGATCATTTAATCAAGAATGTAATGCAATAACTTTTATGAAGGATTTGCTATTAGAATAGCAGTTACAGTATAAAGAAGAAAAGTGAAACATCGGGGAAAAAAAGAGATATACAAAAAATTATCACCATAGAAAAAATGAGATATACAAAAATTATCACCATGTCAGTTAATACTTAGTTGGGTAACCTTTAGCATGAATTATGGCCTTACAATATCTTCCCATGGAGTGAACCAAGTCTTTCAGTCCTGCAGCTGTTATAATGTGAAACCAAGATTGAAGGATTGCTTCTATTAACTGGGTTTTATTGCTGGGTCGCTTCTGACTAAGAAGTTTCTTTAGTCGGCTCCATAGATTTTCAATTGGATTAAGATCTGGGCTATTCCCAGGCCATTCCAGCAGTAGAATGTGATTATCTTGAAACTCCCCCAAAAGTGGTGTTATTAGCCATCAAACCTCAAAAATACACTTTTCCCAAAATGTTTCACAATTTTGGCCACTACTGTGGTGTGATTTCTTCTCTTTACAATTTCTTTCTCTTGTTTACGCTTATGATTTACTAACTTGATCAGGTTGCTGGAACTATGAGATATGGGAATTTGAATAGAATCCATGGAAGATTGCCTGTGAATTGGATCAGAAGCCAGTCATGAACTTTCTGATAACTGAAATACCCTGTTCAGCTACTGTTTCCAGAAAAAAATAAAAATAAAATGCAGCATAGATGAATATAACTTCTAATGAAGGATAATGATCTAAACACATTGACTCACTACATACTTTCCATACAAGATATAAGAAATGCAGCAAGCTGGACATAAGTCAAAAATACTAGAATACTGTAATTCAGAGCATTGTGTCACTAGGTAGCTGGAGATACGGTTTCAAGGTACTCGAAGTAATTTTAATCTATGTATAAAGACCTCATGTGCAGAATGATATTGAATTCCGAAAACAGACAAAGAAGTTGCAAACAAGAGAAAGTGGCAAAAAAGAAAAAAAATAAGAAAAAAATATCATTTCCATTTGGGAAGGAATGCTATGGTGTTATTCTGTTCCTGGTGTCCTCTTTCTTTTTAAGTCTGTATGAGCAACAGTTGCTCCTTCGAAGAGTCTACATTTCATGAAATAAATAAAAATCTGATTGCATTGTCACTTGTTCCAGCAAGCGTGGTGGCTAGCTGTCTCATGACATATTGATTCCGAAATTATGCAGGATGGTGTTCCTTTCTTTCTTTCTTGGCTGAAGTCACACCACAAGCCCTGATAATAGATCTAATTTCAAGTTATCAGCCGGCTTTGTCCTTCCAGCTAGTTTCTGAAACTCAATTCCCAGTTCCTAAGATTAAACTATCTGATGCTGGTAGCAGCACTTTTTCATTTTATATGTTATGGATCCATTTCCTTCGAAGCTTGACAGTGCATTTCAGGCTAAAGACTTCATTTGGTCCCCATTTTTTTAAGGGTTTTCAAACTTTTAATCCTTTTAATGTGGGTTGATATTTTGCTAAGAAGCCTGCAAAGAGCATTCTACAATCCTTTAGTAAAGATTCACTAGAGAGAAATAGTACAAGGAGAAAAGATAGAAATATCAATATAGCAGGCAACCAATCACTGTGAATTGATTATTTCCTCAAGTTTAAAGGTTCAAATGCCAAATAATACAAATGTGTTTGTCTTGAAACTTTGATAGCTGTTGCTTAACAAAGGACAAATAATCAGGATTTGATGGGGAAAATAACCAGAAGTTTCTTGGATTTTAAAGTTCTTCTTTAAAAGCTTTTAAAAGTTTTAAATGCTTTTAAAGGTTTTAAAAGTTAGTTGTGTCTCATGTAGAGAATTGTGTTTAGAAGATACTGAGTGGTCCCTAGAGTCGCTGCGTTTGAGAATAGCATTGCAACAGATTTTAAAAAGCTACGTTTTGTTATTGAAATTACAAACTGAAAAGTATTTCTGCTATCGAATTAGCTAAAAGTTTGGAATATGGTTCCAAATCATATGGGTATAAATTGCAACAGTTTGCAAGTTATCTAATCACTCTTGAGGAATGCTCTTCAAATACCTGCCGTAAATCTACAGCATGTCAGTATGTCAAAACTGTCAAGTACAACCTTGTTATAAAATGTTTGCTGTTTTCGACATTGACTCGTAGTACATTTCATTTATCAGTACTGAAAAAAGATTCATTGTTGCAGCTAAAATATATAACTGCAATTGCATATCAATTGTCAAAGAGAGTGAAATTGAAAATTATGCAAGATGTTCCAGAAAGAGGAGGCCTTAAACTCCCAAACCTACAGTTATATTATGATGCAGCAGCTTTAACTTTAACAAGTGACTGGTTTGGAAATAAAAAGGCTGGAATATTGAATGCAGAAAGTTTTGATCTTGAATTTGGATGGCATGCTTACTTATTCTATGAAAATAAAGTGGATAAAGTATTTAAAAGTCATATACTTAGAGACTCCCTGATGAAAGTTTGGAAGAAGCACCGACTCAAATGGGATTATAAAATACCGCTATGGTTGGATCTTGGTCATACCTTGTGGAATACAAATATAATGTCACTCGGGGGGTTTTTATATAAAGAGGTTCTTTTTACAGATGCGGGCAGATGGCAGCTGAAGACATTGCAGACACTGTTGGACGAAGGGATTAATTTAACCTGGTTACAATATAATCAATTACAAATGAGATGGAAAGAGGACCAAAAAACTGGTATTATGTTGCATGAGGAAGAATTGGTTAGACATATAAGAGAGAAAGGTCCAATGCATATTAAAAGGCTTTATAATGTTTTGTTAGAAAGAGATTCAGAAACGGAATTAGTTAAAGATTGTATGATTAAGTGGGCACAGAATTTTGAAGAACCAGTGATGCTGGAAACTTGGGAAAAAATTTGGGTTCAGAATGTTAAATTTACACAGTCGCAAAACCTGAGAGAAAATTTTTATAAAATGTTTTATAGATGGCATTTAGATCCTAAAAAGTTGTCATGTATGTACCCTAATGTTCAGCCAAAATGTTGGAGATGCGAATGTTTGGATGCTACGTATTATCATGTATGGTGGACCTGTAGGAAAGTTAAGGCTTTTTGGATAAAAATTTGGTGGGTCATGCAGAATGTTTTGAAGAAAAAAATTCAATTTTCTCCACAATTGTTTTTATTGGGTATAGTTAAGGGTTTTACACGGGGTGAAATAAAACTAATATTGTATATGATAACAGCAGCAAGATTGTTGATAGGTAAATACTGGAAGAATGAAGCTTTGCCTACTATCGAGGAATGGACTTTGAAGATGGCCAGTTTTGCAGAGATGGCGAAGATTTCAGCGTATTTAAAAGATTGTTCACAAGAGACTTATGAATGGGAATGGAAAAGGTGGATAGAATATGTTCAGAACAAATACCAAACTAGAAAGTATCAAATAGCTTTTATTTGAAAATAATGTATTAGAAATATTTTAATGTAAAGAGACAAAGAGGAAAAATTATATAGGGGGAGGGATGGGTTCAGGTTTATTTATTAGTGTTATTAGTTATGAGTATGTAATAGGGAAGTCTGGGGGGGGAGGGTTAGGGAGGGTTAGGGAGGATGGGAAGTTTGGGGAGGGTGGTGGGGGGGTGAAAAAAGGGGTGAAAATGTAATTGTAAAACTTTTGCAATAAAAAAAAAAATTGTCAAATAATGTTCAGTACTGCACTCTGACTATTACATCCTAATGACTTGCATACATCAACTTTCAATGACTGCTACATATCAAATGTATATTGGTAACGACTGTGTGCTCAAAAACAGACTCTGTAAAAAAAAATGTTAAAACATGATTAACTGTGAAGTGAAGACTGTCAGTTTGGCCACCATCAAAACTCAGTGCTCAATTTGGCAGCCAATTCATCATCAAGGTCAATACATCATAATTGTCTATCGGAATTTCTTTAAGATAGGCCAGCAGCGAGATAGTGTGTAATTATATACAGTATGTAATAACGCTTTAGCACAAATAACATTTTTAGAAAGAACTTCCTACACAGTACTGTTTTTTTTTTAATTTAAACCTGTTTAAATGTCTTGCATAACCATATATCTTTAGACAATAGAATATTGCAGCTTAGACTTTTTTTCCCCTTCTAAAATGTCATGTAGTTTTTGATTGGGAGTGGCTTAATGTAGTAAAAGCTTCTTCACTTGGCATAGGGAAAGTGTTAAAAATCAAGGCCCGTGGGGTGCTTAGTTCTGGCCCACAAGGCTGGCCTGGAAACAGCATAGAACCGGCCCGCAGTGCCTCTGCCAGTGAAAATGGAGCTTGGGGGGAAGGAAGGAAGGAAGGAAGGAAGGAAGGAAGGGAGGGAGGGAGGGAGGGAGGGAGGGAGGGAGGGAGGGAGGAAGGAAGGAAGGAAAGAGATTATAATGAGAGTGAGGGAGGGTCTCAGGGAAGTCCTGCCTTAGCACTTGGCCACCACAGGTGCCCCCTGACATGAGTCCCATGTCATGCTCAACATGGCCATGCCCATCCCCAGCCCTCCAAGGTCATACACAACCTTGATGCAGCCCTCAATGAAATTGAGTTTGACACCCTTGGCTTAGGACAGGAGTCAGCAACCTTAAACACTCAAAGACCCACAAAGATCCTATCCAGAAGTCCCCTGTTCAATTCTCGAGCTGACCGGAAGTCCGGTTCCCCCACTATAGAGTGTCTTCCTAGTGAGGTGTCCTTTTTCCTTTACTTATCCTAACCAAAAGCCCTATCAATTGTGGAGCTGACCAGAGACAGGGAGCCACAGCAGCAGGATGAAAGAGCCACATGCGGCTCCAGAGCCACAGGTTGCTGACCCCTGGCTTAAGGGGAATCTTAAAGTCAGAAAAATCAAGTTTCAAAGCTTTTCATAGATCATACCACTGGCCTGGAGGACAGTGGGTACAGTTAACACACCTCAGTTCCTATTTGAAATGGCACTGTATATTCTATATTTTAAATGGCACAATATCATCTATATTTTGATACAGTTTATTAAAGTATTTATTAAAGCAATTGCCTCTTTTTCAACATGGAACTCAAAGTAGAATTCACTAAAACCAAATAAGCTCAAAAAAGAATCTTACTTGCCTCCAAAATAGAAATGTGTTAAGATGAAATTAATATTCAATTCTTTTCTGCATTTTATGTTACCCTGTCTTCTCTCTATCCATAATTTGTAAGTACTTGTAGATAATTATTAGATTATTATAAATTATTATTTTATTCGTCCTTTTTGATATTTCAATTACTTTACATAATATTAAGCATTTTAATAATTTTCACAAGATAATCTAGATAACTCAATCATATTTTGTTTGAAAACTTCTGAACTCCTGCCAATCTATCAAGGTTCTTTTGGCAATTAGTTGTTGAATATTGATTCTGAACAGGCATTTTTCTGGAGGAGTGATCAGAGTTGCATTCTTCCATGCTGAAATGTAATGCTCTGTTGACAAAGACTAAAAGTTCATGAGGCATGTATTCTTAAAATAGATTCCCCTTCATAATATCAACCAACCTTCATGATATTAATTGTTATAAATGATAAATTAGATGGACCTGAAATTAATTCATTGAATGCATTTTTACAACCCCTCCTTACCACTACTGTTCCTAGAAAGGAAATATTTTGACTTTAAACCAGGGGTGAAATGCTACTGGTTCATGCCGGTTCTCCCGAACTGGTAGTAAAAAATGCTACCAGTTCGCCCAAACCGGTAGTAAAAAAATGCTTTTAAAAAGTTTTTTAAAAAAGGTTCCGATGATTGTGGGCACAGCTGATTGTCACAGCTGATTGTTGGAACTTTTAAGAAACGTTTTTTTTAGTTTAAAAATGCTAAAAAAAATAAAATAATAAAGAAGTTGACTATGCCCATCCAGTCACATGATCCCCACCAAGCCATGCTCACCAAGCCACACCCACAGAACCGGTAGGGAAAATTTTTGAATTTCACCACTGCTTTAAACCAATGATGGTTAATTTGTTGGACTAATATGGATTTAAAAGAAAATAAAAAGATGTCTGAATGCCAAGATTCTTCTTTCAGAATGTAATGCATGGAAGGGGGAAAGAAATGGAGCAACAGCTGCAATAAATTTTCAGTTGCTCTGTTCATTTTTCTTCATAAAGTAAAGGTAAAGGTTTCCCTATCCAATCATGTTTGACTCTAGGGCATGGTGCTCACCTCCATTTCTTGGCCAAAGGAGCCAGCGTTGTCTGAAGACAATTCCATGATCATACTATGGCTATATACCAAAGGTGCATGGAATGCTATTATCTTCCTACTGAAGTGGTACCTATTAACCTACTTGCATTTGCATGCTTTAAAACTGCTAGATAGGCTGGAGCTGGGGCAAGGAACGGGACCTTACCCTATTGCACAGCACTTGATCTCAAATCTGGGTTGTCAGCTCTCCAGCTGACAAGCTCAGCATCTTTAATGACTGAGTCATCGTGTCCCCTCATTTTTCTTGAAGCAGATTTCAAATCCTGAAACTAACTGGTGCTTTTAATATTAACCTAATATTCTCATCTATCCTGGGCCAGTAAAGAACTGAAGATATCTGAGCCCTCTGTTCATTTTCAAATGGTGTCTTACATCACTTTGAAACTGTTAGTGGTTGCACTTTGCTTTTATTGTTGCTATCCATTCTCAGTTCTGGTAGATGCCCTAGCAGTTTAACTCTCCCAAAAAAGAGATATCAATGACACTGACATATATATTTACCCGTTAGGTCAGTTTTGCAGCAGATATTTTCATTACTCTCATTCTATCCTACTAAATAGTATATGGTGTTTTGTTTTGGTTTTTTTTTAAGTTCACCAAGAGAGAGAGAAAACAAGGAGTACCACGAGAAGTTCGCCAGGACAGTTTGGCAATGAGTTTAAGATGAGTCCTTAACACATTTTACTCTAAGTCAAGAGTTTGCACTGACTGAAAACAACCTGATATATATTAGAAGTGCAGGACCATACTTGTACTGGGACTTTAAACCAAAAAACTAAAGGACAGGCTTAGTGGAACAAACAGCTACTATCTGTCTATTTGTCTGTCTGCCTCTCTGTGGTCTGTCTACTGAAATGTTATAACAAGCACAGCTTTCCAAAATGAAGAGAAATAAATGAGCTAATCAAAGGGTAAAGTGGTAAAAAACAAACAAGAGACACTGAAAATACTCTGTAGTGTGGCACCTCCCAGAAGAGGAAGAATTTTGACTCTGCTCTTTCTTGTCCTCTCAAGAATAAAACCAGAACTAGAATGGTGGCTCCATTCAGGGGACAGAGGAAATGCAGCCAGAGGTGAAATCAAGCAGGTTCTGACAGGTTCTGGAGAACCGGTAGTGGAAATTTTGAGCAGTTTGGAGAACCGGCAAATACCGGCTGGCCCCAGAGTGGGGTAGGAATGGAGATTTTTCAGTATCCTTCCCCTGCCATACCCACCAAGCCATAACAAGCTACGCCCACAGAACTGGTAGTAAAAAAATTTGGATTTCACCACTGAATACAGCTTCCTTGTGAAACAAGATAAAATACATTCCTAGTAGTTTCTCTCACATGACTACAAGGCACCAAAACAACTGGATGCAAATCAAAGCCATTGACTTCTTCAGGGTTCTGTTACAGGCCAGCTTTATGAAGGTAAGATGCACCAGTGAAAGAGTACAGAAAAATTATGAACAATGTTCTTCCCCAACCTCCTCACTGTCCAAATCTGCTGCCAGCTCTGCTGGCTGCTGGCGGGCCACAACACATCCCATAAGAATTTTAACAAGCTTACATAATTAAGACTTGCTTTTAATGATCTTATTTCATTGGAGTTTGCAAAAGACAAGCCAATCTTATTTTGTGCTTGGAATGCTTTGTGCATTTTTGCCAAGAATGAGACCAATAAGATTATGGAATTCTTGCTGATGGTGGTGTAACCATCTGAAAGATAGGAGCATCTGCTTCTCAAGGTTCTTTGGATTGAAAATGAGAAAGATCATTCTTCTCTACACAGGTGTCCAGTAAGGCTAAGACAGAGCAAAGTATAACCCAAGTATAAATAAATTAATTACTTTATCAGAAATTAAATTAAATTAAATTAAATTCTGTATCATCACAGCTATGGTAAGTAGGATTTTACTAAATGAGAAAACAATGGTAAAAAAACCCTCAATATGAATAGGAAGATCTAAAAGCATAATTTCAGAAATTTAAATAGAAGACAAAAATTGATGGGAAGCATATGAAAAAAGGGTGGTTGCATGAAAATCTTAGTGAAGATCCAAGAGGGAAAAAAGCATGCAGAAGGTGGAATGAGGGTCACTTAACCAAGGAGAAGGCCATACAGGTCATCCAGAATTAGAGAACTGTTTTCAAGGAAGCCAAATCTTGGATTAAATTCTCTTTAGTGAAGAACCAAAGAAGATTTCTTCTGATATTTTTCTTCAAAGAAAAGGAGAAAGAATCAGTAAATCAGTTGGTCAGTCAAAATGCTGACAAGTATCAACAGAAAGGGAGGATTAGTCAATGTCCAATTTTAGCTTCAGTCTTGTTCAGTAAGAGTATATCATATATACATATATTTAAGCCGCTGTGAAAAGAGGATGAAAAGGCAAGATCGAAGCTTAAGAGAAACACGGTCAGGGAATACCTATTTATCTCATGTTTTAATGAAGTCTGATGAATTGTATATCAAGGCACCAAAGAAATTTGGTTATCTTCAGAAAATTTGAGGGAACTGCAAACTGCCAGCAGACTGGTGAAGGACAAATGTTGTCCCCATATTTTTTTTTTTTAAAAAAAAATACTCCGGTGATCTATAGATTTATCAGTCAGTCCTTAATCCTAAAACGATTCTAGAACAGGTCATACATTGATTATATGTAAGCAGGTTGAAACAGGAGAGTTTTTTTTACCTGAAATCCACATGGATTTGTAAAAACAAATCTTATCAGGCATCCTTCCCTCCCATTCTTTTTGAGTTTGATCTCTGCATGCTAATTAACTATATACTAGATGGGATGACAATTAAGTAAATACATGGCTGGATCAAAAAATCTTACGGAATAAGTTCTCATTAATTGCACTTCATTAAATTGGATCTTAATAGCATGAGAGTGCCACAAGGTCCAGTCCTCTATCCTTATGCTCTTTAAGTCTTTTCTTAATGACATAATGACATAATGAGTAGGGGCTAGAATAGCTATCAGATCTGCAAATGATACAGAAGTCAGATCAAAATATCTTAAAGGATAAAATTTATCTTGATCTGAGTAGCTTCATTGGGCTGAAAATAACAGAACAACACTTGTTAAAGAAATGCAAAGTTCCTCACATGACTCAAAAATCCAGTGTGGATTTACATAGTCAGCATATTGCCCCCGATAATCTGGAACCCCATTCTACTGACCAGGGGTGGGTTCTACTTACCTTTACTACCAGTTTGCAACAGGATCGCGCATGTGTAGATCGCCTATGATGACATCCGGGGTGGTGGGTGGAGCCTCCCGCTAGTTTTACTACCAGTTCTTGTGAACCAGTCCGAACCAGGGGCAACCCACCACTGCTACCGACCTCGGAAGGATGGAAGGCTGAGTCAACCCTGAGCCATTCAGAATTAAATTACTGGAGTGAGCAGTGAGTTAGCCTGCAGTACTGCATTCTAACCACTGCACCACCATGGCTCTTCATAATAGCAATAGCATTTAGACTTACATACCGCTTTAAAGGCCTCTCTTTACAGTCAGCATATTGCCCCCAATAATTTGGGTCTTAATTTTACCCACCTTGGAAGGATGGAAGGCTGAATCAACCTTGAGCCTGGTGAGATTTGAATTGCCAAATTGCAGGCAGCCGGCAGTCAGAAGAAGTAGCCTGTAGTACTGCCCTCTAACCACTCTAATACAGATATGTGAGGTGTCTACAAAAAAAGTGAAATGCATATTTAAATTGCATAACAGAAGAATATTTTCCAAATAATTGAAATAATAATTCTACTTTATTCTTCCCAATCTTGAGCATTCATTCATCAAATTTAAATGGCCACCCAACTCATAAACAGGTGACTCCGGGAAGCTTACAACGTTAAAAACCCATGCATTCCAGTTTCTCTGAATACTTTTTAAGGACAATTACCAGGAGGTTTAGTTTTATATCTACAATATGAGTGGTAACAGTTAGTCAGAAAAGAAAAGGACTTTCTTTCACTAACCATATTTAAATAGTCTCAAAAAATTGGGTGGGGGTGAGTTGGGATCAATTTTTGTTTGTTTGTTTTAATTTAAACTAGTGCATTAAGTAGTGGGCTGGACAGAAGGTTGAAAGAGACACTTCTTACTCTGTAATTCTGTTTCTTGGATGCGGAAAAACAACCCTGCCAAAGGGGTGTGAGTGACTCTCTACTCACAGAGTAGAGAGTCACACTGTAATGTTCATCCATTTATTTTAAAATTGCCACTTAGTCCATGAATTTTTCATGCAAAACATTAACTCGTGGATGATATCACTTTTACAAAAAGATCCAATTATTTATTCATGCTCCCATCATTGTGCTTTGACAGCTTTCAGACAGACACCCTAGAAGCATCACAAATACCCAGATGTGTTGGCAGCACTTCACAAGAAGACAAAATACACGGGAAATGGAAGGAAATGAATCTTTCTCTACTAGTACTGTGGGGATGAGAAGATAATCTTTTGCACGCATGTTAGTACAACAATTCTGGCACCTCTGGTTTTGTTCTACCAAAAATCCCACGAGGATTTGGTTACGTGGATGTGGGAAGTCAGGCAAACAAGAAGCATGGAGCAAAGGTGTCTCCAGTTCTTTCTCTGCTACGTGACATCCAAAAACATTCCAGTTGACAAGACAAATGAAACGGTCTCCAGAAACATTTGAAAACATATCAGAGAAGACCACAAATTCTCATAATATATCAGATCATCTTTTATTATTTCTCCTGTATACCATACTTTTCAGCGTATAAGGCACACTTTTTTCCCCCTTAAAAGAGGGTGGAAATGTTGGTGCGTCTTATACACTGAATACAGCCATTTTTGGCCTCCTGAAACCCCGTCCCGTGCGTCTCGTTTTCACCAAAACAGGCCCATTTTTTTTGTGAAAACTGGCCTGTTTTTGGCCTCCCAAACCCCCCATCAGTCACATTCTTGCCCTCCCCAGCCTCCAGGAGCACTTTGCAGCTGTGGTAAAATCCAATTTTTTACTACCAGTTCTGTGGGCATGGCTTGGTGGACATGGCAGGGGAAGGATACTGCAAAATGTCCATTCCCACCCAACTCCAGGGGAAAGATACTGCAAAATCTCCATTCCCACCCCACTCCACGGGAAAGATACTGCAAAATCTCCATTCCCACCCCGCTCCTGGGAGAAGGTTATTGCAAAATCTCCATTCCCACCCCAGTCTGTGGCCAGCCAAAGATGGTATTTGTCGGTTCTCTGAACTACTCAAAATTTCCACTACCAGTTCTCCAGAACCTGTCAGAACCTGCTGCATTTCACCCCTGCTCTGCAGGCCTCCCAAACCCTCTGCACATTCTATTTTTGCGAAAAATGGGGCATTTTTTTTTTATTATTATTTTTTTGCAAAAATGGGATGCACAGAGGATTTGGGTGGCCCACACGAGCACAGGCCAGGGAGGGCAAAAACCAGACGTGCAGAGGCCAAAAACTATTTTTTTTCTTGTTTTCGAAAAATTATAGTTCAAAAAATATGGTATTTTATAGCAAGACTTTGTCCCTCCCCAATCTCCAATGGATTGCAAAAGTGAAGCTGAGGAATTATATTCAGTTTTCATTCATTTAACATTGTAAAGTCCTCTTCCAAATTGAATAAAAGTTTAACGTAGGCTTGCCTCTTTCTGTCTCAACCGATGTTCCCATATCAACAATTTACCTCCTAATTCTCTTCTTTTAAGGTGACTGCTTCCAAAATAATTAAGCTTTTTTTTTTTTAAGAATTTAGAAACCCACATTGGATCTTATATAATGTATTACCAGAGGTGAGCTCTGGAGTGCTAGATGCCTGCAGCCATCTCTGGTGTAACTCATGTTCAGAGACATCAATCACTTTGGTCCTGAGGCTGTTTATGTACCCTGCAAATTTACTGCCTTATCTAATTTATTTCTGAAAACTATTCATACCCAAAATAATAATTGTCTTCAGGTTATTAACATTATTATCAAAAGAAAGGGGAAAAAAGAATGTTGCAATGTATTAACTCAGTGCTGAAAATTATGGAGGTGGGTGGGTGGACATAGCTAATTATTACTTGAGTGCTTTCAATCATTTCTCAAATCCAAACTAGCATGCGGAAGGATCCAAGATCTTAGATCTTGGTATGGTCCAGAACTGTATCTTCTGAGTTTTGGTATAATAACTATTTTTCTACTCTTTTCCAACTTCCATAATGCACCAAATAAGGTGCAGATATTGTCATCTGAGTTGTCTTTCAGATCTTCAAATTCTTGTAAAAATGTAAAAAAATTTGGAACAGATAATGAATTCTCAAGTGTAACTCAGCAATACTGGTTGTTGTACCTAAGCGTTGATCTCTTTTCATTATCAGAAAGATTTTACTAAGGTCATTTCCATCATTGGCAATAAGTAGAGATTCCATTTTGTTCTACATAGTCATCAGTCATGTTACAACTATACTTAACTTCATTGTTTTAATGGAAAAATGAACACTGAGAATTAGCTTGATTTACTGATGTAGCTGCTGATCAGAATTCAAATCTTTGCTGAAACTTGGAAAATTCATGGAAAGATAAACGTTTATTTTTCTTTAAAAAAATCAAGTTTCTCAAAATTGGAATTTATATATATGGGGAAAAATGCACTGGTCAGTCAACTTCTCTATACATTGTTAAAAAATCATGAAGCTGTTTTGTTATCCTTTATTCATTCATCCCATTTCTGTCCTGTAAAACACAAGGGGGATTATCTCAAAAATATATTGTGGTAAAACTCTTGAAGATGTCTAACTGAAGTTTGGATGGATTTATATCTCCTACATATTTTACTAGTTTTGCCATTCAGTGCTACATAAAAATACAGCTGTTTCAAGCATTTTGAAAATTCTCGTTATAGGTTATTGACAAGACATTTTTCAGTGTTTATCTTGAATCATAAAATGGTTTGAAATAAATATGGTTTCCTCAAATCATAGATATAAACCAATTCATTTATGTTAAGATTACTCTATTGTCATTGCAATTTGTACACCGAAATTAAATGTCATCTTCAGTGTACATCATACATAAGAAAACTGTAAAAAAAATAGTTTTTACAGGGAAAAAGCGCTACCAGATCAGGCGATCCAGTCCAAACTGGGAGCATTTCACCCCTGAGATGGATCTTTAAGAACGTTTTGAACTTTCTTAAGGCAGAGGAAGCTATAAAACTCTTCCAAGAAAGGGAGAGGATAACCGATGATCCTCTGGGCAATGATATTAACTCTCTGGACCACGGTCCTACCTGCCACTGTGCAATTAGCAAACCGTACACAGATGCAATAAGTTAAGATACTCTCTATAGTGCAATGGTAGAAGGTCACCATGCCTTCTTTGCATCTCAGTTCTCTAATTCAAACAGATTTAGGATTGATCTGACAGATATGATTTGATAGAACCAGTCCCTTAGTCAACCTCAGGTAAATCTATTCACCAACAGCACTATTACGTAATAGAATAACAGAATTGGAAGGGACATTGGAGTTTTTCTAGTCCAACCCCCTGTTCCAGCAGGAGATCCTATATCGTTTCAGTCAAATTGCTGCCCAACCTCTTCTTAAACATCTCCAGTGATGGAGCACTCACAACTTGGAAGGCAAAGTGTTACACTGGTTTATTGTTCTCGCTGTTGGTAATGTCTCCTTAGTTATAGGTTGCTTTTCTCCTTCTCCTCTCCATATCTAAATGGATTAGCTTCCATCCATTGCTTCTTGTCTTGCCTTCTGGTGCTCTTCTTTGTGGCAGCCTCTCAAATATTGAAACAATATTTTAATGGCTTAGTGTTTTAATGGCTGCCCAGCTATCTTCTTAAAATGCACCATTAATCTAAACGTAATGAAAAACTGCTTCATAATGGAGCAAGTGTTCTGAAAAGCTGTTTGTACAGCAATTCCATTGAACAAACACTTCAATAGCCCTAATGAATTATTTAAAAGACACTATCCTTTTGTTTGGCTAAGGGCTAAACCACTCATACACAAATAAACATACCTACCTGACGGATTTTTTCAATCTGCCTTGGAGAGAACCTGTTCTTTGCAAGCTTCTAGCTGAAGGTAATGCTACATATACATATATATCATTCAACACTTGCCATCTTTCTTTTGCTAAACAAGACGGATGCATTTGCCTGCTTTCATTTGAAAACCAGATAAATGGATTTGTCTGCATTCTTTTCTTTTTCCCTGTATTGGCAGACTCATCTGTTTCTCGATGCTATCTATTCACTGAGAAAATGACATTTGAGACCAAACTGAGCCATTTTACTATTGACAATGAAGTCAAGCCAGCAATCATTTTTTGTCCTTTCTCAATGTGGCCTTCTAAGCTTAGCGTGAATAATGAAGACACATGAGCTTGCTTTGATGAATACGCATGCAGTTGTTGACTGTGGGAGGATGCGCATATATGCCATTAAAATTTGTCTTCTCTTTCTGCTTCCTAAAGTCAAGAGTTTCATTTTAACATCTCATGATAGGCAATAAACTCTCTATTAATTAAATCACTGAAAGGTCACTTTTTCCCCCTTTCGGGAGTAGAAGCATCTGTGTCTTTCTATCAAGAATAAATGAACATCTATATCTCCATTCTTTGTAAGGGGCAGCCATTTCTATTATGAACCTACCACCTACTAAGATCTATAAATGCTGTTCAACATGCTATTGTAGTCCACCAGTAGCCTGCGGATCTCGCAGCGGAGTCGGATGAGGAGACTGGGGAGGAACATGGGCCAGTCCTGGAGTCTGGGGAAGGCCCGGACGAGGGCTCTGCATCAGAGGCAGAGATGGGGCCAGGGCCATCTGGGAGTGATGCGTGGACTCCGGAGCCTCCAGAGTCAGACAGCAAAGAGACAGAGGACCAGGAGAAGCCTATTCCTAGTGCACGCATGCACAGAGCATCCAGAAGGCACGAACAGTTAAAACAAAAGGGACAACTCAGGAGTAAGGCCTGGAGATGGTTGGCCCCTCCTATAAGGCTTAAAAGAGGAGCAAAGGCCCGTGGGCACTTTGCAGGAAAGCAACATTGTTAATTCTGTTCCCAGTCAGCATCTCTGTTTGATTCTGCAATCCGTGTGGCTTTGCCAAGTAGGTCTTTGGCAGAGTGTCAAGGGAGATAAAGGCTGGTGATTATCCTAAAGGACTTCTCCCAAAGGACTTTTTGCAACTAATTGGGACTCAGCTGTGAATGAAGGTAATTCACAGCTGTTGAAATAAAAGACGTTTTTGTGACTACTTATGTGTTTTAATGACTCAGGTCACAACACATGCCCAAAGTTTCAGAGACTCATATTTCTAGCATCAGAAGTGGTATTCAGCCGGTTTGGACCGGTTCGCCCAAACCGGTAGTGGAAATCATGGGTGGGGGCCCGCCCCACCCACTCACCCCAGCTCTATGCCATCCTATTTAGGGACATTTTTGAGGCCGGGCACATGCGTGGAAGGCAGGCGCATGTGCGACCAATGTGCACGGTGAACTGGTAGCAACATAATGTGCAACCCACCACTGTCTAGCATATATATGGTGATGTCATGATGCAATTCCATTCTTATATCCTTGAGTTCTGAATGCTGAATCCTGTAAGATTATATTGAAATCAATTCTGTTATTTTTCCTGGGTTTTGTTTGTTATCTGTTATCTACCATCAAAAGACAAGCCTACCTTTTTGCCTGTGCTTTAGAGCAATGGAATCTCTCTTGAATTGATTATGAGAACATAGTTTAGCTTATTTTATCATTAAGAGGTGTTTTTGCTTTTCAATTATGTCTCAGTCCATTGGGATACAGACTTTATAGGCTGCCTAATTTTTTAACTTACCTTGTCCTGTGCTTTAATGGGAATTCCAGACAAAATTTTCATCTACTGCTTGAAAAATGTTTTGTGTGTGTTTGTGTCTGTCTCTGTGTGTTTTGTATGCAGATGGCTAACAGAAGTATGGAAACTGTTTTTGAACAATATAAAGTTCTGGAACAACCTCACAGTCACAAAATATAACCCTATCTTTCCCATAGTTACAAGTAATAATGTCACAAAACTTTCTTTTGGGTGGGGAAAAACCCGGGAACTTTCAGATTTGGGTTTTCCCAGATGTGCCAATATGACATCTCTAATAAAATGGATCTTTAAGGAGTTCCTAGCCTCTGAGTCTTCTTTAGTTGGGGGTGTTACTTGGAACCAGTGGTGAAATCCAATTTTTTTTTACTACTGGTTCTGTGGGTGTGGCTTGGTGGGCATGGTGTGGTGGGCGTGGCTTGGTGGGCATGGCAGAAGAAGGATACTGCAAAATCTCCATTCCCACCCCACTCCAGAGGTAGGATACTGCAAAATCTCCATTCCCACCTCACTCCAGGGGAAGGATACTGCAAAACCCCCATTCCCTCCCTACTCCTGGACGAAGGATATTGCACAATCTCAATTCCCACTCCACTCTGGGGCCAGCCAAAAGTGGTATTGGCTGGTTTTCTGAACTACTCAAAATTTCCACTATCAGTTCTCCGAACTGCTCAAAATTTCCACTACCGGTTCTCCAGAACCTGTCAGAACCTGTTGGATTTCACCCCTGCTTGGAACCCTGACACAAGTCACCCTTTTTTTAGCATTGTTATAACTTTGGTCACTAAAAAAAAGGTTGTAAGTTGAGGAATAACTGTGTTTAAGTTTGAACAGGATAGGGTGACTCTAAATAAACAACATTTCCCCAGCACTTTCTGAACACGCATAGCCCAAGTAAGTAAAAATAAACCCAACCTGTAAATATATATTTTTTTCATATACCATTCTGATGTTAACATTCAGATACATATTTCAGAAACTAATGGGCAAATCTTTGAGGATGATGGATAACAGCAGACTTCATTCATTATGACAATGATATTCTAACCTTCAAACAAACAAGTTTTAGTGTTTCCTGCCTGTTTGGAGGAATTTATGAAGACTTTCTTTTAAATCCCTATATTACCAGTTTCCTTGAACTGTCAATATACGAAGATCTGGCATCCAAGTGCTTGATGCTGCTACTGTCACAATCTTTTATAAAGAATGATGAAGATGGGCACAAATGGAATCTGGGTTGTTGTGGGCTCAAATCTTCTAAACAGCTGGGTTTTTTTTAGAGGGGATCTTTTCAGAGCTTGTGCATCTAAATTTGACTGAAGTTTCCCAAAGAAAGAAGATTGGCTTAGCATACCTTTTGCTACAATGCGAGAGGTAGAAAAGGCTCAAGCCAAAAGAAATAAACTAGACAAATTGGTCTCCTTCCTGGAAAGCAGCCAAACTCTTTCCCAGTTTGGCTAGAAATCAATGGCCCCATGAATTAGAAGGCATTTTGTCTTGCATTTAAATAAAGCTTCTATATATCTACTCCTACCATGATGGAACAGTCAGAGAGTTATAAGGAAGTTTTGGCAAATCTGTCTTTTCTCTTGGAACTTTGTTCCTTAAGTTCCTTTGATATTTTAAAGACTATCTTGAAATTAGTTTTTTTGGTCTCTGCAGACTCTTCAAAATAATGATTTGGAAACATGTATGACGCACCTCTTTTAAAATAATGAAGGAGACCAGATCTTTTTTGCGAGGTTATGGGTCTTCAGTAAAACATGATTGTGGCTTTCCTTTCCAAACATGTGTATAGATGGCCATTTTATTTCATGCTTATTCTCATGGTCATTTCAGGTTTTTTTTCCATACCTCATGGCATGCAGTTCCTAGAAATGGCTTTATCTAGGAATGTCTAGAGCCGTGATGGGGAAACCTATGGCACGCGTGCCAGAGGTGGCATGCAGAGCCATCTTTCCGGGCATGCGAGCTGTTGCACAACTCACCTGCAGCTATGCATGCGTGCGCTCCCCAGTTGGTGTTCAGGCCTCCGGTGCACATGCATGCAATTACAGCTGGTCTTTGGAGCTCTCCTGTGCATGGACACGCATTTGCACATGTGCACAAGGAGCACCTGCATGCAGCGCACACATTTGCAGATGGCATTCACGTGTGTGAAAATCATGTGCGGTGCATGCAATTGCAATATCTGCACCATCTGTGCATGCATACAGCTTTCGTGCATGCATTTGCAGATGGCATTCATGCGTGTGCATTGCACGTGTGAAAGCTGTGTGCTGTGCGTGCAATTGCACTATCTGCATATGTGCATGGCTTTCACGCGTGCAATCCATGCGTGGGGAGAGCTGCGTGAAAGCGGTGCACATGTGCAGATGGTGCAATTGCTCACACAGTGCACGGAGGTGGGGGGAGCTGCGCATAAGCGAAGTGCGTACCTGTTTGGCACTCAGTGAGTAAAAGGTTCACCACCGCTGGTCTAGAGAATATGGTTTTGATTGTTCTAGCACGTTTGTCATGTTGACTTTTGTGACCTGTGCAGGACAAATAATGTTTGCTTACACTCTCTCCCTCTCCCTCTCCCTCTCCCTCTCCCTCTCCCTCTCCCCCTCTCTCCCTCTCCCTCTCCCTCTCTCTCTCTCTCTCTCACACACACACACAAATTTACTATAAGGGAACTTGAATTACCCACCTGAAGGAACAAGCTATTTCAAACTCTCTGATGACCTTTGAGGGGATGGAGACACACAATGAAACCAAGTTGCCTTTCCCTTGGTATAAGATGTAATACATATTTACTGTATACCCTTCTTAGAAATGTAGAATTTAGAAGCACTGGGTTAGCTCACAGTAAAGTGTTCTTATCATGTTCTTATCAGATGCTACATTCTAGTCGTAAGATACTTGCTACAATTTGTATTGCTCAACTAAGCTTTATATATCATTTCAGAGGGTATATAACCCATGACTTTGTATGCTTTGTGGCTCCTCTGCATTGCTATAAAAAGGAGGCCAATGATGATTGTAGTTGTGCATGTCAATAAGAGAAACTTTCTTGCATGTACTGTAGTGGCCAAAATTGTGGAAACCTTTTGGGAAAAGTGTTTTTTTGAGGTTTGATGGCTAATAACACCACCGTTTTTGGGGAGTTTCCAGATAATCATATTCCACTGCTGGAATGGCCTGGGAATAGCCCAGACCTTAGCCCAATTAAAAATCTATGGAGCCGACTAAAGAAACCTGTTAATCAGAAGCGACCCAGCAATAAAGCCCAGTTAGTAGAAGCAATCATTCAATCTTGGTTTCGCATGATAACAGCTTCAGAACTAAAAGACTTGGTTCACTCCATGGGAAGATATTGTAAGGCCATAATTCATGCTAATGGTTACCCAACTAAGTATTAACTGACATGGTGATAATTTTTGCATATCTCATTTTTTCTATGGTGATGTATTTTGTATATACATTTTTGTGTTTTACTTTTCTTCTTTCTATTGTAACTGCTATTCTAATAGCAAATCCTTCATAAAAGTTACTGCATTATATTCTTGATTAAATTATCTTTCCATTGATGTATGTATAATTTGACAGTACTACTCCCCAAAAAAGTGGTGTTATTAGCTAGTTTTAGAAAATACACTTTCCCCAAAAGGTTTCCACAATTTTGGCCACTACTGTATCTCCAAATACTTTTAGTTGCTTATGTATGAGTTGTTGGAGTTTTTTTGCCACAGCAAACCATACCCACTGGATGCTGCAGACTTCATCTGTGTGTCATTAATTCTCCTGGCAGAGGAATGAAAAGACTGCCCAAAATAAAACAGCCCTGTTTGTATACATATACTTGGGGTTTTTTTTTCAGATTAAGGAGCAGAAATGGCAAAGCAGTAACAAAAACCTTGTTTATGTGTTTTCTTTCTTTAGCTTCTGCAGATGTCTATTTATTCTTCAGTTGGCTTTGCTGACCTAGAGAGAATCTCCAAACAAGACAGCAAAAAAATAAATAAAAAAAAATGAATAAATAAATAAATAGCAATAAATATGTGCTATGGACAAGATCTATAACTGTGAAAAGTGTTATAAATTTAAAACTTGTTTCTTTCATGGAAAGTCCTTGTTGGTATAACTGATGGCCTTGTTCATAACCTCTCTCCCTATTGATCACAAAAATTGTCTCTGCTGAAACCCTGGCAATATTTATGCCAAAGGAGGTTAGAAAAACCTGCTACACTTGATTTTAAAGTGTTGTCTCTCCCTGTGTGCATAATATTCCTGAAATGCAAACTATCATTCTCCAATTTCAGTCTTTAGAGAGGGATATATTATATTTTTACTGTTATATTATATTAAACATTATATGACATATTATATTAATATTCTGAATCCTTGATGAAGGGAATTGCATTGTGTCTCTACAAACCTTTATAAAATTTATTTATTTACTGGCTGATAACCCGACGTTGCCGAGATATTTATTTATCTCAATCCTGTAATAGGAAGAGCAACTTCACCCTGAGCCCTGATTTCGGCGAGAATTAAATTAGTAAAAAATGTTTTCCCTGTGCCCCCAGAAGCATCAAGTAAAATGATACCACCTTGTTGTTTTGCTAGCTGATCCATGATCATTTGGTATGCTTTTTTTTCTGATCTTGATTTAGAAGTGGCTTCTTGTCCGTGATATACGCACTAAGATGTTCGATGTTGTAGTTTTTTTCTCATAGGTAATCTGCGTGAAGTTCGTCATGTCAGTCTTGTAGTAGTGATCATGGCCATACATTTGTCCTCAAGAATAATCAAATCCTTGTTGAAAATGTCCAGACCAAATGTAATTTCTAATATTGGATTTCCCTTCTTACCAGAGGGAGCCCCCTTGTGGAGTACTGTGAAGCTGTTACCATGGCAACTACATTGTACAGTAGAAGCCATTTTAAGGCACAACAGTTCTGTATCTTAACAGAACACACACTCCGAGGTGTGTTAGGGGTGTTTTACCCCCACAATATTTTCTTCCAGAGAGTAAGTCATCTGTGTACCAAGTTTGGTTGAAATTTCTGGAGGCGTTCCAGACTTATGCTGGAATATACATACATACTCAGAGAAAGAGAGACATATGTATGTATGTATGTATGTATGTATGTATGTATGTATGTATATCTTTCATGTTTATGTTTATATTAGAGGTGGAGACCCTTTGAGAGCTGTATGCAACATAATTTCATTTTAATGTATGCTGATTAGTGTACATTCAAAGTGACAGTAAAGTTATTTTAAGTCTTGCTGTGGCAAATAAATTTAATAAATAAATAAACTCATCTCCTCCATATTTTCCAATCTAGAGTGCAAATTGAAATGTAATATTTTTCTTTTTCTTTTTTCAGTGTACACCTCAACATAAAATATCCCATCAAATGTAATATATCTGCTTACTTACTTACTTACTTACCAGTGGTGAAGGGATAAAAATAACTTGTTCCAGAAGCCTTAATCTGTTTCACAAACAGATGGCTGGGTTTGTTTTACTGGAGAAAGGCAAAGACATTTCATTGTCTTTGTTTTAAAGAGAGGAACAAAGATTAATAGTGAATACAGTTGCAGGCTAAAGTTTAGACTTCCTTGATCAAATTGTCTGTTTCCATAAATCCCTAAGTGAACAGAAGTGAACTCTTCTAGCTCAAAAATATTCTTCGGTTTCATTGCATACGTGGAACATCTGAGGACTCCACATAGTTTTTCCAAAATATTCAAGTCAGGGTATTGTGATGGAAAGTCCACAACTTTTATCTTTCTTCATTTAGAAAATTGTTCGATGTACTTATATGGACGTAAATTTCCTATCATATATCATATCATAGGTAAAGGTTCCCCTCGCACATATGTGCTAGTCATTCCTGATTCTAGGGGGTGGTGCTCATTTCCATTTCGCAGCCGAAGAGCCAGCGCTGTCCGAAGACATCTCCATGGTGATATGGCCGGCATGACTAAATGCCAAAGGCACATGGAATGCTGTTACCTCCCCACCAAAGGTGGACTCTATTTTTCTACATGCATTTTTTACATGCTTTCGAACTGCTAAGTTGGCAGAAGCTGAGAAAATTAACAGGAGCTTACCCCGTTATGCGGCTCTAGGGATTCAAACTGCTGAACTGCCAACCTTTTGATCGACAAGCTCAGCGTCTTAGCCACTGAGTCACCGTGTCCCTCTATCATATCATAGCCCCACACTTTTCAGCTTTAATTTTTTTTCACTGACTGAGGGGAAATTAGCTTCCAGAATATTATGGTATTTAGCAGAATCCATTCCTTGTTCCATCTGCACAATGTGGCCACAGCCTGCCACACAAAGAATAATATAAGTAATCCATGCTTAGTTTTTGTTTAGGTGTTTTATTTTCTTTAAATATTCTATTTTTTTCTCTCTCCAAATGTAATTCATGGGGTGCTCAGTCCAAATATTGCTTCATTATTCCAAACACTTTCACCCTTCTATCACAATTTTCTTTTGCATACGTCAGATGATTATGAGGTCAAAGAATCGGGTTTCTTCCAGAGGTGGTATTCAGCCGGTTCTGATTGGTTCTGGAGAACCAGTAAAAGAAATTTTGAGTAGTTCAGAGAACCGGCAAATACCACCTCTGGCTGGCCCTGCCCCCATCTATTCGCTGCCTCCCAAGTCCCAGCTGATCGAGTCCCAGCTGATCAGCTGGGTTTTCTTTTGTTGCACTGCACATGGAGCTGGAAAGCAGGTTAGTGGGGTGGGGATCGAATGGAGATTTTACAGTATCCTTCCCCTGGAGTGGGATGGGAATGGAGATTTTGCAGTATACGTCCCCTGCCATGCCCACCAAGCCACGCCCACCAAGCCATGCCACGCCCACCAAGCCACGCCCACAGAAGCCAGCCAGGCAGTAAAAAAAAGGAATCCCACCACTGGTTTCTTCTGATAATTCTCACGTATAAATCATTGTTCTATAAGAAACAGTGTTCTGTGGTATTTGGAAAACTTCTTCAATGTCAGCTTTTTTTTTTTTCCAGCAGTAATCTGCAGTGATGCAGGAACTGCTTTGAAATTTTGACTAGCTTTGACATAGTTCTGTCAGAGATTTGTCATGGTCCTTCAAGTCTTCCTTGATTTCAATATTTTCATGTTACTTCCATTTCTTAACAAAGTTTCTCGCAGGTAAAATTGCTAACTGGCAGCATTTTTAATTCCTGAAGGAGTGCCTTATCAGCACTTTTAAAGGCTCCAGTTGCTGCCTGAAGGGACCTATGATTGTTGAAAGAAGACAGATTATCAGAATCTGAGAAATTTTAAAAAATTCACAATATGTGTTAACTTGTAGAACTGTTGATATTGATCATTTTTGAACATTATGAAAAATTGAATAGAATAATTTATTGGCTAAGAGTGATTAGACACACAAGAAGTTTGTTTCCGGTGCCTAAGCTCTCAGTAAATAACAAGGTAATAATAATAATAATAATAATAATAATAATAATAATAATAATAATAATAACAACAACAACAACAACAACAACAACAACAATAAGAAGTAATAATAACAAATAAAAAGCAATAGCAATAATAATATCAATAAGAGAAAGAGAAAGTAGTGGAACAGATGAGAAGGATAGAGAAGTAATACAGCCATAATAAATGGGTAAATAGTCTTAGACATAAGACAGGGGTGGCTCAGTGGTTAAGACGCTGAGCTTGTCAATTGAAAGGTTGGCAGTTCAGCGGTTCGAATCCCTGGTGCCGTGTAACGGGGTGAGCTCCCGTTACTTGTCCCAGCTTCTGCCAACCTAGCAGTTTGAAACCACATAAAAAATGCAAGTAGAAAAATAGGGACCACCTTTGGTGGGAAGGTAACAGCGTTCCGTGTGCCTTCGGCATTTAGTCATGCTGGCCACATGACCACGGAGACATCTTCGGACCGCGCTAGCTCTTCGGCTTTGAAATGGATATGACCACCCCCCCCAGAGTCGCGAATGACTAGCACATACATGCAATGGGAACCTTTACCTTTATCTTTATGGGAACTAGGTGTTCAGCAAAGTAATGGCACAAGGAAAAAAAAACTGCTTCTGTTCTTGTGAACAATTGCACAGTAAAATGAATGAATGAATGCATGAATGGTGAATGAGTGAATGAATGAATGAATGAATGGATAAATAAATAAATTTTTAAAAAGTAGCACTCTGCAACCTGATACATTTCCCTTTGTTTCCAACCAGCTTCCCTCTCATCTTTCTCATCTCATCTCATCTCATCAAATTCCAATTGGAATTGCCATTGGAAGCTTGATCTATTTTTGAATACATCTTCCTAAAGGATTTCATAGTTTACTTTCACTATTGTTTCTTTCACTTCTTTCCTTTTCTTTCATTCCATGTTCACCCTTTTTCATCAGGATCAATTCCTGATGCTACAGAATAGAATAGAATAGAATAGAATAGAATAGAATAGAATAGAATAGAATAGAATAGAATAGAATAGAATAGAACAGAATGATAAGCAGTGTTCCAATATTTGAGGGGCTGCCACAAAGAAGAAGGGGTCAACTCATTTCCCAAAGTACCAGAGGGCAGGACAAGAAACAATGGATGGCAACTAATCAAACTTCCTAACAGTAAGGACAATTAAGCAGTGGAACAGCTTGCCTTCAAGAAGTTGCCTTCACTGGAAGCTTTTAAGAAGAGACTGGATAGCCACTTTCCTGGAATGCTACAGGGTCTCCTGCTTGAGTAGGGAGTTGGACTAGAAGGTCTCCAAGGTCCTTCCAACTCAGTTATTCTGTAATTCTGTTACTTACAGAAGTGGCCAAAATTGTGGAAACCTTTTGAAAAAAGTGCATTTTTGAGGTTTGATGGCTAATAACACCACTTTTTTTTGGGGGGGGGGAGTTTCAAGATAATCATATTCCACTGCTGGAATGGCCTGGGAATAGCCCATACCGTCGCCAATTGAAAATTTATGGAGCCGACTAAAGAAACTTGTTAGTTAGAAGCAACCCAGCAATAAAGCCCAGTTAATAGAAGCAATCATTCAATCTTGGTTTCACATTATAACAGCTGCAGAACTAAAAGACTTGGTTCACTCCATGGGAAGATGTTGTAAGGCTGTAATTCATGCTAAAGGTTACCCAACTAAGGATTAACTGACATGGTGATAATTTTTGTGTATCTCATTTTTTCTATGGTGATAATTTTTGTATATCTCATTTTTTCTACGTGTTCCATTTTTCTTCTTTATACTAATAGCAAATCCTTCATAAAAGTTATTGCATTACATTCTTGATTAAATGATCTTTCCATTGATATATAATTTTATGGTAACTACTTCAAAAAAAAAAGTGGTGTTATTAGCTAGTTTTAGAAAATACACTTTTCCCAAAAGGTTTCCACAATTTTGGCCACTATGTATATATTTTCTTGAATTTGTTGGACTCCTGATTTTCCACTCTTGACAGCCAGGTCCATATGCATGTTGACATTTCTGGGCAAAATAGGATTTGTAATATAGAGTTTATCTTTTAAGCCAAGCAAACTTTTTGCTCATATTTCCCCTCAATTTATACTTTGATGGAAAAAGTTTGACCTTAGAACATAAGGTGGCCTCCATCAATCAATCGAGTTACCCATTAAAGTGATTAAACCTTGCAATACTAGTAAAAACAAAGGCCCCTTTATTTGAAGAAAAAAAGTTGATTATTCAGGCAAGATGTTAAACCAGTAATTAGTGTGCAGATGCCAAAAGCCTTGCATGGAAAAATAAGCAATTGAAACAGATGTTTGGGACACCTGCACTGCTGTAACTGCAGGCATCGCTCATCTGAAAACAATACTGAAGTCAGCAGACTCCAAAAACTCCATCATGGAAATGAGGCAAACAGCTTGAACTGAGATCTGGATAAGAAACAAATGTCCAGGTGGAAGAGCTGGGAACATGGGAAGTGAGATAAGCATCCAGGAGAAATCTCCTCAGTAATGCAGCGAGACATGTCAGAATAAACTATATACATATGTACAAAAGATTTAGAAACGATGACAGTGATAGCTTGTGATGTAGCAATATTTATAAAAGCAGGAGGCAGCCAAACCAACTTTAAAATGGAATGAAACTCCTTCCAATCCTTAAGAAACACCTTAGGGAGACCTGCCAAGGAAGAGGACAAATGGAGGTGGGGAAAGGAATAGTGGTAAAAACAATTGTTAGCAGCACCATTATTTTAGCCATTGTCTACCCATGTTTCCAAACCAATATGGTTCTGAGCTATCTTCTGCCAATTGGGCTTGTAATACAGTGTTTTCCCCAAAATAAGACCCTGTCTTATATTTTTTGAACTCCGAAATAAATACTTGGCCTTATTTTCGGGGAGGTCTTATTATTTTGGGGTGCATTGAGCAAGACCAGGCTCCTCTTGCCATCTTACCTGATTTCCAGCTCTGTCTCCCTAACCCTAACCAGAGGAAATGGAGGGACCGGCTATGCATGTGTTAAATATTATTTGGGAGGGCTTATTTTCAGGGGGCCTTATTTTAGTGCATGCGCTCAAAAGCCCGATTTGACTTATTATCAGGGGATGTCTTATTTTCAGGGAAACAGGGTATTTGCTGATGTTGTCAATCCATCTTGGTTTAGGTCTCTTTCGTGGACGCTTTTTATCAAGTAGGATCCATTCTATGACTGCCTTGGTCCACCTGCCATCAGTTCTTCTTGCTATGTGACCAGCCTATTTCTATTTCAATTCTTTTACTCTCTTGATGATATCGTAAAGTTTCATTTGTTCTCTAATCCATGTGCAGGTCTTTCTATCCTGTCTTGTGATGCCAAGCATGGATCTCTCCATAACTCTTTGCACCACTCGTAGCTTTTGTATCGATTGTGAGGTTAGTGTCCATGTTTCACCAGCATATGTTAGAACAGTTAGCAACCTTATTGGAAATACAGTAGCTGTAGTCTGATCACCTAGGACAAGGGTGTCAAACTCAAGGCCCGTGAGCCAATTCTGGCCTGCGGGATGCTTAGATCTGTCCCATGGAGCACCCTGGAAACAGCAAAGGACCAGCCTGCATTGTCTCTGCCAGTGAAAACAGACCTCAGGAGCCCATTTTCACTGGAAGAGGTCTCAGGCCACCACAGTTGCCCCTGACATGAGTGATGGCAAGCTAGCCATGCCCACCCTGGCCATGCCCCCCTGCCTCCCCCCCCCAAGGTCAAACACAACCCTGATGTGGCCCTCAATGAAATCAAGTTTGACACCCCTGGACCAGGAGAAAAATGATAACCTCCTACTCACAGGAACAATTAAGCTTTCTAACAATTAGTATTACAAGTTACGTCCTTTGTTTATTCTATAGAGAGCACACATAAAACAGATTCATTGTCTTTATCAGAACATATAACAGATGTGATTTTTCATAAAGGATCTTGATGCATTTGTCAGTCATCACCCTTGTAAATAATTTAGATATTCAGGTCAAGGTGAAATGTCTCCGCTGTGAAATATGTGAAATGTTGTAAAAGTACCTGAGAATGGAGCAAGTGAAGATTTTTTTTTAACCACAATAAAGGAGGAAAATCCAGGTTCTATCTGTTTGGAAATATGGTTCTTAAAGCCTTCGCTGAAGTAACTATGACTTTGTCAAGGGTCAGATCGGTAAATGCTGGAAAAGTAAAGCCGTAGGAAGCCAGATCAAAACTTATTTGCATTGTTCAGGAAAGTTCAGGAAACCTACCTATAAGATGAGGTAGAGTACAATTATTTTCCCAAAGAATTTGCTTCAACCAGTATCTGAGACAGAGTATCTGACCCAGTGGTGAAATCCTCCGTTGATTGCCACCGGTTCGCTGCCTGCACATGTGCAGTGTGCACCAAAAGTATGCTGCATGTGCATGTGCAGTGCACGTCAAATGTGTGCTTCGCATGTAAAAAGCTGGCTTTGGGAGGTAAGTAGAACAGCAAGGGGAGAACAGCTGTGCCATGTGATTTAGGATTTCCTGCTTTCTAGCAAATATAAACTGTGCAGCACAGTTGATCATTGGAAATACCAGTTCGGACAAACCAGTAGCTTTTTAAAACTACTGTTTCGCTTGAACTGGTAGCTTTTATCACTATCCGTTCACCCGAACCGGTGCGAACCGGTAGCATTTCACCCCTGGATTAACCCTTAAAGAGATGAACCTAATTCAAGTCAAATAGGGGAACTAAAGATAGAAAAAGGGACTTAGCTGGTAGCTTTTAATTATTTGGATTGGATAGTTTCAAGGAGGCTGGTGTGGTGCTCCGCCAGCAGCCTGTGCAGCTGGCGCTCGAGTCAGACAATGAGGAGGCTGGAGAAGATGTGGTGCCAGAGGCGGGGATTCAGCGAGGGCCTTCAGAACCTCCAGCAGCTCCCATAAGTGAAGAGGAAGAAGAGGAGGAGCCTCTTCTCGTTGCACGAGCGCGCAGAGCTGTTAAAAAGCAGGAGTGGCTCCTCAGGAGGAGGTCTCCTCAAGAGTAAGGCTTAGAGCTAATTGGCCACTTCCCTAGACTATTTAAGGAAGGACAACGACTGCTGCAATTTGCAGGAAACAACTTCGTTCATATTCCTTCGCGTCTTCATTCCAGAAATGTTTGATTCGGCTCTTGTTTCTCTCTTGTCAGTTTTCCTGCAAATTGCTTCTGGGTATTCTGCCAACCACAGTAAGATTACAGTTATCTGAAATACTGTGCCTCAGAATTGAGTTATTATTCTTTGGATTTTTGTCGGCTGTTAATGAAGTTAAATTAACAAGCCCTTGTTCAGAAAAGGCTGATTTAAACTGTACTTGTGTTCGAACAACTACTAAGAAAGCTCATTAGTAGTCCTTAATTAGTAAACTAAGGTTTGTACGACGTTGTGTGTGCTGCGTTCTTTGGGGTCCGTAGTTGGGGCAGAACAGTTTCTGGGTGCTACATACAATTGAGTCCAGTATGTTAGCCTTGAAAAATTTAATGTCGGCTAATACATAGTTTATTTATTCAATTTTACAGAAATAATTATGTACAGTTGTTACTAGGTTGACATGCAAATTTAATAAATATAAAGGATGCTTCCTGGTTATTTAAAGAAATGAAAACAGTTTTTGTTTGATCTAGTGAGCAAATGTTCAAAAGTGGATGTCTATGTACCTAAATTTGGTGACTTGTTCAATAGGTCTACTCTTAATCGTACAGCTAATTGGGTATTTGAAAATATTAAACCATATTAAGACATCTGTTTTAGAGTAATTGACCTCAAGGCATTCCCAATAGCAGTGATGATTAACCTTTTTGCCGTCATGTGTCAAAAGTGGGGGGAGCTAGGGGGGTTCGCGTGCATGCGTGCCCACACCCATAATTCAATGCACCCCCACCCCACCCCCACCCCACGCATGTGTGTGCGATCTCCCACACTCCCCCCGCTTTTGGTACCTGATGGCAAAAAGGTTACCGGTGGACCCGGTAGGCCTGTTTTTTGCCCTCCCCAGGCTCCAGAGGCTTTCTTGGAGCCTGGGGAGAGTGAAAACTGCCTCCCCCACCCCTGAGGCCCTCCAGAGGCTGGAAACAGCCTGTTTCCTGACTTCCAGTGGGCCCGGAAGGCCTGAAAATCAGCTGGGCCCAATGTGTGCTGGAGCTGACCTAGGGAAACGCTTGGTTCACCATCACAGCCCTATGGCATTAGGACGATACAAGTAGACCTTGATTTACAACCACAATTGAGCCACAAATTTCTGTTGCTAAGTGAGACAGTTATTAAATGAGTTTTGCCCCACCTTTCTTGCTAAGTGAATCACTGCAATTGTCAAAGTTAGTAACATGGTTATAACATGAATCTGGCTTCCCCATTGACTTTGCTTGTCAGAAAATCACAAAAGATGATCACATGACCCCAGGGCACTGCAACTGACATAAATATGAGGCCACTTGCCAAGCAAGTGGTCCAAGGGTGGGTTCTACTTAGCTTTACTACCGGTTCACAACGGGATCGGACATGTGCGCTTGCTTCGCTCGTGTGCGCACCTTGCTTCTGTGCATGCACAGAAGCTTTTGCGCATGCGCAGATCACCGATGATGACATCTGGGGTGATGGGCGGGACCTCCCACCGGTTTTACTACCAGTTCTTGCGAACTGGTCCGAACCGGGGGCAGTCCACCACTGAAGTGGTCGATGCTACATTGGTCCTATGTGTGAAAAATGATCCTAAATCAGGTATTTTTTTAGTTCTGTTGTAACTTCGAACAGTCACTAAATGAAAGGTTGTAAGTCAAGGGACTACCTGAAAGGCTTCAAGTCATCTGTGCAGGATGACCTGGGTCATCGAAAGAATAACCACATCAATGGCATAAAGAATGGGAATAGGGCTAAGGGCAAGTGATAGAGAGAGAAATTCTGGTTTAGCAAAGACTTCAGCCGTATTATTCGTCTATATAACAGTACTGGGATAAGAATACAGACTTATTTTACACTTTCTCTGATCGTTTCAGTTATATCTCTTTTACAATTTACATGGTGACATTATCGATTTGTGAAATTAAGAAAGCAATTACCAAAGTTACAGATAATTTTCTCCAGTGTCTTTCATGTCATTAGAGAGTCAAAGTCACTTTTAGGTCTACAGATATTGACATCTCTCTCTCTCTCTCTCTCTCTCTCTCTCTCTCTCTCTCTCTCTCTCATCTCTCTCTCTCTCTCTCTCTGTGTGTGTGTGTGTTTCTGTCTCTCTTTTATTCTCTTATTCTCTTTCTTATTCTTATTCTCTCTCTTATTTACTCTCCCTCTTATTTACTCTCCCTCTTATTTACTCTCCCTCTCCCTCTCTTTCTCTCTTATTCTCTCTCTCTCCTGTTCTCTTTCTTATTCTCTCTTATTTTCACTCATTCTCTCACTCTCTCATTCTCTCATTTTCTTATTCTCTCATTCTCCTTTCTCTTATTCTCTTTCTTCTCTCTCCTATTCTCTTTTATTTTCACTCATTCTCTTTCTCTAATTCTCTTATTCTTTCTCACTCTTATTTTCTCTCTTACACTCTCTCTCTTTTATTCTCTCTCTTTTATTCTCTTTCTCTCTCTCTCCTATTCTCTCTTTTATTTTCACTCATTCTTTCTCTAATTCTCTTATTCTTTCTCTCTCTTATTCTCTCTCTTTTATTCTTTTATTCTCTCTTATTCTCTCTCTCTCTTATTCTCTCTCTCTCTTATTCTCTCTCTGACACACACACACACACACACCTTTTCTCTGTCTTATTCTCTCTCTTATTCTCTCTCTTTCTCTCTCCTGTCTGTGTGACAAAATAAACCAAAATAATGAAGCAATACATGTAAGGAATGTCTAAATGTTTTTGCTTCCACGTTTTCAGAGGTGAGGCTCTAGCTGCTTTTTTTCATCATTTACTAAGCATAGGTATAAAAAGCTCATTAGCTCACACAGAACAGTTAATGCGTGTATTATCCATGGTGCAGGTGACAAAAAAAAGCTGTTTAACCTGTTTCCCTGTCTGCAGTGCTTAACCTGATTTTTATTCTCGACTGCTTTTCATTCAAGAAGGTTAATCTTTCAAAGCAGATAGGTAATTTTATTCCACTTATCTTAAATTCGGGTTTTGAAGGAAGTTTTTCTAAACTACAATCAATGCTTACTAAATATATATATATATAACTCTATAAATAATACAATTCAGAACTCTGTCATTTGAAATTCCAAAGAATTCTGAATGAATAATTAACAAAATTAACAGAGAACGCTGTTTCTCCATAGGACTGAAAGCAACTTGACAGGGAGTTTCAATGAAAAAAAATGGTAGAGAAAGCTGAATTCTTGGTTCCCTGTACTGGAAAATGTTTTCCTACAGAGAAGCAATTTAAGAGCTAACATTATATATTCATATATGCATGCATATATTTTTTAAAACTACTAATCATTGAAATGTATACGTACATCTAAAATATATGTACATCTAAATTATAGCAGATGTGTTTTTTTTATTCCATTAAATATCCATTGAAACAAATGAACAAAATTTGTTGATTTGGTCTTCTAATTATCTTAAATAAGAGAAAGTGTGCAATTTTGTGTGACTCATGATATCCTGAAGGGATTTTTCCACTTTTAGAACTGAAAAATGGTACTTACTATTGCAGATATTGCAGATAGATAATATGCTGAAGGGTTAATATGGTAGACTAATCTCAAGGGTACCTTCAGCCACAGAAAATCTTCCGATGATTTTGGATCTCTCAGAGCAGCCTATCTCACAATGTGGGGGAAAAAATGGAGGGGAAAGATCTATGCAGTTTGTCTTGAGTTCCCAAAGGAAAAGGAACATGAGACCTATGAAGGCCGAATATGGCTTTTTCAGGCTTGTGCCTCAAGCATATTTTCCAATGAGACAAACTGAGACAGGAAGATCATTTCATTACAATTTATCAGAATATTCAGACAAAAGGGATTCCTCTCAAAGAGGAAACCCCGAACTAACTTTCTTTCTTTCTTTCTTTCTTTCTTTCTTTCTTTCTTTCTTTCTTTCTTTCTTTCTTTCTTCCTTCCTTCCTTCCTTCCTTCCTTCCTTCCCTCCCTCCCTCCCTCCCTCCCTCCCTCTTTCTTTCTTTCTTTCTTTCTTTCTTTCTTTTCTTTCTTTCTTTCTTTCAGCATGTATAAGATAACAGATATAAGTATAAACATGATTATGAATACAGGAAATGGATACAAATAAATGGGGACAGTAGGACAGGGGCAGTAGGCACATTGGTGCACTTACAGACCTCTTAGGAATGGGGTGAGGTCAACAGTAGACAGTCTAAGGTTCAAGTTATGGGGGTTTGGGGATGAAACCACAGAGTCAGGTAGTGCATTCCAGGCATTAACCACTCTGTTGCTGAAGTCGTATTTTCTGCAATCAAGTTTGGAGCGGTTTACCTTAAGTTTGTATCTATTGTGTGCTCGTGTATTATTGTGGTTGAAGCTGACGTAGTCATTGACAGGTAGGATGTTGTAGCAGATAATTTTGTGTACTATGCTTAGGTAAGACCGAAGGCGGCATAGTTCTAAGTTTCCTAGGCCCAGAATTTCAAGCCTGGTGTCATAAGGTATTCTGTTGTGAGCAGAGGAGTGGAGGACTCTTCTTGTGAAATACCTCTGGACTCGCTCAATTGTATTAATGTCCGATATGCAGTGCAGGGTCCACACATCCTCTTTTATAGTTAACATAACAAAGAAATCTGAAAGAGGAAAGTTGATTGGACAGGATAATAACATACATGTTTATTAAAATGAGGTCTGAAGGGGCATAAATTGTAAGGAGAAAGGTTGTTTAGAGTTCACAAAAGAGATAATCCAGACCCCAATTTGTACTAACAATCTTTTCTTATCTGGAGCTAGTCTCCAGCTTGTTTATCAGTTTAGGAATGTTAAAAGCTAATAAATCTGAACATCACTTTAATAGAGAGAATATCAATCAGATTAAAATACAAAATAACTATGTTAGTTAACAAATTACAAAGCCCATGTCATTTGCCCCTCACCTAACACCTATCTCCTGTCTACAACACAGTCCTTTCAGCAATTCCAAGAAGATTACATCCCCATTTGCACTCTGATACAGGTGATTCTGAGGGCACAGGTAAATCCCAGTAGCCTCAGGAGCTCTTGCAGAGAGTGCTAACTACCAGGTGAATGCAAAGATTTATTTATTTATTTATTTATTTATTTATTTATTTATTTATTTATTTATTTGATTTGATTTGATTTGATTTGATTTGATTTGTATGCCACCCTTCTCCCAAAGGACTCAGGGCAGCTCACAACAATAAGAAACAGAAAATACAAAAGTTAAAAGACAAATTAAAGCAGAATATCCAATAAATAAGGTTAAACGTGGGAATACATATTCAAATTTAAGATTTAAGAATTTAAAAAGCTACAAAATCAGTTTAGAGTAAACTCAGGCCGGATTATCTGGAGCTCCAGGGATAACGTATTCCAGAGGGTAGGAGCTCCCACAGAGAAGGCTGTCCCCCTAGGGGTCACCAGTCAACATTGTCTAGCCGAAAGTACCCTGAGGAGGCCAACTCTGTGGGAGCGAACATATGATCCTTCCAACCCCCCATCCTGTCAGAACTAATCTTTCCATCACCCCCACCATCCTGCCAGAACTAATGAGGCTTATTGGATGAGAAATGAAGCATCTTCTTCTCCTTCCTCAAGGATAAAACAGTCCTGTTGCCTTTTGAAAAAGCACCTTTGAGATAACTATGATCTGGATGACTCAGAATCTCCACAGACGTGACTTACAATCATTCAACTTTACAAAATGTTTCCTAAGTGAAGCATCTCTCATCCTATGTTCATTTTCTTTTGTCGTCAAATGTTGCTATAATTATAGCGCGGATACTCTGATTTCAGTCTTTGTTTCGTTCTTAATTGCATTATAATTTGTCCACTTCCAGTTATTGCAATAATTGAGCTTTCCAGACCCAAATGCCTACATAGATCTGGGACTGCACGTAGATGAATCTGAAGGACACCAAACATCACACATAATAAACATGGCTGTCAAAATATTATAATTGTATAAACATAGGGAATGCCCCATTGATTTTCATGTAGCTTTTTTTATTAATTATGCTTCAACGAACTGGACAGGCTTTTATTTTCAAACAGAAAATTTAAGCAGCAAATTGCAGGGATTTTAACCAATTTTAAAACCCAATTAAAACTTCAATGTGGTTTAAAGTAAAAATGCTAAATTATATATAAATAGTGGAAAAAAACCGGTTGGCATGGCCCAAGTAGAGACAATATTGAATGCTGTGATGGAAATTTGCAAAACATTTGAAGGTCATTTGAGCAAATAAATATAAGGAAGGCCTGTAAACATCCAACTATGATAAATATGTTTTAGATTTATGATAACAATACCATCAACTTTTGCATCCCCCAAAATGTGGTATTGATAAAAGAATATATGCACCTCAGGGTTGAACTGAATTGTGCAGTCCTCTCTGAGCTTGATTGTTCTCTTGCAGTGTTTTTTTGTTACCTGGCTAGGTAACGTTTAATGCTAGAAAGGAGTGTTGTTTACTCTTTGTATATATACAATAATTTGCCCTGTCAGTACTGGTTAGAATGTTGTTCCCTCCTTGGAAGTTACTTGATTAGGATGTTGTTTACTAATTAATTGTTTGTCTGAGTTAGTAATTCCTTGAGTAGGGTATTGTTTTCCTGATATTGCTCCTGGTGTCAATCCCTGTTTATCTGGGTGTTGATTACTGGCAAGGAGGAGTTCTGATCTTTTTGTTTCCTTCTTATATTTTTAAATTTTCACTTTTGCATGTTGTGTAAATGTTGCTTATCTCTATGTGTTTGTTGATGGTTGATTTGTCTTAGTGACAAGTTTCTAAAAATTCTCCAGTGTTATTGGATTTAGCTTTGCTAGGATAGTCATTGTTTCCCAATTGAAACTATGGTTAAGTATGTCCAAGTGTTGTGAAATTTTTATTGTGTCTTCTGACTGCTAATTGGATGTGATCTACTACTCTTCTTGGGCTCTTGGGTCTTTTGGTTTACTTAAGACGTTTTGGAAGGTTTTGGTTGATTTGGGTACTATAATAATGTCTTGTGGTATGCTGGGTGTTGTTGAGATTTTGATGTATAGGCACTGCAGTAGAGAGTTGATAAAATATTTGCTCCCTTCTGTGAGATATCCTTCTGAGGGTGAAGGTTCATTCTCTGAGCTTGTGGGTTGCTTACATGCAAGGTAACATCTTCAGCAGAGTTTAGAGGGTGTCAGTATCAGTGTTCTTCTGTTTATAAGGACTTCAGGTGTGAATCATCAGTAAGAATCTTGTGATAGATCATTCTATCACAATGGGGTTACATCAAATAAGAGCCATTGAGAGATGAACTGCTGGTGGAGTGGGGAATTGCATGGGTTGGTTGAGGGTCAGAGCTGTTTCTAGTTGGCTGTGCAGTTGATCTAGATTCTGAGGGTTTCGTAGGCTGGCTGTAGGTCAATGTGTCTGCTGATGGAATTGCTTGTGGAGGGTCAAGCTTCTATAAACTCATGAGCATGGCAGGTGGTAGCGTGATCTTTTCTGTTGTTCCAATTGAACTGGTGCTGTTTGGTGTAGGGGTGGAGAGTTTGGAGAATGAACCTTCACAATCATCCTATACCCAAGCTACAGAAATTCACCACTGTGAATCCATATCCAAGATCTTTTGTAAGTCCTTCAGCTGTGTTGTATAATGGGCCCTCTGATAATGATATAATGATGATGAGTAGGGGTGGGATTCAGCCAGTTCTGACCAGTTTGGGCATACCGGTAACTCCGATGATCAGCTGAGAGCGAACCGGTTCACTCCGACCATCAGATGGGGCTGCCCCTGCGCTATAACCTACCTATATTTCTTTTGTTTTAAGATGGTAGGCACGGCAGAGAGGATTGCCGTGCCTCAGCTGTTTTACTCACTCTGGATTCAGTGGAAGGTAATTTTTGATTGTAATGTGCATGCACAGAAGTGCGAGTTTGCATGCATACTGCCCGAGCACAGCAAACCAGTTGTTACAACCAATGAATCCCACCACTGATGATGAGGTATTATCTATTTTGGGGTGTCCATTAGAAGCAGAGGAAGATGGGTTTACTGCTTTGCATCTACTACAGTTCTTCTTTTATGATTTGTGATTTGACCTTCTTGGTTAGGTTATTAAGAGATCTCTTGAATAGATTGTTCAGATTCTGTATCATTCTTTATTCTATACCACAGGTGTCAAACTCGCAGCATCCCATTGCCGTCAACGTGACATTTCGTGATGTTTCCCCCTTCACGGAGCTGGGGTGGGCATGGTCTGCACATGGAGCCGTCAGTTTGACACCCCTGTTATATACCAACAGGGAATCTAATGACTGGCATCACATATCTGTTGATGGCGTGGATCTTGTTCTTCCCAGTCCTGAGCTGACTTTTTTTTTTTTTAATTTGATTTATATGCCGCCCTTCTCCGGAGACTCAGGGCGGCTTACAATGCGTTAAGCAATAGCCTTCATCCTTTTGTATATTTATACAAAGTCAGCTTATTGCCCCCACAAACTGGGTCCTCATTTTACCTACCTTAGAAAGGATGGAAGGCTGAGTCAACCTTGAGCCTTGGAGAGATTCGAACCAGCAGTAAATTGCAGGCAGCTGTGTTAATAACAGGGTGCTTAGACCTCTGTACTATCAAGGCTCTTCAAGACAAGACTTCAGGACTTGTCTGATCCTTTGGTGGTACTTGGATGTTGTTATCTATCTTGCCTCCTCATTGTGATTCCATGTAACTGTGGGATACAAAGGTACTGCTAGCTGGTTGATATATCTGCTATGTGGCCTGTTGCAGGGGTGGGTTCTACTTACCTTTACTACTGGTTCGTATCGCACCTGCGCGCACTCTTCTCCGCATGCGCAGATGCTTCTGTGCATGCACAGATCACCTATGATGACATCTGGGTCAGTGGGTAGAGCCTCCTGCTGGTTATACTACCAGTTCTTGTGAACCGGTCCAAACCGGAAGCAACCCACCACTGGCCTATTGGTAGTTCTACCTCACCACTTAACTATATTCCCTCTTTTGAGTACCATTTGGCTAAACTTCCCCAATCTGAATGACAATGCATAGTGAGGACATTGATGTATGTTTATGTGTATACACAGATGCAGAGAGACAGGGAGGGAGGGAGACTTAGTTCTTAGCATGATTTCTTTTCAGCCCCAAGCATTACACTACCTGTATGAATATGAGTAGAGGAGTTGTACCATTATCAGAAGTGTAAAGCTTTTCTAATTCATAATTAAGTATGGCTACTTCTGTGAGACACTTAAAGTTGCCAGCTATTCAATATACTCCCCAATTGTGAACAGTAGCAAACTTCTTACCAATTTCTATAAGAGACAAACTGAATTACTATTACTACAACTACCACTACAGGTAAATTAAACTCATGTACTCATTACCTAATGTTCCATCAAATTCAGTGCAAATTTCTTCTACTGTAAGTGGGCATGCATAAATTTATTTTTTTAAAAGATTTGAATAGGCCTACGTTCAGGCCTATAAGAATCAAGTAATTTTAAATACATATTTTATGTTTTTGTTGAAGGTGTGATGTAATTCAGTTATAAATTCACAGATTTTGTACTTTAAAAAAAAAATGATCAGCAAAGATACATGCAAGATTTTTCCTGCCCATAATGCATCTCATTATCATTTTAGCTATATTTATTTTTAAAAGGCCTTTATGATGACTAATGATACCCCTTTGGTGCTCAAGAGATAATTTGAGAAGGCATACTCAAGGTAAAAATAATTTATCTTAGCCACAAATATTGCAGCTGGAGTAACAATTGAAAACATCTGTGCTAACACATTCGACTGAACACTCACTAGTATGCTAACTGCTGGCAATATTGTGACAACTAAAATTGAAACATGCTACCAGTGAATATTAACTGTGACAAGGAGAGGAGGAGTGAATCAATTAGCAGCTGTTATAAGGACGCCAAAAATAATTTGAATGCGTTCTTATTAATGTCTTTAAATTAGAATTGTAGATAATGGAATAAGAGGTTGGGCAGTTGGTTCCATAAAATCAAAAAGTTGTTTTCCCTGATTGTACAACAGCTGCAGAGAACTGCTACATAAACCCAGGATATATAGTTCTGGTTTAAGATCCCATGGTGCTATATTTACAGTGTAAATATAGCACCATGCTATAGAATATTCTAACACCATGCTGTTAGAATATAGAATAACAGAGTTGGAAGGGACCTTGGAGGTCTTCTAGTCCAACCCCCTGCTTAGCAGTGGTGGGTTCCAACTGGTATTACCACCGGTTCTCTTCGTGTACTCACTTTGCGCGCATTTGCTGCATGCATGCTTGCTTCATTTGCATGATTGCTTCACTTGCACGCGTGCTGAACTTGCATTCTGCGCAAGCGCATTAGATTTCTGACCAGCTGAGGCGCAGCAATCCATTCTGCCGCGCCTATCAGCTGGGCTAAAAAATGACAAATAAAGGTAGGTATAACGCGGGGTGGGCCCAGCTCACAGTCATAGAGAACCAGTTGGCTGACGTCACATCATCACCACTACCGGATCTCCCGAATCGGGCTGAACTGGGAGCAACCCACCATTGCTGCTTAGGCAGGAAACCCTACACCACTTCAGACAAATGGTTATCCAATCTCTTCTTTAAAACTTCGAGTGTTGGAGCATTCATAACTTTTGGAGGCAAGTTGTTCTACTGGTTAATTGTTCTAACTGTCTGGAAATTTATCCTTAGTTCTAAGTTGCTTCTCTCCTTGATTAGTTTCCACCCATTGCTTCTTGTCCTGCCCTCAGGTGCTTTGGAGAATAGTTTGACTCCGTCTTCTTTGTGGCAGCCTCTGAGATATCGGAATACTGTTAGTTATTTATTTTCCACTGTTCAAATAGAGATCGCTGCATTGCCCTAGCAAAAATGAATTGCAAACTTCCAATTAGATTTTAGCTTTATTATATAAGATACAATAAGGAGATGTGTGTGTGTATATGTTGAATCAGTATATGAAATCAAGACAATTCTAAATAACAAGGAGAGTTGTGAACAGAAGTAAATTCATAATTCTGTTAGGAACAAGGGAACCAATATGGAAAAGATTTACTGATTTTCATAGTACATTTGTGGGAGTAATGTAAAAAAACCAAAATAAGATTGGGCAAATTGGTTATGTCGATTTCATGCTTCCCTAGTTACTATATTGATACTAAGTTAAGGAAGCAATTCATTTGGTTTACAATTTGCAGTTTCCAAACTTACATGCAAAGCAGAACGTTTAAGACTTTGGAGACTTCTCCAAATGTTGTGGAAGCAGATTGGAATTCAGTAAATATATATGAAAATATGTAATGTGCATTCAAAAATGATACCTATTATCTGTGAAAGTGATGCTGAGATAAGCGTAAGCACATTAAAATGGTAGGTTACTCATAACTTTTTCCCATTCCATTTTATCAAAAATTGCTAAGAACTTTCAAAGGACTCTAGAGTTGTAATCCAAGGGCCTAATGCAGCCTTTTAACACTAAATTGTGCACTTTTCAATTAGGCTGTGCTATCTTTCTTGGGTATCCCATTGAATTCACTATAACTGCTTTAAATCCTTTTTTAATTATTGCTTTTCTTTTCCAAATTTTATCCTTTGTGATGGTTGGATTTTTTAAAAAAACTTTTTCCACCTACTTTCTCTCTTAGAATGCAGATATATTTTGGTAACAATATGCTGATTTTTGTTCTTTGTTTCTGATGCCAAAAAGCTGTGTCATTAAAGAAAAGAAGATAATAACATTTCTAGTAGACATTGACAAAAAAGAAATTATGGCTGTGTATTCTATTGTAGTTCAGAAGCAAAATCTACCATTCAAATGTCAATACAGGAGAGAAAAGAAGAACAATAAGTGGATGGAAACTGAATAGAACTTCAGATTTGTTGATAGTTCAAGACAAAGGAGAATAAGTGACTATTTTAATTGGAGAAATATTCATGTATGTTACATCTGAAGCCCTTCAGTTCTATCGAGCATGGAATTGTTTATCAGTTCAAAGTGAAGGTCATTACAATAATCCATTCTTGAATCAAGCCATTGTTTTAATTATGTTATGAAAAGCTGGGTATAAAATGCTATTTTTATGTAAACTGGAATTATGTTCAGTTATTAAAAACAAAAGTTCTAAGTTTTCAACTGTTAAGATTGCTGTGATCCTTACAAATTGCCTAACAAAGGATGTAAGGGTTAATTTTTTTTCAGTTGTGAAAAAAACTGTCATAGAATTTATTTATTATTTTTTTCTGCCATCCATCTCACTGATATAGAAATTCTGAGCAGCTTACGCTATAATAAAAAAGTTAAAAAAGGAATACCAAGCAATTAAAGTTAAGAGGATTAAATAGAATTAATTTCTAGAGGTAAAACTAGACATATCAAAAGATTGATGGATAACAGAAATATTACCAATGTTTATTTTATTTTATTTTTTATTTTATTTTGAATTTGTATACCGCCCTTCTCCCTGAGGACTCAGGGCGGTGAACAGCCAAGTAAAAACATCAAGTACAAATATTAAAATACAGTTAAAATATACATATATAAATTTGGCCCCATTAATTAAAAACAATAAACAAAACACTTAAAAACACTTAAAAAATTAGGCCAGCCCGGCTTGCTGGAAAAGGAAGGTTTTAAGGGCACGGCGGAAGGCACCGAGGTCTTGGATTCTCCTTATCTCTGGAGGCAATTGATTCCAGAGGGTAGGTGCCCCCACAGAGAAGGCCCTCCCCCTGGGGGTCACCAGCCTGCACTGTTTGGCTGATGGCACCCCGAGGAGGCCCTCTCTGTGGGAGCGCACGGGTCGATGGGAGATTGTCGGTGGCAGCAGGCGGTCTCGAAGATAGCTAGGCCCAATTAGATTTCCAATTAGATTTTTTAAAAATAACACTTTAGCACTATATTATTGGACAATAACTTTAAAATGGTATTCTGGGCAAAAGAAAACAAAAAGTAAATTAAAAAAAAAATACCCTTCAGATCTTCAGGATCTTCTATTAGGTTTCCTTAGAGCCATGGTGGGGCAGTGGTTAGAATGCAGTATTGTAAGCTAATTCTGTTGATTGCCAGCAGTTCGGCAGTTCAATTCTCACTGGCTCAAGGTTGACTCAGTCTTCCATACTTCTGAGTTTGGTAAATGAAGACCCAGATTGTTGCTGATTTTGTAAACTGCTTAGAGAGGGCTGCAAAACATTGTGAAGTGGTATATGAGTAAGTGCTATTGCTATTTGCTAAATATTGCTATTTGGGATGCGGTGGCTCAGTGGCTAAGACGTTGTGCTTGTCGATCGAAAGGTCGGCAGTTCAGGGGTTTGAATCCCTAGTGCCGTGTAACAGAGTGAGCTCCCGTTACTTGTCCCAGCTTCTGCTGGGACAAGTAATTTAGAAAATAATAGATTTAGAATTTAGAAAGTAATAGATTTCCAAAATCAACTCCTAAATATTTGCAAATCTACTTACATAGTCGTGTACTATACATTTCTGAAGATCGAATTTCCATCCAGGTCTGTTACGTAGTACATACTGGGATGCAGAGGGCCTTTCATTTCATTCCTCTTCTTCCTCTTCCTCTTCCTCTTCCTCTTCCTCCTCCTCCTCCTCCTCCTCCTCCTCCTCCTCCTCCTCCTCCTCCTCCTCCTCCTCCTCCTCCTCCTCCTCCTCCTCTTCTTCTTCTTCTTCTTCTTCTTCTTCTTCTTCTTCTTCTTCTTCTTCTTCTTCTTCTTCTTCTTCTTCTTCTTCTTCTTCTTCTTTTTCTCATATTCCCACTTTCATATCATTGAAAGCCACTTTCCACAGTCAACTGCATCTTCGGGCCGCAGGCCCACAGCTTGCATATCTTTGTTGATGGTGTCTTGCCATCTCTGTTTTGGATGCCCGCAAGGTCACTGGCCATTGACTTCTACTTGGTAAGCAGTCTTGGCAACAGTGGAAGGTGCTGCTCTCTAAATATGTCCGTACCAGCGGAACTAGCCTTCTCTCATCTTCTCTGTAATTGGTACCACATCAAAATGCTGTCGAATGGTGTCATTTGTGATGTGGGCAAGAAGGGAGATGCTTGATATTCAACGGAGCATTCATTATTCACTTCTAAAACATTAAAGGTAAAGGTAAAGGTTCCCCTCACACATATGTGCTAGTCGTTCCCAACTCTATGGGGCAGTGCTCATCTCCGTTTCTAAGCCGAAGAGCCAGTGCATCTCCATGGTCATGTGGCTGGCATGACTAAACACCAGGGGTGCACAGAATGCTGCTACCTTCCCACCAAAGGTGGTCCCTATTTTTCTACTTGCATTTTTATGTGTTTTCAAACTGCTAGGTTGGCAGAAGCTGGGACAAGTAACACGAGCTCTCCCCATTACACGGCACTAGGGATTCAAACCGCTGAACTGCTGACCTTTTGATCAACAAGCTCAGCATCTTAGCCACTGAGCCACCATGTCCCTTGAAAACATTAAATGTCAGCAAACATAGAAGTTCAATTGTAAATGGATGGATTCTCTGTGAAAGTATAAAAACAATAGTGTAAAAATATTATCATTGCTATTGTTATTACCGCCTATAATTTTCTCACAAAAATTGATAGCGTGTTAATATTGCTCTGTGAATTAAAGTTAAATATGAAATAACTGCAGATCATTTACTTGCATGGATAATTCTCAGGAATTCTGGGTTTTGCAGCTTTTAAAACTGTTTCTCCTGCCTGCCCCAGAAATAAGCAAATTATGCTTAAAAAATGTGGACCCTAACTAGGATTTTCAAGGGATATAGAGGTAACAGATTTCTTTGCAATTAGTTCTATCCTATTTCCTCATAAATCGTCTTCCCTGCTGTTTTGCTCGGACATAAATTACAGAACGGAAGAATGTCAACATTTGCTGAAATTTGCCACCTTGTGAGAACTGCCACCTCATGCCTGCACTCTGCAATCGTTTTGGCACCCATTTGCCATGAACCCTGGGTGGAGGGAGAGAGGGAGCAGGAGAACTTGAGGGGAAAGTGAAAGTTAAGAAACTGAAGGCAAGATGTTGTTTCAAGGTCACTTCAGAATGAGAAGGATGCAGCTGCAAACCAGCTTACAATCAGAGTGGCTGTTTCCAAAACATGTTCTTTGATTTTTCTTTGATTGGATGATGGAGGACCAGCAATGGGAAGTGCCTAAGTGGGGGAAAGTTTTCACTTGTGGTTTTGGTGTGTAAATTTCAAGGTCACTCCAGAATGAGAAGTTTGTAGCTACAAACCAGCTTACAAACAGAATGGCTGTTTCCAAAACATGTTCTTTGATTTTTCTTTGGATGATGGAGGACCAGCAATGGGAAGTACCTAAGTGTGGGAAAATTTTCACTTGGGGTTTTGGCGTGCAAATTTCAGTTCTGGCTTTGCACTACTGTATTTCACTTGGCTTATAGTAAAATATACCCTTCTCAACCCGATGGTGTTAAGGATTGTTCTTACTTAAATCCTCAAGCTGAGGCAGGTCTGACACACCTCACCCAAAAATTAACTGCAGAGAATACAAGCTGGGTTTTTCTTTTCTTTTATAGCATCCTGAGAATATCTATATCCACATTTTCTACTGTGTAATTTCTCTTATCAATGATATTCAGAATGGTCGAAATTTCACCTACACAAAGCATAAAAGAATATGATGCGAGCATCATGTCAAATCTATGAGCTGATATAAAAAATAAGTGGATGATATACCATACATGTTGGCAAGACTGGTTTTAGGAGATTAGTAGAAATTTCCTTTTTTTTTTTCTTTTCAATGAGCATGCCTTTTTAGAGTCAATAGTTTTCAGCAAACATGATCAGAAAAAAAATTTCACAGTTCAGATTGTCATCTGGCAGGCAAAAAAAACCTCACTTTTTTTTACTAACATTATAATGCAGAGAGATTATTAAAAGGGAGGAAGAACACTCCTCTGGAATCTCTGATTCCTTCCTTCCTTCCTTCCTTCCTTCCTTCCTTCCTTCCTTCCTTCCTTCCTTCCTTCCTTCCTTCCTCCTGCCCTCCCTCCCTCCCTCCCCCTCCCCCCCTCCCTCCCCTCCTTTCAACCATTTGTCTGAAATTGTATAGGGTTTCCTGCTTTGCAGGGCATTGGCTTTCCAACTCTGCTCTTTCTTTCTTTCTTTCTTTCTTTCTTTCTTTCTTTCTTTCTTTCTTTCTTTCTTTCTTTCTTTCTTTCTTCCTTCCTTCCTTCCTTCCTTCCTTCCTTCCTCCCTCCCTCCCTCCCTCCCTCCCTCCCTTCCTGATAGCGTTTAGGGATATATACAATATATTTTCTGCCATCAATTTGCACTTGACAAACCAAGCTTCACCAGACAGAGATATTTAATTCAGGCCAAACAATGGTTAAAGCTTAATCCCATCAAAATGGCAATGTAGCATTTCACATTTATCTTCACAAAAGCCACCACATAATTCTTTTAATAAAAATGCAGAGAACATAAAGCAAAATCCCCCCCAGTTCATGACAACTGAGCATAGCAGTTTTTCACATTTGTCTTACGCATGCTTACAATAAATATTTCTCTGGCTGTCAGTCTTTTTAAAAGCCTTTTCTTGATGTTGGGGAAAAAAGAATAATAGTTGTTTACAATATTCCTGATGTTTAATTCATTTTTTCCCTCCCTTGTAATTATTTTGCTCTTTGTATGCCATAGAACAATTTGCGGAGGGGGCGGGGACATTTAAAATAGTGGTTTCTGTTTTGTTTTGTTTTTTAAGCTTTACAGGGAACTGTTTTAGGAAGAGAATTATTTCTAGGCCATCTCCTGCTTTTCAGGTATATAAATGGACAAAAGAAATATATTTGTAAATAGAATAATCTAGTTGTTGTTTAACATACACAATGGCAAACCTCATGCATTTTCTGCTTGAGGTCATTGCATGATTACATTGTCAGCTGAATTTTACTTCAGCATCGAGGTTAGAACAGAATGCTCCACTGCATTTGAAGGAAGAAGAAACAAAATATGTAATATACCATATTTTTCAGAGTATAAGATGCACCAGAGTATAAGATGCACCAAAATTTTGAAGTGGTAAAGAAGAAGAAAAAAGTTTTTGCCTTCCCCGGCCCCCAGGATCACTCTGTAGGCCTCCTAAATCCTCTGCGCATCCTGGCACATTTTTCGCAAAAACGGGATGTGCAGAGGTTTCGGGAGGCCTGCAGAGTGCTCCTGGGGACTGGGGAGGGCAAAAAATGCCCCCATTTTTTGTGAAAAACAGGGCCCTTTTTGGCCTCCCAAACCTCCAACGTGTCACATTTTTGCCCTCCACAGGCCCCAGGAGCACTCTGCAGGCCTCCCAAACTCTCTGCACGGCCCATTTTTGCGAAAAACTGGCATGTGTGCAAAAATAAGATGTGTGGGACAGTGTTTTGGGAGGCCCAAAATAGCTGTATTCAGTGTATAAGACGCACCAACATTTCCACCCTCTTTTGGGGGGGGAGGGAAGTGCGTCTTATACTCTGAAAAGTACGGATAAAAAGCTGCAATCTGAAATATAAGGATACAAGGGGAACCTTCTCTGCTATTACAATGCAAGAGAGGAAATGACATGATTTGTCAAATTAACTGAAATTATTTGCAGAACCCTTTATTGGTTCTCAGCAGCTTCCATGATTATTCTACCCAAATTATAAAATTGAGCTATTGTTCTTAAGAGTGTTTCTTGTGGTCATTATTATTAGGATTTGAAAGAATTGTTTCACAACGCACAGGAGAAGTTAAACAATTTTCAGGATATCGACAAATCAATCAAAAGTGTTCTTTTGAGAACTTTTTATTAAAGTAATACACTAATCATTTCTAATAAAATTGGCCTGTAAATATAGGCAAAGCAATTTCCAATGTAATAAGGCAGATTTGCTAACTATAGTTTTAGGGAAGAAAAGATTGCGAACAAAATTATTTTGGTTCTTGTTTTTAATCAATGCAGAGCAATGTTTAATCCAATGAACATGTCTAATCAATTAATACTTAGTTGGTCAATTTGTCTCTTTAATGGTACATTACAAATATAATTAAATAGTACTTGTAATGATTATTAAAAGGAATAGTGTGGGTTTATGCACGTGTGTGTGTATAATTTATGTGTGTTTGTGTATGAATATATAATTAAAAGTTAAACCCAATCAGCTGGGACTCGGGAAGCAGAGAATAGATGGGAGTGGGGCCAGTCAGAGGTGGTATTTACCAGTTCTCCAAACTACTCAAAATTTCCGCTACCGGTTCTCCAAAACTGGTCAGAACCTGCTGAATATGGTATTAAATATTTTTTAAAAAATAATGGACACTAAATAGAAATTATATAATAAAACTTCATATTGTAAACACTGGTTGTTCAAAACTGGATGTTGGATACTAGAAACTATATAGATAAATATTTATATATTTAATGTTTGATATTAAATAGGTATTGGCAGATTGATAGATCAATAGATAAACAATAGATAGGCAGGCAGGCAGGCAGGCAGGCAGATAATATTCCCTAGTAAGATTTCAAGTAATGAATAAGAAATAATGACCATATGAAGAAAAGCAACCTCATGATTTTTTTTTAATAAAAACCCTGTCATTTGCTCTTAACCACTTGTATAATTTAAAGTTATAGATGTTTTTCATCTATAACTTAGTTATGGTAAAGATAATAAGTATATTGGGTTGGGTTTTTTTTTTCTTTCTTAAAATACAAAAGAAACGTTCTTGTAATGATTTCATCCTCATCATTTTAGCCATCTTTCCAACCAAGTAATGACTTAAAGTATATAAATATATAACTAAACACTGTTTTTAAGCATTAGCAAGGTTTTTTTTAAAGAAAGTAAAATGATTCAGAAAGTCTCTTTAATCTGCTTCTCCGATTTTTATTTTTAATACTCACATGATAATACCAGATTAAATATGTATTTCTGAAAGTCTATTCTTCGCATTCTAATTCAGTCCTTAATCTTGGAATCAAATCAGCTTCTACTTAAATTTGCAAGTAAATTACTCAAGCATCTCTATACAGCTCATCTGTAGACTGAGCCTTCTGCTTTATCCATTAATTCACTTATCCTCCAGTCCAGTACATAATGGGTATCGGCACACTGGGATTAAATCGTCTACCACTCCATGAGGAAAGAGAACCTTGTTTTAGGATAATTAGGATGTGAAAAGTGGCATGAAATGTAAAAGCTGTGCCACCTGCTTAGAATCTGCTCTCTGCAACACCCAAATGCATGCACGGAATGCTTCGATTTCTGACACTTTTGTCAAGAGAAACATCTTTTATTCAGGTGGCCATGACTAAAATAAAAATGGCTTTCTTGGTTTTTAGACATAGAAATCATTAGAAGTTCTATTTTTTGCAGGGGTTTTTTTTTTCTAGTAGGAAAAAGAAGGCAATTTGAGTGTCGAAAGGTCACTTCTGAATTTACTGGCTGTTCTGGTGTGTATTTCAGGTTTGGGGTGATTTTTATTGCTGTAGAATTTTATACACACACTCACACACATATAACATGCACACATACACCCACACACATACACCTATGTATCATCTAGTTATGAGCTAAAGTGGCACAGTGGTTAGAGTGAAGTACTGCAGGCTACTTCTGCTGATCACCGGCTGCCAGCAGTCTGGCAGATTGAATCTCACCAGGCTCAAGGTTGACTCAGCATTTCATCCTTCCAAGGTCAGTAAAATGCGGACCCAGATTGTTGGGAGCAATATGCTGACTCTGTAAACCACTTAGAGAGGGCTGTAAAGCACTGTGAAGCAGTATATAAGTCTAAGTGCTATTGCTATTGCTATTGCTATCTATCTATCTATCTATCTATCTATCTATCTATCTATCTATATCTATCTATCTATCTATCATATTGTCTTGTTTTTTTTAAAAAAAATATCCTAAGTGGAATAGCAGAAACTGAAAAATATTTGCTGTGAATTATTTCTCCTACAAGATCAACATAAGATCAAGGGAGAATAAAACCATTATTACCCATTATCACCTTCATCCATCCACATCTGATCCTTGTAGGTCAGGTTTTAAAATCTCAGATTCTCTCTTAGTAAGAGTGATGGTTGAGGGTTTATCCAGTTGGTAAGCGATGCTAAACACCTACTACTTCGCTTATATTGTCCCATATTAAGTTTGGTTTTCACCTTCAATAACTGAGCAGCAGTGATGATTTTGGTAGTTACCATTTGTCATATAAGGTGAACCAGGGGTGAAATGCTACCGGTTCACTCCAGTTCAGGGAAATCTTTAGTGATAAAAACTTATTTACTAGTTTAAAAAGCTACTGGTTTGGGTCAAACCGGTAGTTAGCTACCAATTTGGTCAAACCGGTAGTTAAAAAAAGCTACAATCCGACGATCAGCTGTGCCACACAGTTTAGCTTTGCTAGAAAGCAGAAAAAAAAAAAAGAAAAAAAAAAGCAGGATTTTCCTCCCCTCTATGTTCTACTTACCTTCCCAAGCCTCCTTTTGCAGCTTACTGCACATGCACACGGGCGCGCAGCACGTGCCAAAAGGAGGCTTGGGAAGGTAAGCAGAACAGCGAGGGGGGATCAGCTGTGCAGATCAGTTTAGCTTTGCTGGAAAGCAGGAAATCTTGCTTTCTAGCAAAGCTAAACCGCGCAGCACAGCTGATTGTTGAATTGTACCTTTTTTTAACTACCGGTTCAACCGAACTGGTAGCTAACTAAATGCGCACGCAGCTCACATTTGGTGTGCATGCACAGCCAGTGAACCGGTAGTAAACCGGTTCAGATTTTACCACTGGACTGAACATTTAGCTACTTTAGAGAAAGACTCAGGAATGCAGTTGTGAAAGTTGGAAGGAAACTTACCACCATAAACAGATAGGGTTTTTTTTTCAGCCAGTTGTTACATTTTCTTCCAAAATAATAGATCTCACTGACAACATTTTATATGAACTGGTCCTGCTGTGCCACGACAATAACTTGTATGCATGACATGAAAAAATAAATAATGGGATATTAAACTGAGATGTTTATGACTGGGAATTCAGCATAATTGAGCAAGCCTGGATGAGAATTTTTTTTTATTCTTTTATATGATATTCTGTGGATATTAACAAACAACTCACAGGGACTACATACACTTCAATCAGATCTGATTAATAATATGTGAGCTTGAATCGGAGCCATCAAAGACATAAACCTACACAAACAACAACACATGCAAATGTTGAAAGAAAGAGCAAATTGCATAAATTTGTAGGCAAAACACACAGAAAGACTTTTCCATTGAAGATGACAGAGGAAAAACAAAAATAAATAAATAAATAAATAAATAAATAAATAAATAAATAAATAAATAAATAAATAAAACACTTGATTGCATATGGACTTTCCACTGCATTGTGAGGTTCATTTTAACAGACACAATAGCCTGATTGTTTAGCTGGCCTACAGATTCATTTTAAAGAGTATTGGAAATTATTCCACAACAATAATGGTTTCTATGGAAGCAACATTTTGAGAAGTGGTTCTTCATATGAAAACAACGCTTTGTTCAGAATGTTTTCCTTCTGAATAATTTCACAGAAATGCTGTAGGAAAAGAGGCTATATTATAGTCCTTGACCTGTTGAACATAAATGATTAATTCATTCAGAATCTAAAAATAACCATACTGAGTTCAGATTTGATATAGATTTGTTACATATCTCCACGGGGCTATGTGGGAAAAAGGAGAAGTGGGAGAGAGGGAATGGGAGGGGAAGGAGGAGGAATGACTATGATTTTGATTCACTCTTTTTTTTTAAAAAAAGGAAAATATAGCACCCATTAACTGGCTGCATTCTCTACAGTCACTATACAATATTAACAATTTAATTCCACCCAGATTCCATAGGAATTTCTCCTGTTTTGTTGAGGAAATCAAATTCCTCAAGAAAGATTTTTTGCTGTATGTTGTTAATCTTTGTTTGTTTGCACGTGGACTTCAATCCAGGGGTGAAATCCAGCAGGTTCTGACAGGTTCTGGAGAACCGGTAGCAGAAATTTTGAGCAGTTCGGAGAACCAGTAGCGGAAATTTTGAGTAGTTTGGAGAACCGGCAAATACCACCTCTGGCTGGCCCAGAGTGGGGTGGGAATGGAGATTTTGCAATATCCTTCCCCTGGAGTGGGTAGGAATGGAGATTTTGCAGTATCCTTCCCTTGCCATGCCCACCAAGCCACGTCCACAGAACCGGTAGTAAAAAAAAATGGATTTCACCACTGCTTTAATCCAGTGGTTTGAAGTAAAGCTGCCATGTAATTCAAAAAGATATAGGAATCAGAATCCTTAGAAAGGGAAGAGAACAATAGGAACAGATTTGAAGAAAAAAAAAAGATGTAGAAAGTTGGCTTAGTTTAGTATGTGTTTGTCTTTAGAAATATACTATTTTTCACCTGAAAGCAGGAGAAGAAGCAATGGATGGAAACTGTTACGATATTTTCAGGATCAGACTCAATAAATAATTTGAGAATCAGATATTCAAATATATCTCTGTTTATTTACATAAGGCATTCTATATTCACTGAATATTCACAGATAGAAGCACAGAATGGAGGTATGCAGCTCCTTATATATACAATGGGTGGAGCTAAGTATGGGAGTGGTAAAGTATGAATACATTAAGAAGTGAAGAATAAGTTAACCCCTGACACACACTGTTCATGTACTATTTACATAATGGAGAATAAGGCATTTACTTGTGACAGAAACTAATAAAGGAGAGAACCAACCTAGAAGTAAGGAGAAATTTCCTAACAGTGAGAACAGTCAACCAATGGAACAGAAGTTGCCTTCAGAAGTTGTGGGAGCTTCATCACTGGAAGCTTTCAAGAAGAGACTGGACTGCCATCTGTCAGAAATGGTATAGGACAGTGATGGCTAACCTTTTTGCCATCGCATGCCAAAAGTGGGGGGAACAGGGGGAGGGGGTCACACTCATGTGTGCCCACACCCATAATTCAATGGCCCCACACGCCCCATGCATGCATGTGCGACCCCCCCCCCCTGCACTCCCCTCGTTTTTGGCATGCGACGGCAAAAGGGTTACTGGTGGGCCTGTTAGACCCGTTTTTCACCCTCTCCAGGCTCCAGAAGCTTTCTTGGAGTCTGGGGAGAGTGAAAACGGCCTTCCCCACCCCCCTGGAGGACCTCTGGAGGCCGGAAATGGGCCGTTTCCCGACGTCTGGTGGGCCCAGAAGGCTCGAAAATCAGCTGGTTGGCACGCACATGCACACTGGAGCTCAGCTAGGGCAATGCTCGTGTGCCCACAGATATGGCTTCACGTGCCACTTGTGGCACGCGTGCCATAGGTTCGCCATCACGGGTATAGGATCTCCTGTTTGAGCAGGGGGGCTGAGTAGAAGACCTCCAAGGTCTTTTCCAACTTTGCTATTCTGTTGTTCTGTTATACTGCATCTGTAAGGAGATTGTTCATAATATTGTATACAACAGGGGATGGCCAAAAAGTCAATCCACCCTCGTACATGTATGTGATGTTGATATAAGAACAAAGAAATGGCACTTTAATCATGATTTTTGACTTTGGCTTTTGAAAGACCATTTCCTGGACCATTCTGGATATATTGCATTATTATTGTACCTTTGTGATATTTTTTGATATGTTTATAAGCTGTTCCCTAATGATATAAGGTTACAGTGATTCTTTTCGCTTGGTATGGAAAAAGGCTAGAAATTGTCACAAGCTGCAGCAGTACAAAAATATAAAAATATAGTGATGGTATTTTAAGATAGTGTATTCGGCCATCCATCGCTGCTCAGACTATGCAAGATCTAACTACATAGATTTCAGTTTCATTTTAGGAAATGAAGTTGTCATAGTCCATCTGTGGTCAAAATAATTAAGGCAATATCGCTAGCACCACCTGGATGAATGAGTCCAAACAAAGATTTTAAGATCATATTTTTCATTTCCTGACTATATCCCTAAGGCTTTCTGTCACTTGAAGAGGATATGGAATAAAATTGGAAGAATTCGAAGGGATGGATTAGACTGAATATAGAGCCAAACCATCTTTAAGATCCATTTCATCCTCTGCTTCATGGAAGTGGATGCAGGGAAGAGAAATAACTTATCTGCTTTTACCACATCTGTGCAGAAACTATTTTTTTCCTATGTTGTGTGGTGTTTCCTTCATCAAGATTTTGATAAATTGAAGTCTGAGTAGTTTGAGGCTTGCAATCAGCAATTTTCATTTTTCTTGGCAAACAAATCCTGTAGGATTTGCCTCCATTACAGGGCAGGACCGGACCAAAATTTAAGGTTGTGAGATTATTCCTATAAAAACGTGTTTCCCAGATATGATGAAAACCAGAGCAGTGATAGAACGACTTGCCTTCAGAGTTTGTGGGTGCTCCATCACTGGAGGCTTTCAAAAAGAGACTGGACATCCATGCATCTAAAATGATATAGGGTCTCCTGCTTGGGCAAAGGGTTGGATTAGAAAACCTCCAAGGTCCCTTCCAACTCTGTTATTCTATTGTTCTGACATGAATCCTGCTAATTCATCTACCTTCTTGGTGGCTTTTCATTCATCAGTTGTGGTCTTCTTGATGGCCGTTGGGGGTTTGGTTAGGGCAGTGGTGACGAATTTATGGCACACGTGCCAGAGGTGGCATGCAGAGTCCTCTCTGTGGGCACACGCACCGTCGTCCCAGCTCTGTTTTGGGTCTCTGCCATGCATACAAGTGTGCCTCCCACCAGCCAGCTGGTCTTCGGGTCTCTGCCGCACATATGCGGGACATGCACAGGGGGTGGGCACGCATGCGCGGGGGTGGGTGCGCATATGCCCCTACATCTTGCAGTTTGGGTGGGGCGCAGGCACATGCCTGGGCTTCTCAGGCATGCAAGGGGTGTTCGTGCATATGCGCCTGCACTTTGCAGTTTGGGCGCGTGCACGCACTTTGGGGACTCAGTGCCTAGAAGGTTCGCCATCACTGGTGTAGGGTCTCCTGCTTGGGTGGAGGGTTGGACTAGATGACCTACAAGGTCCCTTCAAACTCTGTTAATCTATGTAATCTACTAATCATCTGTCATTTCTCTCTCTCTCTCTCTCTCTCTCTCTCTCTCTCTCTCTCTCTCTCTCTCTCTCCCTCCCTCCCTCCCTCCCTCCCTCCCTCCCTCTTTCTCTCTCATCTAACCAACCTTTTAACTCTATCTTAATTCCAATTGCATTGATATTGTGTATGTATAATTGCCTGAACTGCTCATAAAATTAGAAGGTATATAATTATAATATTGATAAAGACAGTTATTTCATAAAATATTTCATATTTGATAAAAGTTATTTCATTTATTTATTTTATTTGCTGCTGTGCTGTACGTAAAGATTTTTTCACTGCTCCCAGTTGTATACAGGCAAAATTTACTGTTGCTTATAAAGCTCTACATGCTTTAGTAGGAAAAAAACCCCAACACTTTTGAAGATGTGCCCACCCTTAAAAGCTTGTCTGTTTAGCATATTGGAGTACATTTTCCTGCATTGCTGCAGTCTAATGGAATGGTTTGCCTTCAGTGATATGCTGAATCTGGTTCTCTTAATGTTTAGAAAAATAACTCACTCTGTGTGTATCTCTCTCTGAATCTGTCTGTCTGCCTCTCTCTCTTTCCAATCTTTAACTCTATCTTAATTCCAACTGCATTCATATTATGTGTGTATCAAAATTTCAAAATTTTTTACTACCAGTTCTGTGGGTGTGGCTTGGTGGGCATGGCATGGCTTGGTGGGCGTGCTAGGGGAAGGATACTGTAAAATCTCCATTCCCTCCCCAATCCAGAGGAAGGTTACTACAAAATCCCCATTTCCTCCTGATCAGCTGGGACTCCGGAGGCAGAAAATAGATGGAGGTGGGGCCAGTCAGAATTTTTACTATCGGTTCTCCGAGCTACCCAAAATTTCCGCTACCAGTTCTCCAGAACTGGTCAGAACCTGCTGAAACCCACCTCTGGTGTGTATAATGTGTATAACTGCCTTAAAGCCTCATCAAATGAGAAGAAGGTACAGTATATGATATTGATAAAGATAGTCAAAAATTATTTCATTTATTTATTTTATTTGCAGCAGTGCTGATGTTTCCAATCTCTTGTTGTAACAGTCTTGTTAACAACAAACATTGATTAAAATATTTATCCTTTAGATTCTTCTCATTAATTAGCTAATGCTGAAATGGGAAATGTTAAAGACACACAAAATACTGTTTTTTGAAGGTTGATTAAGGATAAAGTCTGTCTTGCATGCAAACCCACCCATCCACATGCTCTCACTGACTGAGCTGAACAGTTTGCAGGTAAACAAGTACAGAGTAATTAAGAGATGAAAAAGCTCATTATTTTCTCTCTTTATAAGACAAATGGAAGTAAATGAATGACATATATTAGTTAAAGACATACCAGGAACCTGAATTAATTTCAGATTATTCATTATAAATAAAAGGCCTTGAGCTTTCACTTTCTCTGGAATGTTCATAAAAACTTCACAGCTTATTTTTAAATATGCTAGAGATAGAACAGTATTTTCTATGTCAAAGTCTGGCTCCAATTTCTAGATTTCCCATTCTTGCATCAACTTTGTAGCCATCCTCAGCTCTGTTCCTAGATCCAGAGAAACTTCCTTCAAGATTCATCATTGTTTCAGATTTCTTATTTATTTATATGCCAGCCATCTTCTTGGGTTCACTCTCTCTTAATGCTATAATTTAGGATAAACCTTTGAATAGGGTTCAATCCAGTGGTGAGATCCATTTTTTTTTTTTACTACCGGTTCTGTGGGCGTGATTTGGTGGGTATGGTGTGGCTTGGTGGGCATGGCAGGGGAAGGATACTGCAAAATCCCCATTCTCTCCCCACTCCTGGGGGAAGGGTATTGCAAAATCTCCATTCCCACCCCACTCTGGGACCAGCCAGAGGTGGTATTTGCCGGTTCTCCGAACTGCTTATAATTTCCACTATCGTTTCTCCAGAACCTATTGGATTTCACCCCTGGTTCAATCCCATTTTTGTCACTCTATTGACATAAGGTTATAAGAAATTGCCCTTGGCTGGTGAAATTGATACCAGAAAATGAAAAATTAAAAAACGGTCTTTATTAAAACTATGGATACGGTTGCATTGTGTATCTGGACATTTTCTTTATATGGTCACAAGGTTTGGATTGACCTTTGAATAATTCTGTCATAGTTTCAGATGGGTTGATTGTTTTATTTTGCTAATCACTCCAATTTGCATAATTATAATGCTACACATGTAAATAAAATAAGCTTCAGATTTAAGGATCATTATCAAACGAGCTTAATACATATTCATTTCCAAAATCCCATTGAACAAGTTCAAAAGAAAGTAGTCTTCGCTCCTCTTGGGAATATGCAGATTGGCTCTATTTATTGTGTAATTTAATGATGCAGATAGCACAATGAAAGTAGCTGGGTTAAAGGAATCAAATTAATGGCAAACTCTATACAGGAATAGTGTTATCTGTAGAAAACATACAGCTTAAATGTTTTAATGGCTTGAATCAAGAATAGAACTTTCCAAACTTACTATAGATGAATTGGAAAATGAATATCTTCAAAAAGGGCAAAACTGCTACTACCTTTTTTTCCTACTTAATAACTATTGATTAGGAACAACTTCATTAAGATTAGCAACTGATGCTTTGCTTTGTTTTCATTACTGAATTTACAAGAGTCACAGCCGATGCATAGCAAATTTTAAATTCTTAGAACCTAACAATAAAAAAAGACTATTAATAAAATAAAATAAAACAATGTAAAGGTTCTACAAAAGCCAGAGAAATTTCAGTTAAGATAAAAAATAATAATCAGGAGAGAGAAACAATATCTTGTGTGTGTGCGCACGTCAAGGGTTACCTACTTACCTTTACTACTGGTTCGCAATGGGACCGCGCACATGTGCAGAAGCTTCCTGATGACATCGGGGTTGGTGGGCGGAGCCTCCCACCAGTTTTACTTCCAGTTCTTGCCAACCTGTGCGAACTGGGGGCAACCCACCACTGGTGTGTGTGCATTACACACTTGTGGGTTTCATTCAAACATGACTGAAAAAATGTATTTTTTTTACTTTTTAATTATATATGCTCTCTCTGTGTGCATACATACATACTGTACATACATACATACAAGTAAACAATACACAAGCTATCTTCAAATGTTCCTTTGATCAAATGTCATTTAAATACCATTTGGAAAACAAATCTTTCTTGTAGTAATTCATGACATTACTAAAGGCATGTATTGATGTAACCATAGTGTTATACTTTGTGGTGTGCGTCAGTTGTGCCCTTTCTTGGTCCTGCATGCAGTTACTCATACCCTAGTCATCTTCTGGTTGAATTACTGCAATACACTGTATCCTTGAACATTATTCATAATCTACAACTGGTAAGAAAATAGCAGTGCAGAAACATCTGAAGGCTCCTTCAGTGGCATATGTAACACAGCTGTTACACCAGCTGCATTAATTGCCTCAATTCAAGGTGCTCGTCAACACTTTTAAGCACTTTATGGAATGGGGCCTGAGTGTCTAAGGGATTATCTAATCCTATTAGGATTAGCCTGACCCATTTGTTCCATCACAAAGGATCTACTTAGGATCTGATCTGGCAAAGAATTTCAGCAGGTGGGGTTCAGGAGGAAAAATCTTTTTGTTTTGTGGTCCCCACTCTCTGGAATATTCTTCCATTGGAGGTTAGGTCTGCCTCCACATTCCTAGTCTTCTTGTAGAGCCTGAATAGTTGTTCCTTAATATACATTGGGAATATCTGAGATACTCAAAAACAAAGTGAATGATTTTAGGCTACTCAATATACTTGAGGAACACCTTATTATCCTTCTTCAGAATAATAAACTGGATACACACACAAATATACAGTGAAAACCTAAAACAGATTTGTAACGGAGCAATGAAGCTTCATGTTCCAACTTCTCTGTAGCATTTATGCACCTTGTTGCAGAGCTTCAAGACAGTTACCATAGCAACAAAGTCATCTCAGATGAATGTGAAAAAGATGCTGCTGTTTATGATCCAGAGACCTGAAAAATGCATGAGAGAGAAGTAAAAAATAGAAGTGATGGGTGATGGGATTATCCAACTCTCGATCTCTGCATCACCACCCCTCAATAATTCCTACCGATTTCACTTTGTCACTGAAATACGTGGGTGGGGATGAAGCTTGAAAGGAATTTCAAGCCAAAACAGTAGTTCAGAAAGCTTGAGAAGATTTCATAAAATACTCACAGGAACAGATGAAAAAATAATTTAAATATATATATAATCACTTACTTAGTGTTAGACTAGAAGAAGAACAGGTAAAAGAAACAATGATAGCTTGGGCAAAAAAAAATTGGATATTCAATTAAATAAGATAAATGGCAGCAGCTGTGGGAAAGGAATTATAAATTAACAATGTCCACAGCATATAAGGGGAATCAATACAAAATGTTTTACAGATGGCACATGCCACCTGAAAAATTGGCAAAACTGTTTAAAGACAAACCAGCTAAATGTTGGAAATGCCATCAGACACCAGGATCGTATTATCATATGTGGTGGATGTGTCCAGAAGCGAGAAATTATTGGATTAAAATTAAAACATGGTTAGAAGAAATGATACAACAACATATGGATTGAACTGTTCCTATTGGATATTTTATCAGAGAAATTTAGCAAAAATACATATTATAAATGTCATAACTGCAGCGAGGATAGTATTTGTGTAAAGATGTAAAGCAGAGAAAATCCCTACAGAGGGAGGAGTAATTAAGAAAATATTGGATTGTGCAGAAATGAATAGATTGACTTTGACAATTAAAGAAAGAGAGGAATCGGAATATTTTAAGATATGGGGGCAATTTTATCAGTGGTTAGAGAAGATATATATATATATGATAATGTTGTAATGATATGAGTGAAGAAAAAGAAAAGAAAGAAGATAGATAAATGTATTAATAGAAAAACAAGAAATGTGGGAGAAATGTTATAATAAATGAAATGATAATATTAAGATACGGTAAACAGTGGAGGAGTAGGAAGAAGACAAAAGAGGTACTCAGATGATTCACTGAATGATTGATTATGTACTATATGTTCGTTTGTCTATAAAATAAAAAAAAGTTTATTAAAAAAAAAGCTTGAGAAGATTTAATGGTTTCTTTTTTTAAATTGACCTTAGGCGTTGATGTTGACAGAAGATGGTTTGCATCTCTTCTAACCAGAGGTGAGTTTCACATATTCTTACCAGGGGTGAAATCCAGCAGGTTCTGGAGAACCGGTAGCGGAAATTTTGAGCTGTTTGGAGAACTGGCAAATACCACATCTGGCTGGCCCCAGAGTGGGGTGGGAATGGGGATTTTGCAGTATCCTTCCCCTGCCATGCCCACCAAGCCACGCCATGCCACACCCACCAAGCCACGCCCACAGAACCGGTAGTAAAAAAAATTGGATTTCACCACTGATTCTTGCCACCGGTTCGCTGCACGTGAGCACGCTTGCTTTGAGTGCATGCCTTCTGCGCCTGCACCCAGCCTTCCGCACATGCACTTTGCTCTCACACGTGCCTTCCATGCATATGCCCGGCCTTGAAAACGTGGCTAAATAGAATGATATTATGTGACCGGTTTGCCTAAACCGGTTCGAACCAGTTGAATACCACCACTGCTTCTAACACTTCAAAATGTACTTTTTTGGGTTTGTGTCGAAATACAGAAATGGTGCCCACTTTTTCACCTTTTCAGTTGTAAAACACACCTTATATTTTGTCATTTTTGTTGGGCTCTTTTACATCCTTCATTTCCAGTGGTTATCAGATGTACAGGTATTGAAATCATGATCAATCTGAAGCTTTTTGGATGATTTATGGACAGGAGACAATAATATCTAAGTGTTCTGCCTCAGCTACGGATCCCAAAGATCACAGCACACACAAACTCTGAACAAAACTTAGTTTACTCAAATAACGCAGTTTTAGCAAATGATGGCTAATAAGTGTTCTTAACAGCCTGCCAGAATTCCACAGATAAAATAGTCAGAGTCTTACTGGAGTTGGCAGAAAGCCCAGAAGCAAGGTTGTAGAGACATCCCAACGCGATGATTAGCGAACTAAAGTTGTTTCCTGTAGCTTGTTGCAAGCTGCGTACTTTCTTAAATAGTCTAAGGGAGTGGCCAATTAGTCCCAAGCCTTACTCTCAAGGAGACCTCCTCCTGAGGAACCATTCCTGCCTTTTGGCAGCTCTGCGTGTCCGTGCATTGAGAAGAGGCTCCTCCTCTTCATCCTCTTCACTTAAAGGAGCCTCTGGAGGTCCTGAAGGCCCTGATTGAATCCCTGCCTCTGGCACCACGTTTTCTTCAGCCTCCTCGCTGTCCGACTCAAGCGCCGGTTGCACAGGCTGCTGGCGCAGCACCACACCAGCCTCCTCATCGTCGGGATCAGCAACAATCCGCACAGGCCATGGCGGGCCACAACACTAAGCCAACCAGTCCTAAATCAGTATTTTCTAGATCACAACTACCATCTTGAGTTATGCCTAGAATTCATAAATAGCTAATGAGGTAGCTTTATGGAAGAACCGCATACTCCATTTAGGACTGTAATGGAGTTTATTGCAGTTCTACTGGTATTATTATTATTATTATTATTATTATTATTATTATTATTATTATTATTATTATTGATGAAACAGTGGATCACCTTATAGGTGGCTGCAGAAAAACCTCACAAACTGATTATCTACGACGCCATGATCAAGTTGCCAAATCATACTTTGGAAGATTTGCCAGAAGTTTGGGTTCAAATGCAGCAAATATTACTGGGAACACCAAGTTGACAAGTTCTTGAACATGAACAAGTCAAGATCTTGTGGGTCTTTTTTTTTTTTTAATTTGATTTATATGCCGCCCTTCTCCGGAGACTCAGGGCGGCTTACAATGCGTTAAGCAATAGCCTTCATACTTTTGTATATTTTTACAAAGTCAGCTTATTGCCCCCACAAACTGGGTCCTCAATTTACCTGCCTTAGAAAGGATGGAAGGCTGAGTCAACTTTTGAATCAAAACAGACAAGCAACTACCCCACTACACACTGACATCACTATTGTGAAAAAGAACAAAAAAAGTCTGGTTCATTGATATTGAAAAACCAGGCGATGTACGAATTGAAGAGAAACAACTAGGAAAAAATAACAAAATACTGTGTTCTGCAAATCTTTTACACTCTGGAGTTTTTAAATCTATTTTCAGGTCTATCCATATCATTTATCATTTATAATCCATTTTTTATTCCAAATCCACATTAAAATCAATCTCAGTCTCTTTTTTAACCAATAAAATTTATCCTTCTTCTACATCCTTTATTACAGTATCAGACAATCTTGTAAATAATTTTTAGGTACATTGTTTCCAAACAGACTTAATTTCTTTTATAGACAAATAGTATTGCTCTACTGTATTAATAAGTCACTTCTATAACTATAATTGTCTGCTCTGTCTGTTTCCATCTAATCAACCTTCAAATTACCTCTTCTGTCTATTTTTCAGTTCACAAAACTTTCCCTGGGGAGTATTTTTTTACAATTAATTTCAAAATCCGTCTATTCTTTGTTAAATTTTAAAACACCTCATAGAAAATATTCTTTCCAGTCCATCTAGCCCCCTAATTTTCAAAAATTAATGCTCTAATTTCCCTGTTGCTGTTCTCCAAAAATAAAAACGTATCATGTTAATTCTTAAAGTTTAAACTAAACTCTTGGGCAGAAAGGAAATTTCCCAGTGTAATATAGCTTGTCTTTCAGAAGGTTCTTAACATTCAAAATTCATTAACAAGCAGCTTCCTAAATTAATCAAGAGAGGAAGCAGACAAACCCAGAGTCCCTTTGAAGGTGCTGAATCATGATTTAGTCAGGATGTTTTCTCCCCTGGCTTTCAGAGCTTTCAAACTCACTGAGGATTGTTATATTACAATCTCTTTGCAGGCAGACTTTGAATAGAACAGACCTGTGAAAGAGTCTAGTCAAATCCAGAAAGGATTTCTAAGGAGATAATCCATAAAATGGCTTCTCTGTTCACCATGGCCATCAGATCCACACTCACAGAGCCATCTTTAAACCATCAGTATATCTCTGAAAGTCCCTCATATATTATATTGCTTCAGTGAATTAGGTGAGGGGTATGTTTTCACTGTACAATCAGATAATTTCAACCAAACAGTATTGTAAAGCCTTTGAAGGCACTGAAGGGGGAGCCTTCTCTGCTGTGGCTCCTGCCATTTGGAACATCTTACCCCTTGAAGTGAGATTGGCTCCCACTCTCCTGACTTTTCATAAGAACCTTGAGACCTGGCTCTGCCAGATGTTTTCGGGATCCAATGGGGGAGCTTCACACTGGAGCGGTTGACTAATCTCACTTCTCCCATCTGTATCCATCTCCCTCCTTCACCAGAAGTAATAGCAGTAGCACTTAGACGTACATATCATTTCATTGTGCTTTACAACAGTCCTAAGCTCTCTTTACAGTCAGCATATTGCCCCCCCCCCAAAAAAAAATCTCATTTTACTGACGTCAGAAGGAGGGAAAGTTGAGTCAACTTTGAGCTGGTCAGAATCGAACTCCTAGCAGTGAGTAGAGTGAGACTGAGGTACTGCATTGTAATCACTGCGCCATCATGGCTCTGTCTTGTGTTAATGATTTTATTTTATCTGCTTATTTGATTATTTTAATGTTTTTATGTGGTAAGCTGCCCAGAGTCATTTGATATGAGATGTGGCAAATTATACAAACATACACGCACACCCACACCCACACACATATATATGTATTAGCCTATAGGCCATATCAGTGTACAAGTTCAGTATAAGGATCCTTGGTGGAGCAGTGGACTAAAGTGCTGTTAAAGTAGCACTTAGCTGCCAGCTGCCTGCAATTACTGCGAGTTCAAATCTCACCAGGCTCAAGGTTGACTCAGCCTTCCATCCTTCCAAGGTAGGTAAAATGAGGACCCGGATTGTGGGGGCAATAAATTGACTTTGTATAAAAAAGAACACCGCTTGGGGGGGGGGTGAAAGCCCTACTAAGCAGGTATATACAAAAGTATGAAGACTATTGCTTAATGCATTGTAAGCCACCCTGAGTCTCCGGAGAAGGGCGGCATATAAATTGAACCAATAAATAAATAAATAAATAAGTTCAAACACAGATTACCAATAAAATTCTAAACAAACAATTTAAAATGAGATTAGGGTAAAATACAATAGTTATAGGATAAAATACAACAATTCAATACATAAATATGTAAGAGAGAATAAAATGACATAAAGTTATATTTCAAATAAATTCTGTGGTAATAAAAAATAAATAACTAAATTGTAAAGAATGCTTTTCAGCATTTCTGAGAATTAGGCATCCACATGCAGCCCCAGAGTCAGAAATGCCAAATTCCTAGTTAATGTTCTTCAATATAAATATAATATCCTTTTTATTTACAACTGTACTTAAATATTAAAAGTGAATATGTATGGGTATGGGTATGGGAACGTGACCTCCGATCATTCAGCTTGGAGGCTAAAGATGCAGCATGGCCTTCTCCAATTCGAAGAGATACTTGTTAGGCAGGCCGAGGCAAAGAGGCAGTCCCGGAACCAGCGAAATCTGGGGGCTGGGCAGGGGACAGAATGTATCTGCCCTCAGTGTGGAAGGGATTGCCACTCTCAAATTGGCCTTTTTAGTCACACTAGATGCTGTTTTAGGACCTCTTTCCAGAGCACGATACCCTAGTCTCTTGAGACTGAAGGATGCCAATGGTAGGGTATGGGAATATCCTCTCTTATGCCCTTCAGTACTTCAGGCATTTAATAAATATATGCCAATCAGTAGGTGAATCCTCCACCAGGACTTTAATGAACATATGTGGGCTGAGAGGTGAATCCTCTCAATTCCAAATGCGGTCATTAAAGTATACACCTCAAATCACTGCACATGATTTATAATCTTCTCTGCAAAAAATAACAATACCCTGGAAAAAAAAAATCCTTCTAGAACAGAATGTTAATTTGAAATATTTTAAATTCAAACTCAGTCTTGCACACCTCAAACATGGGTGCTTGGTTTCTTAATTATGCTGTGTATACAAATATATGTGTGCTTAACAATTATGCGACAATTCATAATGCTTGTTTCCTAATGTCCTAAAATTGCAGGAGAACAGGATCAAAGCAATCATAAAGATGGATTGTCTAATACATTTGAAGGAGAGATTAAAAGTCTGAATGCTTGAGCCCCTCTGTTTAAAATTAAATTGTGTTGCTTTTCATTGCTCCATTAAATCCATTCAAGATTCAGGAAACCCAGACTGTTATTAGACAAGGGTCTCACAGATTATATTTCACACCTACATTAAAGTTTGGAGAGGTTATTTTCTCCTCCAGTTTTCCTTTAGCAAACTTCATACCATCGCAGAATGATGTATGATTAAAAACTCATGAAAAGCTTTGGGCAAGAGAGAGGAGGGAGAGACAGCAGCTGAAGCAGAACTTGCAGCAAAAGGGCACAATAAAAATAGCAACACAATGGAATAATTTTTACTTCCTCAGCATCAGCAGTTCTGCAGATCAGAGATGATTCTTACATATATTAAGACAAGAAACAAATGGACAGATAGAGCAAAAATGTCCAACTAGGTGGAGCAAAGTTGTCTTCCATTCTTAATGTCTACAGGTAGTCCTCGATTTATAGTCTTTTCTTTGGTGACCATTTGACAATGTAACAGCACTGAAAAATGCGATTTATGACAATTTTTCACAGTTACTGCCTTTGCAGCATCCCCACGATCCTGTGATCCAAATTCCGATGTTTGGTAACTGTTTCATATTTATGACTGTTGCAGTGTCCCAAGGTCATGTGATCACCTTAGATGCAGATTAACAGAGTTGGAAGGGACCTTGCAGATCATCTAATCCAATCCCCCCCCACCCAAGCAGGAGACCCTTCACCATTTCTGACAGATGGCAAGCCAGTCTCTTGTTGAAAGCTTCCAGGGATGAAGCTCCCACAACTTCCATTCCATTGGTTGATTGTTGTTAGTGTCAAAAAATTTCTCCTTATTTCCAGGTTAAATCTCTCCTTGTTCAATTTCCATCTATTATTCCTTGTCTGGCCTTCAAGTGCTTTGGAAAATAGCTTGACCCCCTCCTCTCTGTGACAGCCCCTCAAATATTGGAGCACTGCTATCACGTCTCCCTTGGTCCTCCTCCTCACTAGACTATCCATGCCTAGTTCCTTCAACCGTTCATCCTATGTTTTTGCCTCCAGTCCCCTAATCATCTTGGTTGCTCTTCTTTGCACTCTTTCTAGAGTCTCAACATCTTTTTTATAGTGTGGTGACCAAAACTGGATGCAGTCCAAGATCCCTCTCACAGTTACTGCTATTAAGTCTGGTTTCACCCAGTCTATATGTGTACTTTTGGTTTTTCTTGTCTTAAGTGTAAGACTTTATTTTTTTCGACATTGAATTTCATTATGTTAGAGAGGACCCAGTGTTCAAGTCTGTCAAGACCCATCTGGATCTTGAGCCTATCATCTAGGGTGTTGGCTATTCCTACCACCTTAGTATCATTCGCAAATTTGGTAAGTTCCCCTTTTATTCCCTCATCTAAGTTGTTTATGAAGATATTGAAGAGTACTGGGCCTAAGATGGAACCTTGTGGTACCCCATTGCTTACTTCCCTCCATGTGGATGTAGTACCATTAAGGACTACTTGCTGAGTATGATTTCTCAGCCAGTTACAAATCCACCTTGGTGCGAACTCCTGACAAACAAAGTCAACTGGGAAGCCAGGGTTACTTAACAACTGGGTTGTTAATTTATCAACTGCAGGGATTCAAGAAAGGTCACAAAATGGGGCAAAACTCATTTAACAAATGTCTCACTGAACAACAGAAATGTTGGGCTCCGTTGTGGTCATAAATTGATAACTACCTGTATTTGTTTTCAGAAATGATTGGATTTCTCTTTTTCCTCTGGTTTGGCTTGCACTGTCCTTAGTTTCCTGACTTTTCTTTGTGAGAATTGCTGAACTAATCCTATAGCACACCAATTAGCCCCACAGAGTATCTTTCATATGATTTGCCCATATTGCACAAAACTATTAACATACCATAGCACAATTCTCCCCCCAAAAAGCAACACTGATGTATTCTATGGGATTTTTTGTTAAATCTTTAATTAATATGTGCATATGTACCTGGGCACTGGAAAACACTAATAGTTAATGTTTATTTATTCACACTTTTTATAAGTCATCCACAAATACTTTTTGGAATGACTCACAACTAGAAATCAAGATATTTAAAAACCAATAGTGATAAAAAGAATTAATATGGTTGGTGCAACTGTCAGATGTTCAGACTGGATTTGACATTTTTCTTCACCTATTGAGTCCTTCTCAATGACCTGAGATAGGCAAATGTTGATGTTTGATGGTGTTAAATTTATTATTACAGTACATAAGCTGTTCTAAGTAAAGCCACCTTTTGCAATTGACTGATGGTGATTTTTGCCAATGATAATAGTTTTGGGTTGGGTTTTCAAACCCAAAACTTCATTTATTATTATTATTATTAACACTTAAGACGTTTTTATTCCATCAAGCTGGCCTGACCTAAACTTTTCCTCTTTTTAAATGGAATTTTAAATTTGGTTTTAATTTATTGGGGTTTTAAAATGTCTCAGCCAAATTTATTTAATTAGTTTTATCTCTATTTTAAATTTTGTATCTATATGTTTTATTTTATGGCTGTTCACCGCCCTGAGTCCTTCGGGAGTAGGGCGGTATACAAATTTAATAAAATGAAAATGAAAAAATGAAAATTGTCAGGCCTACAGAATGACAACAGAAACTCACAAAATAAGCAGGATCCATTTCTGGCTTGTATTCTGATTTAAATAAAAAAATTACCCGTATAGATATTTATTACATTTATTTCAAGAAAGACCTCAAGAACAGAAACTAGGTAATAATAATTAGATGAAGTATAAGACATTCTTCCAGGAAAAAAAAACAGAGTAAGGCATAAAATATTTCTCTATTTGCACCGGCCAGTCTTACAATGTTTCAACAAAATATCTGCTTGTGTTCCTATACTGGTTCAAGCTATATAAAACAATGGTACTGTTGTTACTTATTTCAACATTTTATGAATAAAAATATTTTCCTCTTCCCAAACCAGCAATATACAAAAACAGTTATCAGATACTATATAGATTTCCCAGGGCACAACGAGAAATAGCAAAAACAAATCAAAATAAGCTTGTCTCCAAACCAGGTTTTTTTATGATATGTAAAATTTGTTTTAAACAACAAACACATGCTTTTCTGCATTGGTTTAATTGTAAGTGAACTTCTGCAACTTCTGCAATGGCTCTTGGCTCATCAGTCACTTATATATTATTTTGGAATGGGCTTCTCAGCAGAGACTTTCCAGACACAACCTGTATAAATCAAGTGGTTTTTTATTATGCTTAAAGGTAAAGGTAAAGGTTCCCCTCACACATATGTGCTAGTCATTCCCGACTCCAGGGGGCGGTGCTCATCTCTGTTTCAAAGCCAAAGAGTTGTCCGAAGACATATCCATGGTCATGTGGCTAGCATGATTAAATGCCAAAGGCGCACGGAACACTGTTACTTTCCCATCAAAAGTGGTCCCTATTTTCCTACTTGCATTTTTTACGTGCTTTCGAACTGCTAGGTTGGCAGAAGCTGGGACAAGTAATGGGAGCTCACCCCGTTACACGGCACTAGGGATTCGAACCACTGAACTGCGGACCTTTTGATCAACAAGCTCTGCGTCTTAGCCACTGAGCCACCACATTCTGTTTATTATGCTTACTATTTGTGTATTTGTTTGTTTTTATGGCAGAAAACACATAAACATGGAATAAAAACACATAAACATGGAATATTTGCCCATTTCACCACACAGAAATAAAAATGCATGTTTGTGTTTATACCTCAGTCTCTGATTTGATGTATAGTTGAAAGTGAATATTTAGGCATCTAAATGTTTTCGCTTGCTTGATGGGTCTGTCATTAATGTATAACCTCATGGATTATCAGAATATATTCTAGAAAAGACCAGAACTTTTGTTATTTGGTGTTTTTATTTGAAGGTATGTTCTATCTACTTTGAAAGCACATTGAAAGCTTTACATTGTCTATTTTTTGAAACTGAAGAAATTGTTGCATCATTTTCCTGCATCAGATGAGGATCTTTCTCCTGCATCTTTCTCTATCTGTCCTGGCCACTCTTTACAGAGGCATGATTGAGAGCATTTTAACAAACTGCATCACTGTTTGGTTTGGTGGCAGCAGTGCCACAGATAGAAAGTCCATACAGAGAGTAGTGAAGACAGCAGAGAAGATTATAGGAAGCTCACTTCCTGGTATTCAGGATACTGTTTTTAAGTGCTATGTGCTTAGAGCTCAAAACAACACACACCCACTTTATGGTCTGTTTCTGTTGCTCCCCTCTGGGAGGAGGTTTCGCAGTATTTCTAGCAGGGCTACCAGATTCTGTAATAGTTTTGTTCCCTAAGCCATCCATCTGGCAAACTTGCAAGATTCATTTTTCTGGCCATGTACATGTATACATCTGAACTAGACTGTGTTGTTTCACTGTGTCATGTAATATATGTGGGTATATGCACAATTTTCTTACATTGAGAATCAACCATCCAACCCTATTTTCATTTGCTCATTTAATGTGACCTATTCAAGGTGGATTCTAGAATGGGCCATTAGTTAACTGGCTCACACAAGCATTGTGTGAAGTAATACTATTCTACATCTGATTACACCCACAGTGTGACATTATTAAGTAAGACAGAAACCATATAACATGAATAAAATAAGTTTTGTTTTAATAGTTATGGTGTCTGGCCATAACTAGCAAATATTGCAGATACTTTAAAATGAATTTGGGGATATCAGAATAAATCCAGAAGGACATATATGAAAAATAAACTAAAATATTATTTCACAATAGAAGCCCATAGAAACATTTGTCAGGAAACAGTTATAAAATAAACAGGAAGGTAGGAATATTTTAAGCTTCAGAAATATATCAATAAAAACATACAAAAACAATGGTTAAATTTCTAGAATGTTTACTTTTAAAGTAGTATACATTTGAACTAGTCTCTTTGATATTTAGTTTAAAGTCCTCAGTCAACTTCAGAAGCATTAAAAACATGATCCTCTATAGCTCATAGTTCTTAGCATTTTAGCTCACAAGTTTTGATTCTTGGCTGCTGCTTCCTCAGGGGACCATCCTAAAAAAGAAAAACATAAAGAAAGAGCTTTCTGAAATCCTTTCCTTGCAGCTAGCAAACGAATACATATTTGGTCTTTCTTTCTTTCTTTCTTTCTTTCTTTCTTTCTTTCTTTCTTTCTTTCTTTCTTTCTTTCTTTCTTTCTTTCTTTTCTTCAAACTCTACAAATAGATTTTGTTTATTCATTTGTTTTATGGAATGTATTTGGTAACTGAAGGAACAATATTGAGAGGAGGTTTAGTAGAAAACACTCAACATCAAAATTACTGACTTGGGACTATCAGTATAATATTCAAAGACCTAAAAATATCAGAAGTCAGAAGCAACAACTGCATCAAACTTGATTCCAAATAACTTCCCAACCACTAAATGTAGATAGCATCAATCTTATTTTTTTTTCTTCCATAAAGGTTTTGAACATATACAAACAAACCTTGTTAGTAATGTTATGAATTGTCCTATTCAACCCCTCCCCATTTTTAAATCAGGATATTTCATAATGTAAGATTATCTGTTACTAAAGGCCTATCGACATCTCTCTCTCTCTCTCTCTCTCCTTCTCTCCCTCCCCCACCCCCTCTCTGTTCTCTCTTCAGAAGTAAACCTGAAAGTATAGCAATTCAAATCCTGGCAGTCAGTTAATTTGCAAAGATGATTGTTAAAGTGAGTTAGTAAATCCCCTTCATGTGAATAAATAAAAACACCAATGAAAATAAATCATAATTCATTTATCTTGTTCCAAATATGCAAGCATTATGGACCATCTGCCTAGAACTTCTTTCATTTTTCCTGAAATAAAATTCCATTTTGTATAAAATGGAATCAGAATAAGTTTTCTTCAGATTTTGGATTTATACAATTGCAGTATACACTTTTATATAATTATTACAAATAATGCAAGTTATCTTGGAAACCTGGATTGTATCTAAACACACACAAACACACACACACACACACACACACACACACACACACACACACACACATATCATATATAGTTTTGGAAAGCTTTGGAATATCTGTATGATTTTGTTTTCCATTCTGTGGATACAGTGATATAAACTAGAGACTGAGGAGAGTTGAAAGATGCTAAACCCGCACTAGACACAACTGTACCATAATCTCTTCAGCAAGTTAAATTTTAAAGATCATTATCTTGGATCTCCTGTATGACTGAATTCAAGACAGCAAGTCTCATTATGAAACTGTTAAATATTCTGCAGCCTGTTTCAAAGCTATACTAGTAACAAATGGTTCTCTGGAGCATCCTCAAAAGAGTTTAAACCTAATTAATGGCCGTGGAGCTAGCTGCTGCTATAAATTAAAACATCAGTCCAATAATTAGTGGACAATGGAAACAAGAAAGTTTTTTTTTTTGAAAGTTTACATGTGTGAAGAATTACATTCTTTTCTGTATAGCCACCTCATGTCTCTTCAACCACAATGCTTTATGATAGGAGGATGGAATGCTTCAATTTCATGGATTTACGGAGTCTCAGGAAGACTGTATTTCTCTATGAAACCCTTGGGACTTCATTCAGAAAAGAAATATACCTGTGCTTGTGTTAAATTTGCAAGAAATCATCCAATTTGTCTTAATAAATCACTCTTTAGCACTTCATTCTGGCTGGTGCTGTAAAAATATGTATGTATGTATGTATGTATATATGTATGTATGTATGTAATCACTGTGGTGGCACAGTGGTTAGAGTGCAGTACTGCAGGCTACTTCTGCTGATCACTGGCTGCCAGCAGTTTGACAGATCGAATCTCACCAGGCTCAAGATTGACTCAGCCTTCCATCCTTCCGAGGTTGGTAAAATGAGGACCCAGATTGTTGAGGGCAATATGCTGACCAGTGGTGAAATCCCCCCAGTTCTATCTGGCTCACCGAACTGGTAGCACCGGTGGCAGAGGCTCCGCCCACCCGCCGGGACAACATTACGTCCCATTTTTTTACCATCTGTGCATGCGCAGAATGTTCTACGCATGTGCAGAAGAGGTTGTACGCACATATAGAGAGTGCACTCCCGTTCCCGAACTGGTAGCGAAGATAAGTGGATTTCACCGCTGACGCTGACTCTGTAAACTGCTTAGAGAGGGCTGTAAAACATTCTGAAGCGGTATATAAGTCTAAGTGCTATTGCTATTGCTATGTATGATACAAGTTTTAAACAATATGTCAAGAAAAATATAATCCTGTTAGTTAAATATTCTCAGATTTCTAATCAGATACTATTGTCTGATTAGAAAAAAAATAAGATTGATGCTATCTACATTTTGTGGTTGGAAAGTTATTTGGAATTGAGTTTGATGCAGTTGTTGCTTCTGACTTTTGATATTTTTAGGTCTTTGAATACTATACTGGTAGTCCCAAGTTAGTAATTTTGATGTTGAGTGTTTTCTACTCCTTGGCAATTCCAAACTCCCAAGATGCAGAAATGCTTCAGAAAACTGTTTTTTTATTCCAAATATGGTCTCAGCTTTAAATGCTTTGCTTTTTAATGTCACCTTCTTAAAACTACACATGAGCTATGAAAAGATATTTGTTTGGTCATTGATTTTTTCTCAATTCACAAACTATAAAGAACAACTATTATTCACAACGTGAAATAAAGCCTTCCATCTCAGTATTCTATTCAAATTTCAAACATTTGATACACTGAACAGCAAGTCCAGACATGCCACTGTTTTCTGATAAAAGTGGAGCATGAAAATACCAATCAAAAAATACTCTTCCCTACCTTTGTTGTACAATTGTTGGAGAATTAAACATTGGGGCAGAGAAGTGGGAGAATCATGACAATGAAGCGGTAGTTACACACACATCATTTTGTTGGAATCTCCTGATGTTTTGTCATGATTGTCAGAGAAAAATACAAGTAATTTTCCAGCTAAATAATTGCTGATACTGAAGATGATGAAAAAATAAGGAAAGAAAATTTAGGAAAATTCTGCTCAGTGTTTTCTTTCTTTCTTAATAATGGATGTACCACGACATCCATTATTGGATGTCGAGCTATCGATCCTACAGTTGTCAGATAAGATGGAATGAAATATTTTGTATGTTTGGACAATTTCTTTCATTGAGTTGCTATAAGGGCCGTGGGTTGGATCCGGATCACGGGGTGCTTAGATCTGGCCCATGGGGCTGCCCTGGAAACAGCAGACTGGCTCGTGGTGCCTCTGCCAGAGAAAATGGAGCTCATGGGGGCCACGTGTGTCTTTTTAGAGCTCCGTTTTCACTGGCAGAGGGTTGCAGGAGGCCGTCACAGCAGAAAATGGAGCTCAGGAGCCTATTTTCACTGGCAGAGTGCTCAGGCCACTACAGGTGCCCCTGACATGAGTGGCATTGAGCTGGCCATGCCCCCTGCCCCCCTGAGGTCAAACACAATCCTGATGCAGCCCTCAATGAAATTCAGTTTGACACCTCTGCTGTAACAAATCGTGGTATTTTTCGGAGAATAAGGCACACCGGAGTATTAGACACACCTTAGTTTTTGAGGAGGAAAATAAGTAAAAAGCTGATTGGGGGGTGGATTGGCCTCCTGGAATACCCCCAATCAGCTGTTCCCAGAGATGAATTTTAGCAACAGGTTGGTTGGTTGTGAGCTCTGTGCCTTGCTTTTTTTTTTTTTTCCTGCCTCTGAAAGCCTCCGAAACAGAGCTTCAGAAAAAAAAGCCTCTGAAGCTCTGTTTGGGGGTTTCTTTTCTGAAGTTCTGTTTGGGGTCTTCTTTTCTGAAGCTTTGTTTCTGATGCTTTTTTCAACCTCTGAAACCTTGGGTTGAGAAGCTGGGTGGGGCTACATTCAGAGTATTACTTTACTTTACTTTACTTTTATTGGACTTCTATACCGCCCTTCTCCCGAAGGACTCAGGGCAGTGTACAGCCATATTAAAACACATATAGATTTACAAAATTTAAAAAACAATTTAAAATCGAATATATAAAAATTTTGCCCACAATTAAAAACTAACATATGTATAAGACACACCCAGTTTTTCATCCTCTTCTCTATATTTTAAAGCACTACAAACATATAGCAATGGGAGAAAGAGAAAAGGGAACGAAGGATGGAGATTCATCTCAATGCCTAATTAAGATGAAATCTGTGACAATTCAAAACATTAAAGTTTAGTGAACTTGCAAATGAAGGATACGAGTATGATAGTGAATGGAGAGAAGTTAAATATATAGAGCTACAAGGAGAAACCTCAATTTAGTTAAATACTCAAGAGAGGTATAGCAAATGATTGGCAGCTACTACTGAGGAATGCATGAAATATAATCTTCACCAACATGGGGGAAAAGAAAAAGGTCATATTTATTTCAAAGAGGACAAGAAATAGCAGCAGGAGTTAGCTGGGAAATGAGGCATATCGTTCTCAATTATATTCTGTTATTATATTGTGAAAATAGGAGGAGGAAGATGTGTTGGATATGTTCACCACCTTGGGTTGTTTGTAAAATATAATAAAGCCAAGGAACAAATAAATAAAATCAAAAAAGTAAATCAAGGTATTGTTATTTAAAGAATACCTTGCTTCAATAGAAGAATTAAATAAATTCATGCAAACATGGTGCATTCAGCATTACACCAGGGTTTAGCAGAAGTAGATATGTTGTATTATACAGTTCACAACAGATTTGCAGAAGTGGTTGAATGAGTAGGAGAATGATGGAAAACATCTTGAACATTGTGAATGAATTGAAGGAAACAAATAGTATAAGATTTTATAATACATTGGTTAACCGATATCACTCCGGAGTGCAATCTCAAGGAAGCTGATAATGAGCAGAATTTTTCAGCCTAATTAACTGAGAATAAAAAAGACTATTTGAGAGATATACTGCAAATCGTTATTCACAGTGAGGTATCATCAACATACTAATGGTATCCAGTTCTATGTATCTCTACTCTGAACAGAACTGAAGGTGGCGATGGTAGACATAGCTAAGTAATTAGGAGGTCATCAGGGATTATATGAAGCAGACTAAGATGTGTTCCAGTAAAATAAAGTACCTGTTAATTCAAAGGCCTCCCAATCACTGTTGGCTGTTGTACTATGTCTACAAGAGCAGGTACACAATCTGAAGTACTTTCTGGAAAGAAGGGTTTTTGTCAGTGGTGAAATCCAAATTTTTTTACTACTGGTTCCGTGAGCATGGCTTGGTGGGCATGGTGTGGCTTAGTAGGCATGGCAGAGGAAGGATACTGCAAAATCTCCATTCCCTCCCCACTCCTGGGGGAAGGATATTGCAAAATCTCCATTCCCACCCCACTCTGGGGCCAGCCAGACGTGGTATTTGCCAGTTCGCCAAACTGCTCAAAATTTCCACTACCAGTTCTTCAGAACTGATCAGAACCTGCTGGATTTCACCCCTGGTTTTTGTCCTGTTCTGATGTTCTGTTTACAAGCTTTCCTGGAGCAAAGGACATTGAGTATTGTGACTCCTGCCCTTGTCACCTTTCAGTTGGACTACTTATTTATCCCAGCAGTTCCTAACTTTTCTGGCTTGGGAGATCAGATGGGAGGGAGGGGATTGTTCTGTGTGAGTGGCAGGCACATGCGTGAACAGTGTCAACTTCCAAAATGACTTCATCTGAAGCCATTCTTTGTCATGCTTACTTCTGTTTCATTTCTTGGTTGACATTCATGGAGGGGGGGATGGGGGAATGTGGTGCCTCAGCTGCTAGTCAAAACATCTAACAGCTGGTGTGTGAATCAAGGCCATGTCAACGGACACCTGTCAGAGCTGAGCAGGAACCTGTGGCTGATCTGATTGGCCCATGTGATCTAAAAGATACAGGGGAGGAGAGAATCCTATTCTTTTAACTATCCCTAAGCAGGAAACTATCCCTAAGTGGGACGCAGTGGCTTAGTGGCTAAGACGCTGAGCTTGTCAATCGAAAGGTCGGCAGTTCAGCAGTTCGAATCCCTAGTGCTGCGTAATGGGGTGAGCTCCCATTACTTGTCCCAGCTTCTGCCAACCTAGTAGTTTGAAAGCACGTAAAAAAAATAGGGATCACCTTTGGTGGAAAGGTAACAACAAAATGAAATTCAATGATGAAAAAAGTAAGGTTCTACATTTAGGCAAGAAAAACAAAATGCACAGGTACAGTATATATGGTACCTCGCTCAATAGTAGTAACTGTGAGAGGGATCTTGGCGTCCTAGTGGACAATCACTTAAATATGAGCCAGCAGTATGCAGCAGCTGCCAAAAAAGCCAACACAGTTCTAGGCTGCATAAACAGAGGAATAGAATCAAGACCATGTGAAGTATTAAAACCACTTTATAATGCCTTGGTAAGGCCACATTTGGAATATTGCATCCAGTTTGGTTGCCATGATGTAAAAAAGATGTTGAGACTCTAGAAAGAGTGCAGAGAAGAGCAACAAAGATGATTAGGGGACTGGAGGCTAAAACATATAAAGAATGTTTACTGGAACTGGATATGTCTAGTCTTATGAAAAGAAGAACTAGGGGTGACATGATAGCAGTGTTCTGATATCTCAGGGGTTGCCACAAAGAAGAGGAACCAGTGGTGAAATCCAAAGTTTTTTACTACCGGTTCTGTGGGTGTGGCTTGGTCGGTGTGGTGTGGCTTGGTGGGCGTGGCTTGGTGGGCATGGCAGGGGAAGGATACTGCAAAATCTCCATTCCCACCCCGCACCAGGGGAAGGATACTGAAAAATCCCCATTCCCTCCCCACTCCTGGGGGAAGGATATTGCAAAATCTCCATTCCCACCCCACTCTGGGGCCAGCCAGAGGTGGTATTTGCCAGTTCTCTGAACTACTCGAAATTTCTGCTACCGGTTCTCCAAACTACTCGAAATTTCCGCTACCGGTTCTCCAGAACCTGTCAGAACTTGTTGGATTTCACCCCTGAGAGGAACTCCAAAGCACCTGAAGGTAGAACAAGAAGCAATGGGTGGAAACTAATCAAGGAGAGAAGCAACTTAAAACTAAGGAGTTTTAAGGAGAAATTTCCTGATATTAAGAACAATTAATCAGCGGAACAACTTGCCTCCAGAAGTTGTAAATGCTCCAACACTGGAAGTTTTTAAGAAGAGATTAGATAACCATTTGTCTGAAGTGGTGTAGGGTTTCCTGCCTAAGCAGGGAGTTGGACTAGAAGACCCCCGAGGTCCCTTCCAACTCTGTTATTCTATTCTATTCTATTCTATTCTATTCTATTCTATTCTATTCTATTCTATTCTATTCTATTCTATTCTATTCTAGTCAAGTCAATGGGGAAGCCAGATTAATTTAACAATCGGATTACTAATTTAACAACTGCAATGATTCAATTCACTTAACAACTGTGGCTTAATAAAACTCACTTAATAAATGTCTCACTTAGCAACATAAATTTTGAGCTCAATTATGTTCATAAATTGAGGACTACCTGTATAGCCACAGTGTTCTTTTTCATTTTCAAGTACACCCTGATCTTTTCTCACTTCTTTATTAAACTTATCAAACTCTTGTCTTGCCCCAAAACGGGTATCTATCCCAGCTAGGAGAAAATGCAACATGACTCCATTTAATCAGTCTGAATTTTTATATTCCTTCTCATAGAAACTGCTTTTAAGCAGGATTACTCTGTATCTGCATGTTCCAATTTCTTTCTCACATGCAGAACTAAAATGCTTTTCTCTGTTTGTTTGTTTTTAAATTTCAACCCTTTTTAATCTAAGAAGGTCATGCATAAAATTAAAAATCAATCCTATACTCCAAGAAGAAGAAAATGCAAGCAGAAGCTAATGGAACTATGAATGATATGAAAGGATAAGGAGCACTCAGAATGTTTGGTGGATAATTTTTTTTCCCCATGTGTGTGTGGGGAGGTACTTAGTGTGAACAGCAGGGGCCCACTTATTGTGTCTTGTTTTATAAAATTAAAAGGACATTTTGACCTTTCAGCTATCCTTTTATCTCAAGAGATTGATGAAATGATTGTATCATAATTCACCAAGTCTGTTGTTTGTCTTCCTTAAATGCTTATTTATTTTCTTTATCTTTTTTTCTCTTAATGAGGCAGCAGATGTTTGCTGAGATTTTTTGACATAATGAATTTTCTAATGTCCAGGACCCATGCATTCAAAACAATACATTAATATCATCATATTACTTAAAAGGCACTTTTATCTCCTATTTCATAGTTTTCCGTCAAAGCAGAATCCATTATCGTTGTGTTGAAATGTCAGGGGAGTCATATCACTCTCCAATGATCTATTGCAAGCATCAGAGTTAACTAATACTCTTATCTTGCTTTTAAAATATGAAAGCCAGAATATTTCCAGCAACTTTATCCAAGCCAACAACAGGAAAATTGATGGTTTTCATTCATATTCCTATTCGGTGGAGAGATGCTTCATGAGCCCTCCTCCTCCTCCTCCTCCTCCTCCTCCTCCTCCTCCTCCTCCTCCTCCTCCTCCTCCTTCTCTTCTCTTCCTCCTTTCTCTTCTTCTCTTTCTCCTCCTCCACTTCTTCTTCTTCTTCTTCTTCTTCTTCTTCTTCTTCTTCTTCTTCTTCTTCTTCTTCTTCTTCTTCTTCTTCTTCTTCTTCTTCTTCCTCCTCCTCCTCCTCCTCCTCCTCCTCCTCCTCCTCCTCCTCCTCCTCCCTCTTCTTCTCCTTCTCCTCCTCCTCCTTCTCCCCCCATTCCTTCTTCCTTCTTCCCCCTTCCCCCTCCCCTCCTTCTCCCCCTCCTTCTCCTCTCATTTCTCCACAAATATAATAAACAGAATATAAAATTTCATTTTGATATGATGTTTTATTATATTTGAGAATAGTGCAAAGCAAGTCACCATTGGAAAAGCCTTGACAGTATAATCAAATGCAGGGTTCACATTCAAAAATTCCCAATGGTATCGCCAGCAAGTCCAAAATATGTTAGTAAAAAATTCTTGCCTGAACTCTTCAAAGCCACTGCTAGTCAGCGTATGTAACATCAAGCTGGTTGAATTAAGAATCCGTTTTGGTCTTTTTATATTCCTAATGTAAGTCATAGAATGTAGCCACTGTAGTTTTAGTTCTGTGAATTGCAGAGTTCTTTGCCATGTATCTTAGTCTCAAAATCATTCAATAGCTTTAGAAAAGAAGGCACTGTTCTGGTTTACCATGTAGTGGCACATACACATCAGTGGTGGGTTTCAAATGTTTTTACTACCGATTCTGTGGATGTGGCTTGGTGGACGTGGCATGGTTTGGTGGGCGTGGCAGGGGAAGGATACTGTAAAATCTCCATTCCCACCCCACTCCAGGGGAAGGATACTGTAAAATCTGCTTTCCTTCCCCAATCCAGGGGAAGGTTACTGCAAAATCCCCATTTCCTCCCGATCAGCTGGGACTTGGGAAGCAGAGAATAGATGAGGGCGGGGCCAGTCAGAATTTTTACTACTGGTTCTCCAAACTACTCAAAATTTCTTTTACCAGTTCTTCAGAACAAACACACACACACACACACACACAGAGAGAGAGAGAGAGAGAGAGAGAGAGAGAGAGAGAGAGAAAGTATAAATAGAAAGCATTTTGAAGAAGAATCCAAAATATCACTATAAATATAAATTTAAACCTGCTACAAATATACCATACTGTACACATAGGTTATAAAAGAAAAGCATTGTACAAATGTTATCTCCAACATTCTTCATCATTTTAGTCCAATAACTTTAGATAATGGACATCTCAAATGATTAAATTAAATAATGACCTCTGAAAGTGAAAGTATAAAAAGAAAATATAATTATTGAGATTCTATTACAACAGATAACTGAATTTGATCACTGCGGCGAAATTATTGTACAAACAAGATGGAAAGATACGTCATTATCCACCGTGGAAGAATGATTAATAAAGATGATAGAATTGAAAGGTCCTTGGTGCTCTTTAAACTTGGATGTTTTCTTGTAAATGTTTCATTACCCAAACTAAGTAACATAATCAATTCAGGTGATAGAACTTCCTGAGATGGCTAAATTGATTGTTTTGATAAATTATAAGAAGAGAGTTATGTTGCAACCATAAAGTAAGATGTAAATTTATAATTGTACTTATAATTGTTGTAAAGGATCTTGGAAGCCAGTTCTTTGTATCTTCCTTTTCTATTTTACTTTTTTTTTCCTTGCACTTTTAGTTTTCTCTCTTTTTTATTTTCTTTTCCTTACTTTATATTAGTTTTTAATCTTCTTTTAAAAAAACAAAAATGTTATTTAAAGAAAGATAAATTCCACTACATAAAGATTACTAAATTACTAAATGATCCACAGTGGCACAGTGGCTAGAGTGCAATACTCCAGGCTACTTCTGCTGACTGCTGGCTGCCTGCCTGCAATTTGGCAGTTCAAATCTCAAGGTTGACTCAGCCTTCCATCCTTCCGAGCTGGCTAAAATCAGGACCCAAATTGTTGGGGGCAATATGTTGACTCTGTAAACTGCTGAGAGAGGGCTGTAAAGCACTGTGAAGTGGTACATAAGTCTAAGTGTTATTGCTATTGCTAAATGATTTCAAAAACTGAAGGTCATTTAAAAAGTTGGTTGGAATGCAAATTTGCTTGATACCTTTTCTACAAGAAAATAGCAAGCAACCATTTTAATGACAGATATTAAAATGCATTTTTTCAGTTTATGAACCTATTAGCATCCCTATCCTCTCCCAAGTAATTTTCATGAAGTGTATTAATGATTCATAATAAAGATTTCAATAATCCATTGAAAGATATGGAAGTGGTTGACCAAGCAATCATCTAAATCAGTGATTGCAAACCTTTTTACCATTATGTGCCAAAAGTGTGGGGAGCATGGGGGGGTCGCATGCATGCATGCCCAAACTCATAATGCCTCCCTGTGCCCCTGCATCCCCCATGCATGCATGCCCCCACCATACTGCCCCTCCCCCTGCATATGCACGCACCCACCCGTGCCCCCCACATGTGCACACGACCCACCCGTACGCCGATTTGGGCCTAGCAGGCCTCCCTGAAGCCTCCGGAGGCTGGAAATGGCACGTGTGCCATAGGTTCACCATCACGGATCTAAATACTTGATATTTAATAACAATAACATTGCTGGACAAATGTTTGGCACTCACATATTTGTTGCTTTTGTTCAATCATTTAGTTGGTTCTGATTTTTTGGGCCATGATAATTTCAGTGGTATTGTCTGTCAGTAACTGCTTCTTTAAGTACTTGAAGCCCAGATTTGTGACATTAGTGATAGGATTTAACCATCTCACCTTCTATCAGCTTCTTTTTTAACTGTCACAATTTTTTTTCCCAATGAAAAGGATCTTCTCCAATGATTTTTACCTTCACATTAAATGTCCAAAACATTTAAGCTTTAGTTTCATTATTGGTTCATCCAGTGAGCAGTCCAGTTTTGCTTCATTTAGTACTAAATGATTTGCTCTATTTATGGTACATGAAACTCTGCTCAATTCCCACACCATCACAAAAAGACATCCATTGTTCTTCATTCAGCCTTTTGGATGGTTCAGCTTTCCCAGTTATACAGTACAATTGGGAAAACCATGGCCTTGATAATGAAATTCCCTTTGCTGGAGATATGATGCCTCTGTATCAAACCAATATTTGGTTCACATCCACCATATTAATTTTTCTAAGTAGGAAGATGGCTACTTTTTATTTGATGGTTACATGTATTATTGTGTGTGTGTGTGTGTGTGTGTGTGTGTGTGTATCCCATGTTTTCCCGAAAATAAGACCCTGTCTTATATTTTTTTGAACCCTGAACTAAGCGCTTGGCCTTATTGCTCTGGCCAAGCGTTGTGGGGGCAATAAGCTGACTTTGTATAAATATATACAAAAGTATGAAGGCTATTGCTTAGCTCATTGTAAGCCACCCTGAGTCTCTGGAGAAGGGCGGCATATAAATCAAATTAAAAATAAAAATAAAAATAAATTGCCATGCGCTCAAAAGCCCAATTGGGCTTATTATCAGGGGATGTCTTATTTGGGGGGAAACAGGGTATATATAATACACACACACACACACACACACACACATACATATATAGATATACACCGTACATACTGGTATTTTTTAGAATATACATACCATATTTTTTAGAGTATAAGACGCACCTTCCCCCCCACCTCAAAAAAGGCTGAAAATCTGGGTGTGTCTTATACTCTGAATGTAGCCCTGCCTAGTTTCTCAAACGGAGGATTCAGAGGCTGAAAAAAACACCAGAAAAGAAGCTTCAGAAAAGAAGCCCCCAAATAGAGCTTCAGGAAGGAAGCCCCCAAACAGAGCTTCAGAGGCTTTTTTTCTGAAGCTTTGTTTCAGAAGTTTCAAAGGCAGAAAAAAAAGCAAAACAACTGGGGTATTCCAGAAGGGCAATCCACCTGCCAATCAGCTTTTTTCTTATTTTCACTAAGGTGCGTCTTATACTCCAGTGCGTCTTATACTCCAAAAAATATGATACATACATACTAGAATAAAAGAGTTGGAAGGGACCTTCCAGTGTTGGAGCATTCTGGAAACAAGTTGTTCCACTGATTAATTGTTCTAACTGTCAGGAAATTTCTCCTTAGTTCTAGGTTGCTTCTCTCCTTGATTAGTTTCCACCCATTACTTCTTGTCCTACCCTCAGGTGCTTTGGAGAATAGCTTGACTCCCTCTTCTTTGTGGCAGTCCTTGTGATATTGGAACAGTATTATCTTGTCTTCCCTAGTCCTTGTTTTCATTAAACTAGACATACCCAGTTCCTGCAACCGTTCTTCATATGTCTTAGCCTCCAGTTCCCTAATCATTTTTGTTGTTCTTCTTTGCACTCTTTCTAGAGTCTCAACATCTTTTTTACATCATGGCACCCAAAACTGGATGCAGTGTTCCAAGTGTGGCCTTACCAAGGCATATATACACACACACCTTGGTGTGTGTGTGTGTGTGTGTGTGTGTGTGTGTGTGTGTGTGCGCGTAATGTTTGTCAAATGTATTATTTCTGTATGTTCTGAAATGCAGGAAGATTAAAAGTGTAACTCCTTCATTTTATCCTTCCCTGTTATTATTAGATTGGACTTAATTGTTAATTATAGATAGATAGATAGATAGATAGATAGATAGATAGATAGATAGATAGATAGATAGATAGATGGATAGATAGATTTAGCAGGAAGGTCCTACCCAATAACACACACACACACGCACACACAAGCACAACCATACATATACACACACACACACAATGTATGCACACAAGCACACACATGGCAAAACCAGCATTTGCTCTCTTAATTTCTCCTTTTTCCAAAGTGGCACCCTCAGCACATCTGAAGTGGCTGATATTTCACCTAGCGATTTTCATTCCAAATTTCTATTTCTTCCACTCCAGCGTTTTTCCTGATGTATTCTGCCTTTAAATTAAATAAGTAAAGTTGATGGGATTCAACTCCGGTACACTCAGTTCTCTATTTTGAATCATTTCATTACTCCATATTTGGACTGGATATTGCTTTCTCGTCATCATAAAAATTCAGTAGGCAGATGAGGTGACTTTGTCTTTGCTGTGTAATCATATGGAATATTGCTGTTGGTTTGATTGTTTAATTTAGTTTAAGCTGTAATTGTGCAATGAGCCATAGTCAGCACCAGTCCTTTTTGCTGACTGAGCAGAACTTCTCCATTTTTTTGCTCGCAGAGAGTGTAGTTAATTTGACTTTAATGTTGGCAATATCCAGAGTCATTGTCTGGATTGTTGAAGAAGGCTTGGACTGATGACTGGACTGTCAAGTTTAGCCAGTTTTCAAACCTTCATTCATTAGCATCCTTCAGTCTCAAGAGACTATGGTATCATGCTCTGGAAAGAGGTCCTAAAACAGCATCTAGTGTGATTAAAAAAGGCCAATTTGAGAGTAGCAATCCCTTCCACACTGAGGGCAGATACATTCTGTCCCCTGCCCAGCCCCCAGATTTTGCTGGTTCCAGGACTGCCTCTTTGCCTCAGCCTGAAGAACAAGTGTCTCTTCGAATTGGAGAAGGCCATGCTGCGTCTTTAGCCTCCAAGCTGAATGATCGGAGGTCAAGGTTTCCCAGTTGTTAATGTCCATTCCCAGGGCCTTTAGGTCCCTCTTGCAGATATCCTTATATCGCAGCTGTGGTCTCCCTCTGAGGCGCTTTACCTGCACTAATTCTCCATACAGGAGATCTTTCAGAATCCGACCATCAGCCATTCTCACGACATGCCCCAGCCAGCATAGACGTCGCTGTTTCAATAGTGTATACATGCTAGAAATTCCAGCATGTTCCAAGACTGCGCTATTTGGAACTTTGTCCTGCCAGGTGATGTCAAGAATTCATCGAAGATAGCACATATGAAAGGTGTTCAACTTTCTCTCCTGCCATGCGTAGCGGGTCCAAGACTCAATACAGTACAAGACTGTGCTCAGAATGCAGGCTCTATAGTTTTCAAACAGTATTTGAATTTTATGCCATGCCTTCTCTGTGTGACTTGGAACATAAATGTATTTCTATTCTGCAATACTAGTATTAAGGGAATGCACTATTCTAAAACCGCACAGTGCCCATGTTTAAAATTACCCTAAAGAGAAAGGAGGACCAATGTTTAGAGGAAAGTTGAAGATGTTTCACTTTGTTTCATGGACCTTCATGTCCAGGGGTGGGCTCCTGATGGTTCGGGAGGGTTTGGGCGATCCTCTAGCCAAGGATTGCCAGGGGTCGGTGAACCTCCAAATGCCACCCCTGGCTGGACATGCTTGCCCCACTCACCCTCCCCCTCCCCTCCCACAAGTCTCCACAAGGCCCATTCATCATTCCAGGTAAGTGCTGGGGCCACACGGAGGGTCTGGGAGGGCAAAAAATGGCCTACCGGAGGTTCCAGAAGTCCAGAAATAGGCGTGTTTCCAGCTTCTGGACGGTCTCCAGACACTGAGGAAAGCTGTTTTTGCTCTCCCAGAGGCTCAAGGAAAGCCTCCGGAGCCTGGGGAGGGTGAAAAACAGACCTCCTGGCAGTTCTGTAAGTCTGGAAATGGGCCTCCAGCCTCCGGAGGTCCTCCAGACCCTGGGGAAAGCAGTTTTTGCCCTCCCGGAGGCTCAAGGAAAACCTCTGGAGCCTGAGAGGGCAAACCCCCTCCACGCCATGGTGCAGGTGGCTGACTAGGCCCTGTCCACCACGGCCATGCCCACCCAGCAACGGGGTAGCAAACCCCTAAAGGATCTGAAGCCCACCCCTTTTCATGTGCATGTTCGACTTGCTGTTCATCGGCATGTTAGACTGGACTATTTTTAAATATAGTTTTAGTAATATTCCAAAATAGTTCTAAAACTGGGTCTAGAAATAGTAAAATAATTAGCTTTGGCATGTGCAGTACTTCATGCAAAACCCCGGAGCAAAATCATAGGAAGATTGACCTCCTATCAAAATGTATATTCTTAATAGATTCAGCCATATCCCCATCTCATTAAAGAACATAATTAGTGGATGATTTACTGCCAGCTGTTAACATTTGGAAGGAGTGAATGGAAAAAAAGCTGGAAAATTCATTATACCTTGTCTTGAACATGTCCTATACACCATAAATAAGGAGAAAACTTTATTTCTATATTATTTTTATCGGTCAAGGAATCTCACCTAGTAGGGTCCAGAAGAAGAGTCGTTTCTGCCATGGCTCTCAATCTCTCATGTCCCCAAAGTTAAATCCAGATCCACTCTTTTGCCCTTTTGAAAAGACTTGAAGTTGATGGCTGTGCCAACTAGTCTAGGGCTCCAATGGGGTTGTGGCATTCTGGAGGTGGCTAATGGATTAAATAGCACCCCATCTCCTCCCCATGCCATACCTTCCTCCCTTCTTGTTTATCTTGGTTAATTTAACCCAAAGGTGCTTTTTCTAGATGCAACTGGACTTTCTTGTTCTACTTTGAAGACGTTTTGCTTATTGTACAAGAAGCTTCTTCAATCATGATCTGGATGACTAAGAATCTCCGCAGACATTGAATTTTAATTTAATTTCAGTTTAATTTTAAAGAATAGATAAAGAAATTTATAATTTAAATTTAAGATCTCTATTTATTGTTTTAATTTTTTATATGGCATTTTTATTGAATGATTGTAAGCTGCCTAGAGTCTCTTTTGATGAAATGGGTGGCATTTCAGTTTAACAAAATAGATAATTTAAACAATACAGCCAAAAGATGAACAGAGGTAGATGCAAGCATTTTGCATTGACTCAATACCTACATTACAATAACATGGTTAAAATCAGCCTCAATTATAAGATCTAGCAAGAGCATTAATTAAGCCTATAACCAGGGGTTCGCAGGGGTTCGGGAGAACCTCTAGCTAAGATTCTGTGCAGTTCTGGCCCCACCCACCCCAACCTGCCCCTCCCAGGAGTCACTACACAGTCCATTTTGGATGCAGGTAGTGCAAGGTGCGTGCGGAGGCTTGGGGATGGCAAAAAATGGGCCTACTGGAAGTTCAGAGAGGCTGGAAATGGGCTTCCAGAGGGCCTCCGGAGCCTGGAGAGGCTGTTTTTGCCCTCCCGGGGGCTTTAGGAAAACCTCCGGAGCCTGGGGAGGGCAAAAATACCCCCCCATGGTGCAGGAGACCGACTAGGCCATGCACATCATGGCCATGTCCACCCAGCAACTGGGCAGAGGACCCGTTGCTAAATTTTTTGAAGCCCACCCCTGCCTATAACATATATGCCAAGTCTTGCACCCATGGAAGGCTTAGATTGACATAAAGCCATTTCTGCATGCACAAGGAGGGCTTCAATAATTAATGGCAACCACCTCAGCAAAACGCAGGAAATGAGAGTTCCTATGGCACAGTAGACTTTAAACGCAGAGTTTTGATCCACCTGGTGACCCGTAGATAGTAAGTGTATCACAATGGCCAAAGAAGACATTTTATGGCCATAATTTGCTGTTGTTGTTGGATTACTCAAGGCTGCTTGGATCCATTTTGGAAGATTCTCCTTTATTCTGAAAGCCAAACACAAAAGACTTGCCATTGGTTGCTTTCCTGCATACGTTATAGGCTTAATTAATGCTCTTGCTAGATCTTATATTTGAGACTGATTTTAACCGTTTTATTGTAATGTAGGTACTGATGAGTCAATATGAAATCCTTGCATCTACCTCTGTTCATCTTTTGGCTGTATTGTTTAAATTATTAAAAGGGACTAATTGTCTTAAATAGATAATCATGTATTTGAAAGAATAGGGTTCAACACAGAGGACAGTAACAGTTCTGCCAGTAAATATACAGTATAAATAATACTGTAGCACAGTGTACTGTAAGTGTCCGAATATTCATGACTGGGAAGACATGGTAACAAGGTCAGCCAATGAACAGGCATAGCAACTAAGTCATCCAATTGGGAGCTGAGACAGACTGGAGCCAGAGCGTCTTAGTCTGCAGCTTCTGATTCTGTGCAGAGAAAAGAGAAACTGAAACCAGTGTGTGTGCATGCTGTCTGCTCTGCTGAAAATGAAACTAACTGTTCTCTCCTGCCTTGTGTTGTAACTGCTACTATGTTGAAGAAGAATCAACTATTGGTATTGTAAATACTTCATCTGTTATTCGGTGTATAAAGAAGTTAATGAATCCTGCTGAATCAGTTTATCTGTGTGTGCTTCTGGATTTGATTATTGCAAGAAACTCTGATAGTAAGTAAGAGGCCTATAATCCTGTTCAGAATTTTTCCACATGTCCCTATAGCAGCGTATTAATTTTCCTGACCTTCCCTTTAAGAAACTGGATTTATTATAAGATTATACTTTGTACTTCTTGCCACTTTTTGATTATGACCAAAGAGGAGCAGAATAATTAAATCAGTCTATGCAGCACCATGATTTAAATAAAGGCCACTTGGTCACAATCTATTTTACCACCATTACAAAGCTAATTTTCTTGCTACGTTTTAACTAAAGATCCCAAGCTCAAAACTAATTAAATGTTTTCTATCTATGTTAACACAGATGACTTACAAGCATTACCTGCTCGATATTTAGAAGGAACTTAGGGGCATACTTAAGAAGGGGGAAAGAGTAAGGGCAAAAAAACCTGAGTTCACCTAGAAGTCCATTGTGGTTTTAAAAATCTAAATGGACAACTCCACCACATAAAATTTTGGGTCAACGGGAAACTCCTTAAGTCTGAACCTATCTGAGTATTACAGAAGTCCCCATGCTGATGTTTCTGCTATTCCATCCCATGATGTCCCAAGTTGAAGCAAGTGCAAGTGTTTTAATATCTCTTAAGGAAACATTTTCTTAATTTTGGAAAATAGTATGTAAATAGTATGTAAGGTCCAAGGTAGCTCATGTGGCTAGGATGCTAAGTCTGAAGACCATTGAGAAATCAACAACTCAGCCATTAGAAAGTCAACAGCATGTGATGGAACGAGCCCCCATCAATTTGCCCAGCTCCTACATCCTCCTCCAACTGCCAACCTAGCAGTTTGAAAGCATGCAAATGCAAATAATAAATAGGTACCACATCAATGGGAAAAATAACAGGGACATGAAAGAATCCCCCTTTGGCGTCCCCTGGGCAACAGTAACATCACTGGTTAATCAACTGGGAAGTGCCTTGGTAAATGCTTCTGACATGAATGTAGTAGCAGTAGTATGTAAATATTAAATAAAGGGCTAACAATAACTCCCTGAAAACTTAACAGAACTGTATCAAGTTTCCTATGCAGATTTAATACTGCAGAGCAAAGATCTTTCCAAAATTGATTAGATTTAGCATGGGAATGAAAAGGAAAACAATGCCAAAATGCATTTCTATTGGAGAATAGATATTCTTATAATCAAGAGTAAAGCTGCTATTAAGAAGTTGGAAATAATTCAATTGTCAATTTCTTGATCGTCCCACCATCAAGAAAACATTTTTTTTTAGAGTTTCTTTACCAAATTTAGTTGAAAAGGGACAAGATGCAAGCAGAAACTCAATAAGACTGTTCATTCTTTTAGAATTAAATATACCATCTCAGTATTCTTTAGTAATACTATTTTCACAGTACTTCACCGTGGGGAAGTGGCATAAAATTTTAAAGCTTTTTAGAGGAGAAATCAGAAATTTCAAGAAAAAAAATAACAAAATACTTTTCTATCATGATTGTAAAGAAACCTTGTGCAGAGAACCGCCCAGCCACCTTGTTTAGGGTGACCCACTCCCTTCTTCGGGGGGGGGGGGAGTGCGGGAAGATCCCTTGCAGGGTCGTGCTGAGGATTTTGTGCAATTCCTGCACGATAAAGTCGCTCGGATTCGGGATGGCTTGGACTCCGACTGGATGAGTCCACAGGAGGAGACGAGGGCAGGTCTTGAGAATGTTATCAGGGAGGAGTTTGATCCTGTGACTCCCAAGGATGTGGACAGGGTCCTGGGTAAGATTAGTGCCGCCACGTGTTTATTGGACCCGTGTCCCTCCTGGTTGGTGCTGGCCTCCCGGGAGGTTACACGAGGCTGGCTCCAGGGGATTATAAGTGCTTCCCTGAGTGAGGGTGCCTTTCCTGCCGCCTTGAAAGAGGCGGTAGTGAGGCCCCTCCTCAAGAAGCCTTCCCTGGACCCGGCTGAATTAGCCAACTATCGTCCAGTCTCCAACCTTCGTTTTGTGGCGAAGGTTGTTGAGAGCGTGGTGGCATGACAGCTTCCCCGGCACCTGGATGAAGCTATCTATCTAGACCCGTACCAGTTGGGCTTCAGGCAGGGGTACAGAACAGAAACGGCATTGGTCGTGTTGGTGGATGATCTCTGGAGGGCTCGGGACAGGGGTTGCTCCTCTGTCCTAGTCCTATTAGACCTCTCAGCAGCTTTTGATACCATCGACCATGGTATCATGCTGCAGCGGTTGAGGGGGTTAGGAATAGGGGGCACCGTTTTGCAGTGGTTCTCCTCCTTCCTCTCCGACCGCTCGCAGTTTGTGTTGGCAGACACAACAGAGGTCGACCTCGAGGCATCTCGCATGGGGAGTGCCGCAAGGGTCGGTCCTCTCGCCCCTCCTGTTCAACATTTATGTGAAGCCGCTGGGTGAGATCATCCGTGGTTTTGGGGTGAAGTGTCATCTGTACGCTGATGATACGCAGCTGTACATCTCCACCCCGGACCACCCCAATGATGCCCTTGATGTGATGTCCCGCTGCCTGGAGGCTGGTGCGGGTCTGGATGGGGAGGAACAGGCTCAGACTCAACCCCTCCAAGACTGAGTGGCTGTGGCTTCCGGCGCCCCGATATAGTCAGCAGGTGCCATCAGTCAGCCATTTGTCTGGAATGGATACATGGTCTCTTGTTTGAGCATGGGATTGGACCTTACCTCCAAGGTCCCTTCCAATTCTGTTATACTGATGCTGTTAAATAATATTATGTTACAATGAAAAATGTCGTTCTTGACAGACAGTGAGGACAAGATACAAGCTTTTCCATGAAATTTCAAGTCACACTTTTCAACAATGAAATATTATTTGAATTACAAGAAAGCATCAGTATACTTATAGTGGGATCTCATATAATGACGGTTTTACTTCCATGACATGCAAATAATAGAATGAGTAATGTAGGATTTAATTACTTTGGTGCCCTTCAAATGAGTCAAATCCAGCCTTTATAATCTGTGAGTGATATTATCCCGCCTGGACTATTGTAATGCTCTCTACATGGGGCTCCCCTTGAAGAGCACTTGGAGGCTCCAACTGGTCCAGAATGCGGCCACGCGGGTGGTTATGGGTGCAACTCGTTGCACCCACGTGACACCCTTCCTGCGCGAGCTGCACTGGCTCCCAGTGGTCTTCCGGGTACGATTCAAGGTGTTGGTTACCACCTTTAAAGCGCTCCATGGCATAGGACCCGGGTACCTTCAAGACCGACTTCTGCCACCAATAGCCTCCCACCGACCAGTCCGCTCCCACAGAGAGGGTCTCCTCAGGGTGCCATCGGCCAAGTTATGTCGGCTGGTGACACCCAGGGGGAGGGCCTTCTCTGTGGGAACCCCAGCCCTGTGGAATGAACTGCCCCCGGAAATACGTAAGATCTCCGACCTCCGGGTGTTTCGCTGCGCACTGAAGACCCTGTTGTTCCGCCAGGACGGGCTATCAACATAATAATTTTAAATTGGGGTATTTTAAATTTCTGGGATTTTAATTGGAGCCTAATCTATTTAATGATTTTAAATTTTAATCGTTGTTTTGTTTTGTGTTTTTAAATAGGCTGTACACCACCCTGAGTCCTTTGGGAGAAGGGCGGTATAGAAATAAAATAATAATTATAATTATAATTATAATTATAATTATAATTATAATTATAATTATTATTATTATTATTATTATTATTATTATTATTATTATTATTATTATTATTATTATTATTATTATTATGCTCTGATAGATTGTCCCATGTCTGAAAGAAATTAGCTGCTTTGGTCTTTAATTTATTACAGATTTGTTTAATATTTTACACAGAGTTATTATCTATGATTTATCTAGTATTAGATGGATGGATGGATGGATGGATGGATGGATGGAGTTGCCCTGAAACAGATACCCTTACAGATATAGGCATTCAATATTTCTACCTGCATCCAAAATGGACTGTGTAGGGACTCCTGGGAGGGGCGGGTTGGGGTGGGCGGGGCCAAAACTGCACAGAATCTTAGTTAGAGGTTCTCCCGAACCCCTGTGAACCCCTGGTTATAGGCTTAATTAATGCTCTTGCTAGATCTTATATTTGAGGCTGATTTTAACCATGTTATTGTAATGTAGGCATTGATGAGTCAATGCAAAATGCTTGCATCTACCTCTGTTCATCTTTTGGCTGTATTGTTTAAATTATCTATTTTATTAAACTTAAATGCCACCCATTTCATCAAAGGAGACTGTAGGCGGCTTACAATCATTCAATAAAAATGCCATATAAAACATTAAAACAATAAATGGAGATCTTAAATTTAAGGCTGACTTTAACCATGTTATTGTAATATAGAATAACACAGTTCAGAGGGACCTTGGAGGTGTTCGGGGATCCCTATACCATCTGGACAAATGGTTGTCCAATCTCTTTTTGAACACCTCTCAGTGATTGAGAACCCACAACTTCTGGAAGCAAGCCATTCAAATTGATTAAGCCCATAAGGTCAATGCCCATGTTTCTGTGTCTTACTGAAACTTTGCCAATATTTTCTGGAATTCCACCCAAGTCAGTCATAAATATTATAGTGATATATCAAACCTAGAATCCCAGAAAAGCTGGTACAAGACTAAGAATTTATTTTTGAATATCTGTAGTTTGAAACTAAACACCTTGTACATTTGTTTAAGCCAATTTCTAGTTCAGGAACATCTGCACGTTCTTGCTAAAAATTATGAAAACAATATTATTGTGTCCCGCTGCCAGTTCTCCTCCTTTGGGGCATGTGTGCAACATTGTGACATCTATAAAATGGGGGAGGGAAGCTTGCATCTTCGTATGGTGGCACTGCTTTTCTCAACCCCTTGCCCCATGGAGAACACTTACATATGTTACCATGTTTCCCCAAAAATAAGACCCTGTCTTTTTTTTTTTTTAATCCTGAAATAAGCACCTGGCCTTATTTTTCAGGAAGTCTTATTATTTTGGGGTGCATGGAGCAAGATGGGGCTCCTCTTACCATCTTACCTGATTTCCAGCTCTGTGTTTAAATATTTTCAGGGAGGGCTTATTATTCTGGGGTGCATGGAGCAAGATGGGACTCCTCTTGCCATCTTATCTGATTTCCAGTTCTGTGTTTAAATATTTTCAGGGAGGGCTTATTATTTTGGGGTGCATGGAGCAAGATGGGATTCCTCTTGCCGTTTTACCTGATTTCCAGCTTTGTGTTTAAATATTTTTGGGGAGGGCTTATTATCAGGGGATGTCTTATTTTTGGGGAAACAGGGTACTTATTGAACTTTACCTATCTCTTTTAAAGATTCAGAAAAAGAATTTACAGTGTTACTGAAGCCATCCAATCCAAATGAATCAAAACAGGGTATATATGTATATATATATATATATATATATATATATATATATATATATATATATATATATATATATATATATATATATATATATATATATATGTTGACTCTCCCCTATTTTTCATTCCATTTCGTGAAAAAGTAAAACAACTTCTTGAAATGATCTCGTTATATCATGTGGATTAATCTCTTCTCTTAAAATTGAACTTTAATCTGAAAATCACACAAATTCAATCCTCTTGCCAGTGAATCTCAGATTACAATCTCAAATTAAATCATGCCTTCCTTTCCGACTCCAGTTCCCATAAAATCAGAAATGAGTCACACTGATATCAAATTACAAACCCAATTTTCTCCCAGCATCCTACCTACTTCGATTTATCCTTGTTCTTGTGAGAGTGAAGAAATAAAGAGATCATACTTAGTTGATGTTCACCTGGAGGCAAACAGGACATCGTACAGGATATTCACCTTGATAAAAAGCATACCCTCCATTACTAAATATAAGAGTATTTTCCCATTTTCAATACCCTGAACTCAGTGGGGAAATCCAATTTTTTTTACTACCGGTTCTGTGGGCATGGCTTGATGGGTGTGGCTTGGTGGGCATGATGTGGCTTGGTGGGTGTGGCTTGGTGGGCATGGCAGGGGAACGATACTGCAAAATTCCGATTCCCTCCCCACTCTGGGGCCAGCCAGAGGTGGCATTTGCCGGTTCTCTGAATTACTCAAAATTTCCGCTACTGGTTCTCCAGAACCTGTCAGAACCTGCTGGATTTCATCCCTGTCTGAACTCAATAATAAACTACATTTCCAGGGTTACGTTTAAGAAACACACCTTCAAAACTGGCATATCCTTGTAACAAGTGCCTACACAGAAACAGAAATAATGGGAAATGTATTTACCACCTCTTGAAAACAATACATTTAATTAAACAATGATAATCTCGTTAGAAACACTTCAGATTTTGCCTCAATAGCTGAGTTGGGGGGGGGAATGTAGTTAAGGACGTTTTGAATAATGTGACCTAAATTGTGATTTGGGTCATAGTTTTAATAATAGATTTCCATTTCAGGATGAAACTGCTCTCCAGGAACACCCACCAATCAGAAGAGCTTTGAAATATTACGCTGGGTGAAATACATGAAAACCCAAATGTTCTCATGCTCCCTTGCTTAGCTTAAAATTATTAAAATACATCTTAATTTCCACTGAAATCTTCCATTTTTCATCATTTGCTCTGTGTCTGCTATGACCTACCTTGGCCTAATTGCTCCATTCTGAACAGATTTCTATATTTCCTTCAGCTATATATTTAAGAGGTAGCTAAATAGAAAGTTCTAAGGAATGTGGTGGCTCAGTGGCTAAGATGCTGAGCTTGTCGATTGAAAGGTTGGCAGTTCAGCGGTTCGAATCCGTTGCGCCGTGTAACAGGCTGAGCTCCTGTTACTTGTCCCAGCTTCTGCCAACCTAGCAGTTCAAAAGCACGTAAAAAATGCAAGTAGAAAAATAGGGACCACTTTGGTGGGAAGGAAACAGTGCTCCGTGTGCCTTTGGCTTTTAGTCATGCCACCTACATGACCACAGAGACGTTTTCAGACAGTGCCGGCTCTTCGCTTTGAAACAGAGATGAGCACCACCCCCTAGAGTTGGGAACGACTAGCACGCATGTTTGGGGGAACCTTTACCTTTACCTAAATAGAAAGTTCTAGCTAATCGGAGTCATTTTTGCATGTTCTGAATAATACAAGCAGTACATCCATAATGTTGGGCCCAATGTTTTACATAACTACATATTTCTGAACTATGCACCTATTCTTTCTACCCCATTTTTATTCGAAATGAGTTTTCTACACCCTGGTATCATTCACAATGGCTGGATAATATCACTCACAGATTATAAGGGCTGGATTTGACTCATTTGAAGGGCACCAAAGTAATTAAATCCTACATTACTCTTTCTATTATTTGCATGTCATGGAAGTAAAATCGTCATTATATGAGATCCCACTATAAGTATACTGATGCTTTCTTGTAATTCAAATAATTTGAAAAGTGTGACTTGAAATTTCATGGAAAAGCTTGTATCTTGTCCTCACTGTCTGTCAAGAACGACATTTTTCATTGTAACATAATATTATTTAACAGCATCAGTATAACAGAATTGGAAGGGACCTTGGAGGTAAGGTCCAACCCCATGCTCAAACAAGAGACCATGTATTCATTCCAGACAAATGGCTGTCCAATTTCTTCTTAATTTAGAATAGAATAGAATAGCATCACAGAGTTGGATACCATTATCTACCATTATCCACCATTATTATAGGATACCCTATACCATTTTAGATAAATGGTTGTCCAATATTTTCCTAAAAACCTCCACTGTTGGAGAATTCACAACTTTTGGAGGCAAGTTGTTTCACTGGTTAATTGTTCTGTCCTTAGTTCTAGGTTGTTAATTTCTCCTTAATTCTAGGTTGCTTCTCTCCTTGATTACTTTCCACCCATTGCTTCTTGTCCTGCCCTCAGGTCCTTTGGAAAATAGCTTGACTCCCTTTTCTTTGTGGCAGCCCCTGAGATATTGAAGCATTGCTATCGTGTCACTCCTAGTCCTTCCTTTCATTAAACTAGACATACCCAATTCCAGCAACCGTTCTTCATATGTTTTAGCCTCCAGTCCCCTAATCATCTTTGTTGCTCTTCTCTGAACTCTTTTCTATATATTTCTATATTTAATTATGCAATTTAAAGGGTTCTCAACTTCCAATGATTGTGGGCAGCTTATAATTAAAAAGTAAGGAATAATCCAATAAGCAAACAAATAAAATAAAGCCCAAAAAAAGAGATCACAGGCTGCCCAAAGGCAAACATTAACCTACAATCTCATCTATGAGATGCTCAACCATCACAGAGGGATATCACTGCAAAAGGCAGGAATTACAACAGAGAATATACATTTTCTGGAATCCCCTAGAATCAACAGAATAGAGTAGAGTACAGTACAGTACAGTACTGTACAGTAGAATAGAACAGAGTAGAATAGAACAGAGTACAGTGGAGTGGAGTGGAGTGGAGTGGAGTGGAGTGGAGTGGAGTGGAGTGGAATAGAATAGAATAGAATAGAATAGAATAGAATAGAATAGAATAGAATAGAATAGAATAGAATAGAATAGAATAGAATAGAATAGAATAACAGAGTTGGAAGGGACTTTGGAGGTCTTCTAGTCCAACAATAGATAAAGAGATTTATTCCTAGAAATGCATAAATAGGTACAAAAATTATAGATATTTAGGAACAGGGAGGAAAATGTAATAGAAACCTTTATTTGTTATACATAAGAATCATATCACACTTATCCCAATTCTGCATATGACATCATTAAAAAAAGCAAACAACCTTGTCGAAATGAAGTCAAGCACGTAGACTTCCCCAAAGCAGGTGACTGAAAACAGCAACAAACTCTTAAGTCATAAAGGACATGCCTTTCTGAAAAACATGGAAATTTCTAGAAATGGTTCTGTCACCCAACCCTGCTGGGAGTTTCTATCCAATGTGGATTTCACTGCATGAGAAAGAATGAAGCTCATAGTTAATTCTCTTGCCGAATCAGTGAGCCTTAAAAATGCTCAACTTTGGACCAGGGGAAAAAAATGTAGGAACTGTACAATAAAACCTTATATTGCAAGCAATTTTGAAGACATATAACTTGACGCTGCTTACAGCTCACACAAGAGAGCTACTCTGAATTGTTCAGTACTAAATCATAATAATTTTGTTCCTTGGTGACTTGCTTTAGAGATTAAAGTATACTTTAAAATCATCCTTTTATACATTTATCTCTAGAAATGCAATCTATGCACAATCATTTAGTAACATACCCGAACTTCTATATTTTATGGTTAAAAAGGAAGTACCATGTTATGAAACTGCTTTTGATTATCATTATTGTTTCACTAGCAGCACTTTGTAAATCAGTGTGTAATTATTCCCAGTCCCAGAGTATTTATCAAATTCATTCTTAGATGATTCTGCATTTGAGTTGATTGAAATGGACTTGGTCATATTGCAATGTTTATGCAAGAAATGTAGCTTTGAAATTGGCATTCAGCCTGATGGGATTTTGCAAAATTACAGTGGGACACAAAATTTAGGCTATTCATTTATATGGCTATAGAAGACAGGCCCAGGATCCATAAAGATCTTGACAGACTTAAACAATGGGCCCTATCCAACAACATGACATTTAATGTGGAGAAAAGCAAGGTTTTACACCTGGGCAGGAAGAACTAAAGGTACAAGTACAGATTAGGTGAGACCTGGTTCAAAAACAGTAACTATAAGAGGGATGTTGGAGTCCTAGTGGACGATCACTTAAACATGAGCACCAGCCAAAAAAGCTAATACAATCCTTGCTTGTATAAACAGAGACATAGAATCAAAATCACATAAAGTATTAGTACCACTTTATAAAACCTTAGTAAGGCCACACTTGCAATACTGCATTCAGTTTTGGTCACCGCATTACAAAAAAGATGTTGAGGATTTGGAAAAAGTGCAAAGAGCAACTAAGATGATTAACAATCTGGAGACAAAATCACACGAAGAACGGTTGCAGGAATTGGGTATGGTCAGTCTAGAGAAAAGAAGGACTAGGGATGACATGATAGCAGTATAACAGTTTAGTAACTTTGTTACTATATATGTTGACAGCAGCAAGACTATTGTATGCACAAAACTGGAAGGACACTTTATGTTTATGTTTATGTTTTATTAAATTTGTATACCGCCCTACTCCCGAAGGACTCAGTCCCAAAGGACTTTGATTCCTACCCATGGAAGAATAGTTGTGGAAGTTGATGGAGTTGGCTGCAATGGCAAAACTGACTATGATTAAAGAAAAGAACATAAGTACATTTGTTTCCACATGGAAACCGCTTTTGCACTTCGTGCTTGATGTGGAAAAGAATGAAACTCTGACTTTGGGTTTTACAGATTAGACAGATAGATCTTTATAGAAATGACTTGTTCATACTATTATGAACAATACTATACTATATTATTGACTCTGTCATCTGCACCTCTATAACTGTCTGGTTTGGTTCTGCACCCCAACAAGACAGACACAGACTTCAGAGGATAATTAGAAGTGCAGAAAAAACAATTACAACCAACCTGCCTTCCATTGAGGACCTGTATACTGTATACTGTATACAAGTCAAAAAGAGGGCTGTGAAAATATTTACAGACCCCTCACATCGTGGACATAAACTGTTTCAACTTCTACCCTCAAAATGACGTTATAGAGCACTGCACACCAGAACAACTAGACACAAGAACAGTTTCTTTCCGAACACCATCACTCTGCTAAACAAATAATTCCCTCAACACTGTCAAACTATTTACTAAGTCTGCCCTACTATTAATCTTCTCATTGTTCCCATCACCCATCTCCTTCCACTTATGACTGTATGACTGTAACCTTGTTGCTTGTATCCTTACGATTTATATTGACTGCTTCCTAATATGATTTTTTTTTTTAATTTGATTTATATGCCGCCCTTCTCTGAAGACTCAGGGCGGCTTACAATGTGCTCAGCAATAGCCTTCATCCTTTTGTATATTTATACAAAGTCAGCTTATTGCCCCCACAAACTGGGTCCTCATTTCACCTACCTTAGAAAGGATGGAAGGCTGAGTCAACCTTGAGCCTTGGCGAGATTCGAACCCTGCAGTAATTGCAGGCAGCTGATCTTAAGCAGCTTAATAACAGGGTGCCTTAAACCCTTGTACTACCAAGGCTCTTGGTTAATTTGATTGCTTATTTCTACCCTATGACTATCATTAAGTGTTGTACCTTATGATTCTTGATGAACGTATCTTTTCTTTTATGTACACTGAGAGTATATGCACCAAAGACAAATTCCTTGTGTGTCCAATCACACTTGGCCAATAAAGAATTTTATTCTGTTCTGTTCTGTTCTGTTCTATTCTATTATAGAAAAGCAAAAAGTTAAGATTTGATGTTAATGCCTTATTGTACTGTAACAGAGGTAGTCGGAAGTCAATGTTTCTTTTTCTTTTTCCATATCTTTCCTCACTTCTTTTCCCCCTCCCCCCTCCCCCTCACTTATCTTCTATTTATTTTTGCATTTTGTATTTTATAATATTCTATAACTCAATAAAAATGTTTTTTTTTTTAAAAAAAAGATACACAGAAGTAATCCTCATTCACTAAATGTAATTTAATTTGAGACTATTGGACCATTTTGATCAATTTAGGAATTCTGAAAGCCACATTTCTTTTTCCTTTAAATTATTTCATGAAATGTTGTTTATTCATGTTGCTTCTATTACGGCTACCTTCCCCAAATCAAGGAAATTCCCTAAGCAATAGTTAGTGGATTTTATCATGCCAAATGCTTGAATAGTTGGGAGAATAACTAGCATGTAAAGTACACCTTTGAAATTAAAATAAATGAACTGTCACCTGGCAGAACACGACAATATGCAAATTAAAAATAATTATAAATTATGCAAGTGATATCTTGGAAGCATGGAGAAAAAGCCCCTAGGATAAAGACACACATAAAGAAATAATTATAGCTTAATAATAATAATGAGGATGGAAAGCATTGATACAACTTTTTTTTTAAAAAATGACAGGCAGACAATAAATATGATTCCAACTTAATTGACACCTTACTTATGGAACATTATGTGAGATGTGGATGCCTGTTTTTATAGATCCAAGATAAATGATAGATGATAGAGAGATGATAGAGAGATAAATGTACACAGACACAGACACACACACACACACACACACACACACACACACACACACACACCAGTGGTGGGTTGCTACTGGTTCGCCATATCAGGCGAACTGGTAGCGGCGATGGCGGGAGGCTCCGCCCAGATGTTTCTGCACATACGCAGAAGTGTTGAACACACGCGCATCCACAAGGGAACTGGTAGCAACAGGATTTGAAACCCACTACATACACACACACACACACACACACACACACACACACACACACGTATTCACACATATACATATGTATGTATGCATCTGTATTTATACCATTTATTATGGTATTCATTTTTAAATCTTGTAAACTAAAGGAGTCTTGTATAGTAGGGCAGCATCTAACTCTAACAAACAGATAAATAAGATTAGCTATACTAATGTCATACTTCATGGCTGCGTCCCGTAACTTGTTCCACCTTATTGAATATAAACTAATAAGAGGGGAAGGGAAGGGAAAAATATATGTGTTATCATCTGCACATATAAAAACTTTTATCTGCATAGATAAGAACATTTAGAAATCCAGAAACCAGGGGGGAAAAGTAATAGCAAAAAGTACTTATTGCATTTTGATGGAGTCAAAATTCATTGAGTGACAAAAGATTTTTAATAGTTGATTTGATTTCTCTTTTCTATAAAGCAGGTACAAAGACTCCTTTTAGGCTGTTTTCTCCCTAGAATTCCATTTTATGTTTATTTCTTTTCATTTTTGAACATAGCTGCTAGCTAGATATGTTTTGTAGGGAATTAATCTGAGTGAGAAATGTCAGTGGACACTTTTCATTCACCCAACCTATGAGGTTTACAGAATCTTTGTGTTGTGGCCCGCCAGCGGCCTGCACTGATTGTGGCTGATCCCGATGACGAGGAGGCTGGTGTGGTGTCACGCCAGCAGCCGGTGCAGCCGGCGCTCGCGTCGGACAGCGAGGAGGCTGAAGAGGATGTGGTGCCAGAGGCAGAGACTCAGCCAGGGCCTTCAGAACCTCCAGAGGCTCCTTCAAGTGGCGAGAGCGAAGTAGAGGAGCCTCTCCTCAATGCTCGAGCACGCAGGGCTGCCAAAAGGCAGGAGTGGCTACTCAGGAGGAGGAGGTCTCCTCAAGAGTAAGGCTTGAGGATAATTGGCCACTTGCTTAGCCTATTTAAGTCACACGCCGTTAATAAGTTTCTTGCTAGAAACAACTCGTATTTATTATCAGAGTATTTTGTTTTCTGGGCTGGTTGTCAACCTTTGCCGGTCTTATTTATTCTTGCTACTTAATAAATTTGATAAGGACTGTTGGTGTGTGTCAATATCCTCGGAAATCTGGAGCTGGGGCAGAACACTTTGCCTGTTTCTATGTCAACCTCTTTTACTCTGCTACCATAATAGAGCAGATTGTTAGCACATTGTCTGTTTTCCTTTTTGGGTCACAGTGACTTCACTAATTCAAGTGCAAATTGAATTTTGTCTCATAAGGTTTAGGTTGAGGTCCAGCTGGAACCAAAGTTCCTTTACTCTTTTAGAGAAACATTTAGTTTTGTTCTAAAAGCTGATGTTATTCATGTTTTAAGGATTTCTATGTTTTGATTTCTATGCTTTGGGAGGGCTTTTGCTCTTCAATGCCACTGAGAAATAAGTAACGAATAACAGACATAAAAAATGAATGCTGATCAATAAAATAACGTGGCTATATGAAATTCTCAGCACTATTATCCTGTTTTGACTCTGTCTGAAGAAGGGGAGAGGGAATCACTTTTGAGAAAAAAAAAGGAGGGGAAAAAAAGAACATTTTTTGTGAATCGATACAGAATGGCATAAAATGTTTTGGAGACCTTGATCTTCTTATACAGACCTCCTGTTTACATACAGTATGCTTGTCTTTGGTAGTGCACTTTCACATAGACAGATAAATTTCACAAACTGAAACTCTTGATACCAACATTGGACCAAAGGCTTCTCAATGCACTTACAGAAGGGAATGGCAACTTCTATCCAGATTTAAGTGAGAAAGTTTAAAAACCATTTTCAGATGAACTGTCACTAGCTGGTCCTTCCCATAGGTTCTGGAGAACTGGTAGCAGAAATTTCTGGAGAACCGGCAAATACCACCTCTGGCTGGCCCCAGAGTAGGGTGGGAATGGAGATTTTGCAATATCCTTCCCCAGGAGTGGGGAGGGAATGGAGATTTTGCAGTATCCTTCCCCTGCCATGCCCACCAAGCCACACCCACCAAGCCACGCCCACAGAACCTGTAGTAAAAAAAATTGAATTCCACCATTGGAATTCTTGCACCCCTTTTCATTGTAATTAAATCTATACATTTTGCAGCTGGTCGTCTTTAAATTTAATCGTAGTCCCATATTTCCACTTTGCTTATTGATTTTCATTGCAAAACATTTGCATTTTCATCTATCAAAGTAGTGTCATCAACACAAAACCGATTATTGATGTTTCTTCAACCAATTTTAAAACCATACTCATCTTCTTAATATTGTTTCTTCTCTCTTTTAACAACTTTGGAATTCTTTGCTAATTTTTTTCCTTAATATCCTTTTTTCCCTTAATATCCTTAATAGCCAAATTTGCCAGTTTTGGCTTCTTTTCTCCTTTTCGGCAATTTCTACCTTCAGTTTTCTGTTTTTCAGTTTCCTTGTCTTTGGGAGTCATTTTTTACATTCAACCTTAATGACTTATTTGATGTCATTCCACAGATCCTCTGATTCTCTATTAATGAAGTTCATGACTTCAAAGCAGTTCCTGAGATTTCCCTTGAGAATAAGGGGTATATTATGTTCAAGATCAGATTAGGATCACTGGTTCTTCCTTCTTTCTTGGAAGCCCATGATTTCAGTGTTATAACAAAGCTCTTCCATCTCTTTGTAAAAGTAATATTTGATTTCTGTGTATGCCATTTAGTATCTATGTATATAGGTATCTTTTGTTGTGTAATTAATGAAAAAAATTATTGGATTATCAGAAACTTCCCAGATGTTTAGCTTCATTTCTGTTTCCAAAGACAAATTATGCAACTATGTTTTCTTAGTTTTTCCAGCTCTCTTCTCTTCTCTTCTCTTCTCTTCTCTTCTCTTCTCTTCTCTTCTCTTCTCTTCTCTTCTCTTCTCTTCTCTTCTCTTCTCTTCTCTTCCCTTCCCTTCCCTTCCCTTCCCTTCCCTTCTCTTCTCTTCTCTTCTCCAGTAAAAATATACTGACTTTATTTATATTTTATGATGAATTCACAGTTACAGTACATGTATCCTTTCCATAGAGTATAAAAATAAAATTGAACTATTCAATTAATTTCTACAAAATTCAAAAACAGGAGCAGCTGTTTTTTTCCAATACCAAAATACCAATCTCTATGAATTCTGATACAAATTTATCTAATTTATAACTCCCAGCTAAATATGTAAATTGGAATTTCATTGTATTGAAGGTTAGGCTTCGCAATGACTGAATATTCTTATGTAATTTTTGACATTAAAAAAGTGTCAGAAATGTTATTTCCAACTCATAGTATAATGAGAAAAAGATGCATTTAAAAATATAAAAAATGAAAATGTTATTTACAGCTCAGAAAGAAAAATAATTCTGAGCAAGGGCCTGCTTGTCCCTTTTTTATTATGGCCATGCCTGGTTTCTGTTGTATCAATAGATAGGGTTATAAATAGTCTGAAGATTGGTGTTGTTGTTATAAGAATGTAGAAATCTGGCGCATGTAAGCAGAGCTAATAGACACAAATGGAAAGGAACATGTTGGAAATAGTATTCAATGCCTGAAAGCACAACTTGGTGAACTGAGTTGAGAAATAACAGTCATTTTGAATCCACAGGACCAAACATATAAGACCTAATAGGTATTAATGTGCATCAGTAACCACATCTTGAAACCTCAACACACCATTGTGACCGAAGTCACTTTGGGGAGACAGAATATCTCTAGACATTCTGGACTAGAATGTATGTCTGTAAATAACTAGAAATACATGCCTTTCCTTTCCTTTCCTTTCCTTTCCTTTCCTTTCCTTTCCTTTCCTTTCCTTTCCTTTCCTTTCCTTTCCTTTCCTTTCCTTTCCTTTCCTTTCCTTTCCTGTCCTCTCCTGTCCTCTCCTCTCCTCTCCTGTCCTCTCCTGTCCACTCCTCTCCTATCCTCTCCTCTCCTCTCCTCTTCTCTCTCTCCTCTCCTCTCCTCTCCCCTCCTTTCTTTTCCTTTCCTTTCCTTCCTTCCTTCCTTCCTTCCTTCCTTCCCTGCCCTTTCCTTTCCTTTCCTCTCCTCTCCTCTTCCTTTCCTTTCCTTTACTTCCCTCCTTCCTTCCTTGATGTTAGGCTGATTGGTCTATAGTTTCCCTGGATCCACCCCCTTCCTTCCTTCCTTCCTTCCTTCCTTCCTTCCTTCCTTCCTTCCTTCCTTCCTTCCTTCCTTCCTTCCTTCCTTCCTTCTTTCTTTCTTTCCTTCTTTCTTTCTTCCCTTCCCTTCCCTTCCCTTTCCCTTCCTCCATCAATTTTAAATAAAAAACAAGAGGTCAGCCTACAACAAAACATACCAAGAAACAGGTTTTGCTTCTCATACAATTATCACACTCAGATTTTCCTAGCATCACTGGAAAATAAACATTTTGTCAGATGATTTGCAGAGGAGCTAATAACCAAAACTTCTTGGTTTCCTTGCAGGGTTTGGGTAAATTGTTTCACAGATTACTGAATCAAAAGTATGTGTGGTATGTCACCTGGCAAACCAATAATATTTATAGGTATGGTTTACCGTAGAAGTTATTACAGCTGCCTGACTCCCTAATATTAACCTCCTTGTTTATTGCATAGTTTCTAAATAAGCAAATCTATTTTTAATCTCATACTCCTATATTGAAGGTTTATGTTTTAAGACACTGTTTCTTCCTTTATGTATAGTTGATGTTTGCTTTTTATTGTGGAGGGAGGGGGGAAGAACAGACAGAGGACTTTTGAAATCTGACTTCAATTTATATTGTAGTTCAGATGCCTATCAAAATATTTAGTCCTAGAAACAGAACCTTTTACACCCAGATGAGACTTCTTAGACAATCAAAACAAACCACTCCCTAGTACTCAATGAAGGAATCAAACCTGAAGATATTCTAACAGATTTAACAGAGTTGGAAGGGACCTAACAGGTCATCTAGTCCAACCCCCCACTCAAGCAGGAGACCCTACACCATTTCTGACAAATGACAGTCCAATCTTTTCTTGAAAGTCTCAAGTGATGAAGCTCCCACAACTTTCAAAGGCAACTTCTGTTCCATTGGTTGATTGTTCTCACTGACAGAAAGTTCCTCCTCATTTCTAGGTTGAATCTCTCCTTGGTCAGTTTCCATCCAGTTTCCATGTCTGGCCTTCAGGTTCTTTAGAAAATAGCTTGACCCCCTCCTCTCTGTGTCAGCCCCTCAAATATTGGAATACTGCTATCATGTCTCCCCTGGTCCTTGTCTTCACTAGACTAGCCATGCCCAGTTCTTCATATGTTTTAGTCTTTAGTCCCCTAATCATCCTGGTTGCTCTTCTCTGCGCTTTCTAATTGATGGCTATCAAACTGCTACCTGATGCCATCAGATAAGGGCAGATTCTCACATCCGTGCATAATATTCCTTTATTGATAATGTTGTTTTTCTGAAACTCTTTCTGAAAATGATGGGCAGTACATTGTCATATAGCGGTAAGGCTATTTACCTGCCTGCTCTGATTCAGAATCCTGTGGGTTATTTTTGTCATTTTTAAAAAAGTGACCAGAGTCAAAGGTAGGGTTACTCTTAAGATTTTGGAAAATGTGGAGATATATGAGGAAAGGGTTTGTGGGAAGCCCCTGCTCCCTGAAGAATGAAATATTTTGGGGAATATTAAAAGAGGCAGAATATTGTATTTCCCCAAATGAGAAATGGAGAAACATACTCCAGTCCCAATTTCCTGCATAGTAAAACAGCTTCCAGCAGAAATCTTTAGAGATGGAGATTTTGGGCCCATTAAGAAATCCCAGCCATGATTATTTTATCAATGGTTAGAGAATAAAAATGGAAGTTGGAAATAAAGAAGGAGATTAAAGAAGAGTAGAAAATATGTTAAGATAGAGATGTAAACAATATGATAATTGTTAGTATTATGATTATTAGGTTTAATATTATTATTATATTCTTATTAGAAGATATGTTAAGAGGGAAAAATAAATACATTTACTATGCTCAATTGTTTAATATACTATAATTGTAAGATTAGAGAATTAATATCAATGTAATGAATATTGTTGTAAATTTTGAGGGTTATTGCACAGAGATATTTCTACCCAGAGGACATACTGTTTAAGAGAAGATGGAATGTTTATATTTTGGAGGGAAAAATAGAAACTTAAAAAAAAGAAGAAATCCCAGCCAATCTATTCATAAACAAAACATCTTCAGCTCCAGGGTGATGAGATTAAGAAGGGCAGGATATGACTTTTTAGGACATAATAGGATGAACCCACCACCATCTAGCAAAAGACGCAAACCCCTTCATTGAACGATCCCCAGAACAGTTCAAACATCAGTCACAGAAACCTATAAAGATCCATCCACTCATTCAGCCATTTGGGTCAGCTGCCCCAGAACTGCACACTGTGGTTCTGTTCATCAATAAACAGAGTCTTTCTTTCCAATCAGCCTCCATGTTATATCCAGCGTCTTTCTCCCAACTTGGAATTGAACCAGATGGGTTTTCCTTCGAACAGGCTGATGATGGGCATGGAATCATTCTGCCTGCATTTAATCAGTCTTTAAGCATAGAAAAGGGGATGCAGTGGCTCAGTGGCTAAGACGCTGAGCTTGTCGATCGAAAGGTTGGCAGTTCAGCAGTTTCGAATCCCTAGTGCCGCATTAACGGGGTGTTAGAAGAAATATCCTTCTGGGTTCAGCTCCAAGTGGGGAAAAAGACACTGGAAACATGGAGACTGCTTAGAAAGATGGTTTAATATATACAATAATTTTTAAATTATTGGGGTATTTTAATTTGTCTGGGCCAAAAAGTTTAATTTGATTTTATCGGGTTTTTAAATTTTGTATATTTATGTATTTTATTGTTGGCTGTTCACCGCCCTGAGTCCTTCGGGAGTAGGGCGGTATACAAATCAAATAAATAAATAAATAAATAAATAAATAAATAAATAAATAAATAAATAAATGTTGACAAGATCACATGGCTTGAGTTCCTGAACAGAAAAAAGGGGCGAGACGCAGTGAGTCTCACCCCTGTGAGTTTTATGTCCTCTCTGGCTTTGAACTTCCTGGGGCCCAGAAAGAGTATCCTGATTGGTTGTCAGACTTCCAGGGGGTGGGGGGTCATAGCTAGCCTTGCTGGCTGATGTAATCTTCCACATGGTGCCATGTGGTGAGTTTCTGTTGCTAGATGGGTCCTATTGTGTTAGTTTCTGTTGCTAGATGGGTCCTATTGTGTTACCTATTGTGTTGATGGTCCATTGACAAAGATGGGAGGGAATTGAGTTTCTGCCTCTGGCCCATTGACAAAGGGGGGGGGCAAGAAGTTGGGAGCTGCTTCGTCTTTTAAAACATGCTTCTCCATTCCTCATCCAGGGAAACATAATATTCTGCCTTTTTAATATTTCCTAAAATATTTCATTCTTCTAGGAAAGGGGTGGGTGCTAACTTCCTACATGGGTGAGCTCCCGTTACTTGTCCCAGCTTCTGTCAACCTAGCAGTTTGAAAGCACATAAAAAATGCAAGTAGAAAAATAGGGACCACCTTTGGTGGGAAAGTAACAGCGATCTATGCGCCTTTGGCATTTAGTCATTCCGGCCACATGACCACGGAATCGTCTTCAGACAGCGCTGGCTCTTTGGCTTTGAAATGGAGATGAGCATCGCCCCTTAGAGTCAGGAACAACTAGCACATATGTGCGAGGGGAACCTTTACCTTTTTTTTAAGCATAGAAAAAAATTAGGGAGCAATTTTGTGTTTTGTTTCTTTTTCTTTTTTCCTCCCAGTTATTTTTAAATATATATAAAAAAATAAATAAGCAAATAAATAACAGTTGATTTGGACAATTTTTGAAATAAATCCCCAGATTAAAGTTAGATTCGTGCCAAACCCACAAAATCAGAAGTTGCATTCTCTCAAATGTAAGCATTGCTCTGTCAAAATTTAAGCACTTCTTCCAACATTTGTTTATTTATTGATTTGATTTACTGGTATTTACCTTCCCTCTCACCTTGAGGTGACTTTGGGTGACTCCCCTCTTGCCTTGCCTATTCCACCATTGTTTTGCTCTTATATTCATATAAGCGGATTAATATGATTGAGAGAAACAGATTGGGGGAAAAACGAATAGTGTAGGGGGGAAACCCTGGTTATGTCATCTACATGAGTAAACAGCCCACTGATTTCTTATTTAATTAACAAAAGGATTTTCCATTTGATGAATGCCCTCCAAAGAATTGTGTGTTTTATCTGTGAATATGTGCACACACATGTGAGTGTGCACACCCACACACGTCCACAGTCACACACCACAAATCATTTCTATGTGTCATATATTTTAACAGTCAAAAATCCAAACTAAAAAGTTAAGTATTTATCAAAGTACATCTCCTGGAGCTAAACTGCTGCTTGGTAAGGAGCAATAGAATACCAACTGTGATATTAATTTGCATTTTGAGGTCTTTGCCACAAAATTATGTCTCTTAAATTGCACCACCTCCAACCAGATTTAAACTGCCTAACTATATATAGGTTTTCCAGTTGAAATCCCTTAAATCTGCATGAAAGCAGTTCTTTTTCAGGCTATATTCTCAAATTATGAGGATAATTTGCATTTTCTTCTTAGCATCATTGGGGGGGGAGGGGAGGTTGCTTGATTTTATTTAATTGAGCATTGAAGTCCTCCGCTATAGTCACAATCTCTTTCTTACAAAGTTTTTGTAATCTCAATGCATCCGTTTGTTTCCTTGTTGTCTCTCTAGGAAGATTTCCATGGAAACAAAGAACAGGTTAAATACTTAGGACAACTTTTACAGCTTGTCTATATGTATTACTAGCTGCAATGTGAAAATGCAGTGTTACCTTTTCAGTGTTACTTTTTGCCAGCCCATCACTGAAGCACTGAGTTTTAGATCTTTTGATTTGGAAATGGTGGGGTTCTTTTAAACAGAATAACAACATAACAGAATTGGAAGGGACTGGAAGGAAAGTTTATACCATTTCAGACAAATCGTTCTCCAATTTCTTCTTAAAAACCTCCAATGTCTGAACACCCACAACTTCTGGAGGCAAGTCTTTCCACTGATTAATTTTTCTAACTGTCAGGAAATTTCTCTTTAATTCTGCATTGAATCTCTCATTGATTAGTTCCCATTCATTGCTTGTCTTCCATTAGTTCTTTTTTTTTAGGTAGAAAATTTGAGGCCAATAAGGATGAGCACTGCCATGACCTTATCCTGAACAGTGATGTTCATCTCCATGTAAAGATAAAGGTCAAATGTTCTCTTCCTCAATCATATCCAACTCTAGGGGACGGTGCTCAACTCTGTTTCGTAGCTGAGGGAACCAGAGTTGTCTGAAAAAAACTTTAGTGGTCAGGTGGCCAGCATGGCTCTATACCAGGGGTGGATTCTACTTACCTTTACTACTGGTTCACAACGGGGCCATGCACACACGCTCTTCTGCACATTCACAGAAGCGTTCTGATGACGTCAGGGTCAGTGGGCGGAGGCTCCTGCCGGTTTTTACTACTGGTTCAATAGAACCGGTGCAAACTGGGGGCAACCCATCACTGTTCTACACCGAATGGTGTAACTTCCACTTTGGTGGAAGTTACACCAAACTTCCACTTTGGTGGAATGCTATTACCTTCCCACCAAAGTGATACCTATTTATCTACTTGCATTTGCATGCTTTCAAACTGTTTGGTAGGCAGGAACTGGGACAAGTAATGGGGGTATTGTATGGTTCTCGGGTCTTGAACCTGGGCTATCAGCTGACAAGTTTAGCATCTTTAACCACTGAGCCACTGAGTAATTGGAGCCATCATGCCTCCAATTACCATAAAAAATAATGAATAATTGATAGCCTATAGGGGTGTCATCATGCTTATTCTTTATTTAGAATCTAACCTAAACTTTTTTTTTTCTCTCTCTCTCTAGAGAATGCAAGAGGTCCTATCTGAGCTGGTCACGATTTATATTATGGCTGTTGTAAGCTGTCACAATATAAATGTGAAGCCTGTAATAAGGTCATGTGGATTTGTCTGAAAATGCAGTCTCTCAGGAATTGATGGAGCAAAAAGCAACCACTTTCATCTGTCTTTACGGAGAACTGGAAGAATGTTTTAATAGTTCCACTAGGTATGTGAAGTTTACTCAATTTAAAATGAGTCACTGATGTGCAGGACTTAAATATTTTACTAACCAGATCTACAGACCAGATTTATAGATGAGAAAGCACATTTTTCATAATCTTTTCAAAACACACACACACACACACATATATAAAAGGTAAAGATTCCCCTCGCACATAGGTGCTAGTTGTTCACGACTCTAGGGGGCGGTGCTCATCTCTGTTTCAAAGCCAAAGAGCCAGTGCTGTCTGAAGATGTCTCTGTGGTCATGTGGCAGGCATGACTAAATGCCAAAGGCGCACGTAACGCTGATACCTTCCCACCAAAGATGGTCCCTATTTTTCTACTTGCATTTTTTATGTGCTTTCGAACTGCTAGGTTGGCAGAAGCTGGGACAAGTAACGGGAGCTTACCCCGTTATGAGGCACTAGGAATTTGGAATGCTGAACTGCCGACCTTTCGATCGACAAGCTCAGCATCTTAGCCTCTGAGCCACCGCGTTCAATTCAAATTTTTATTGTCAGTGCACAACATATGTACAATGAGATTGGTTGAGCTCCCTCAGTGCATCCCCCCAACACAATACAACTCACAGTGAAGACAGAAAATCCCTAACCCAATCAATCAATCAATCAATCAATCAATCAATCAATCAATGTGTGTGTGTGTGTGCGAGAGAGAGAAAGAGTGTGTGTATGAGTGAGTGTGTATATATCAAAGGAAAAGCTTCAGTCTGGTTGCTTTTTCCATTGCAGTGAAAATACTTCAGAAGTCATATGTTTTCCATTCGTAAGGCTATTTTTTTAACAGATGTCCCTGTTCTTGGATCATAGCTAAATTTCTTAACATTTTTTTCTTCAAGCAAAATGCTTGGCTCCTCCCGCTTCTTTTGTTAACATCCATCTACCTTATTTTGTTCACATTAAGGCAAATATTCTTTCCTTTTTTTCCTTTCATCTGATGACTCCGATTTCTCTCTTTCTTAAACCACCTGGTATGGGTGTTCCAGAGAGAGAAGAAGGAGAGTAAATGCCATTATGTGTTTCACAACATCAGCATGCAACAATATCTAGAATTATACATTTTGGGTCAGTTTCTATGGACCGTATTTTCCATGGACTTCACCTAAAGTCAGACCAACTATACCAGCGGCTTTATAAAATAAAACTTCAATCATACTTTATTGCTGATCACTGGCTCTGACTTCATTACAAATTTTCTATGTAAAAAGAAAAAGAGCAAGTACTTTTTTTTTTATTGAAAAGTTTTTACAAACATTTTAACCAAGTTTCAAGCCCCACCTCCCTCCCCATTACCCCTCCCTCCCCTCCCCCTTCTCCCCCCGCCTGACTTCCCAGAGCGAAGTACAGGGTATTCCATTTAGCAGTCTTAATCTAACATATGCTAACTATCTACCGTATAAACTCTTTTCATCCCTTTTTCACTTTAACTCTCTATTTGCTTAGCTTAAATCCAAATATTCATTCATATACTATTTGAAACTTTTTAGTCCCATATTTGTTTTGAATATAATCAATCCATCTTCTCCAGTCCACCATATATCTTTCTTGTGATTGGTCTTTCAAATATGCTGAGATTTTCGCCATTTCTGCTAAGTGCAATACTTTTAATGTCTATTCTTCTATAGTAGGTAAATCTTCTTTCTTCCAATATTGCCCCACTAGCAGTCTTGCTGCCGTTATTAAGTTTAACATCAAGTTAGTTTCAATAACAGTACAGTCTGAGATAATACCCGGCAAGAATAACTGTGAGGTGAAACTTATCTTTTTCTTAAAAAACTTCTGAATAATCCACCATATTTTTATCCAGAAAGCTTTAACTTTTTTACATGTTCACCATATATGATAATAAGTTGCATCATCACAATCATATCTTCAACACTTAGGTTGTTGGTTCGGATACATACATGCTATTTTTTTAGGATCTAGATGCCATCTATAAAGCATTTTATAAAAATTTTCTCTCAAGTTTTGTGCTTGTGTAAATTTCACATTTCTAACCCAATTTTTTCCCCAGGTTTCCATCATTATTGGTTCCTGGATATTCTGTGCCCATTTTATCATACAATCTGCAAGTACTTTTTTTTGAAAGAGGGATTTTTTTAAAAAATGTTTCATAATAGTGACCAGGAAATGAAGAGAATGAATTTGATTTCCATTTTTTTTTAAAAAATATGAGGTCTTCCACAATATAGCACAAAAGATCTGAATAGACTTTAGAATACAGATACAATATTTGTAGAGAACATGTTAGGCTCTGTTGATTGCTGGCAAATATGGAAGTAGAACAGTAGACTTGTATCCCATTTTGGCAGTAGGCTGTAGGCATAACATTGAAAATAAATGAAATACATGCTTCTAAGACTGTAAGAAGTCTTCTACGTGATGCCTGCTATTGCAATTCCAACAATATTCAATAATCTACTTCATGCTTTCCTTCCAGAGGAAGAAAAGATTTTGCTTATATTAGCGGAATCAGATAATGCCAATGCGTTTTCATCCAGCTGAACTAAGTATCATTTTTTTGTGGAATAAAACGTTCAGCTGGCTAAAGAAATTCATCCTGTCTAAAATAAATTAAGAAACATCACAAATCAGCTTACTCTGCTCCGGATGTTGGTTAATAATAAGATATTTAATAGTCACATTCATTATACAAGAACCTTTTAATGTAATATATCCTATTTCATTGCATCAACAGATTGACATCCCCCTGAAAAAAAAAACATAGGAATTATTTTAGTATCAAGAGATGCTAAGTTTTGATCTGTATAGAACTTTGTATCTCATTTGCAGTAAAACTATATTTAATGCTCTCATGAAACATGAGACAATTGTAAAACTGAGTCTGAATACTGAATACTGAATACTGAATACTGAGTAAAAAGATACTTCTTTTCTCTTCTTCCAGGAAACTAATCCTGCAACAGTAATTATTTTAATCTTTAGGTATTTCTTTCATTTTAAGCCCAATAGATGACCTTTGAGAAAAGTTATTTTACTGCAAAGGAAACAAACTCTGAATGTGAAAAAAATAAGTTGGAAGAAAGTAATTTTTAAAGCATGTCACTTAATTATCACCGGTTGCTCGGAAGTTGTATTCAAATAGCCTACAGTTTTAGAATGAACATTGAACATAGAATAATAGACTTGAAATAATAGACTTGGAAGTCTTTTAGTCCAATCTCCAGCTCGAGCAGGAGACCCTATAACATTTCAGAAAATATCGAAGATGACAATAAGGTTTGTTTAGCACAACCTTCTTTTAACAACTCATGCTGACTTCTAGTAATGAGCTTCTTCATTTCTAGATGTTCATAAATTCTCTACTTGATCTTTTCCAGGATTAGGCTGCTTGGTCTATAGTTTCCCTGGATCCACCCCCTTCCTTCCTTCCTTCCTTCCTTCCTTCCTTCCTTCCTTCCTTCCTTCCTTCCTTCCTTCCTTCCTTCCCTTCCCTTCCCTTCCCTTCCTTTCCTTTCTTTTCCTTCCTTCCTTCCTTCCTTCCTTCCTTCCTTCCTTCCTTCCATCCTTCCTTCCTTCCTTCTTTCCTTCCTTCCTTCCTTCCTTCCTTCCTTCCTTCCTTCCTTCCTTCCTTCCTTCCTTCCTTCCTTCCTTCCTTCCTTCCTTCCTTCTTTCTTTCTTTCTTTCTTTCTTTCTTTCTTTCTTTCTTTCTTTCTTTCTTTCTTTGAAGATCAGCTCTTTTCCAGTCCTTTGCTCTAGGGCAAGGGTGTCAAACTCCCTTGGTTATTATATATTTATACTCTAACCTTGTCCCAATACCTTTGAATAAAGCATGGAATATATACAGTATTTCCAATATAGTGTACTCTCATTGCTGTCAAAATCCAATCTAGCAGCCACTTATGTGGTTAAGTAGAAATGTCTCTTTTTCTCTTCATCCCTTAGCTATGTTTTTGTTGCTATGTGGTGGTATTGTTACACTTTCCCAGGATAATTCTACAAATGTGGTGGATGTCCTTGTCACTCTTCTCATTTGGCTGGGCTAATGAGGTTGAGCCACCTCTACTCCAGTACTTATTTTAAAAGGGTTGATTAAACTTGCCTATTCTTGATTCCATTGGGGGCCGTTGATGCTCATTATCTCTTCTTGTTAATCAATTGAAAGTTTCTGAATACATCTCATTATGGGAAGATTGAATAAGAGGATAGTTTGATGTAATTTTTACTGGGAAAGCAGAAAAGCTACATACATGTTTCAATAATGTCAAAATAATCACTAATACTTCCAGGATGAAAAGGATGGAATGAAAATATTTTCTATTAAGTCATTAATTACACAGAAGATAGCAAATTGCTCCCATTTTTGATCAGGGTGTTATGTAATTGACTTTTTCCAATATTATCTTTCTAGATTTGAAAGTAATGATTGTGATGACATGTAAACCATTTTGCAAACTAGTCATTGAAACTGAAATTTGCATGCAACTATATAGCTTGTCCTTAAAGATAATGCAGATGTTGCCTTCACTTTAAAATCTCCTTCCCATCTGGGCTTGGTATGTATGCAACTCAATGAACTAATTTGAGATAAGAGGATTCCATTCAAGTGCAAAATTTCGACTAGCCTAGCTTCAGACAAAATAGAACTTTTTATGAGTGCATTTTCCTAGACAATTGCACTTTCATTAAAACAGTTTGAATCCAAAGCCTATGAATTCCATTTACCAGATGGAATGCCACTGTTTGAAAAATTATTGCATTAAGGGAACATTTTGTCCTAGATGAAATTTCAATCGAACAGATTTAATAGGAACTCTTTTCTTTTTTTGTTCTGGATAAAATCTGGATAAAATTGTCTGAGAATGCAAGATTGCTTGTATATATATCATATTTCTCTGTTGTTCATAATTTACATTCATATAAATATACATTGTGTGAATGTGTATATATATATACATACAAACAAAGAACTGAATGTAAGAGTATGTTTATGTATTTATATACCGCCAGATGGAACTTCTTTATAGTGGCTTGAATTACAAATAAAAAACTAGGGGGGAGGAAAATCCAATTCAAACATTAGAATGGATAAAACAGCAATAATAATTATAGGATAAGAAAAAAATAGCAATGGTAATTCTGGTCTAACTGGCAGCAACTTTAACTTGAAGATCCCTCCTACTCTTTGGGTCATCATGTAGAACAGGGGTGTCAAACTGGCAGCCCATGAGCCGGATAAGTCACGTGTAAGCCACGCCCACCCCAGCTACACAAATGGGAAAAACATAATGAAACGTCATGTGACAGCACCCGTTTGACACCCGTGATGTAGAAGGATGCTTGACTTCTCTTTTCCTTCAGAAACCTGATATCTCAAAATGGGAAACACTTTTAGCTTGCATCAGTCCTCTCCCTGTTCCTGCCAAGCTAGATCTCTGAAGTGTTTCCATCTGCCTTGAATAAGCAATAGCAATAGCACTTAGACTTTACAGCCCTTTTCTAAGCAGTTTACAGAGTCAGCATCTTGCCCCCAACAATTTGGGTCCTCATTTTACTGGTCTTGGAAGGATGGAAGGCTGAGTCAATCTTGAGCCTGGTGAGATTCGAACTGCCAAATTACAGTCAGCCGGCAGTCAGCAGAAGTAAAAAATTTTAAAATATATTTTTTTTAAAAAAACACATAACTTAGAGATGCACTGAATTTGAAATAAAATGTAAACTGTTTTCAGAATTCCTTTGAACTTAAAATAGCTCAAGAATTCTGAAAGAAATCAAAAGGAGTTCCCATTTTAATCTGAGTAAAACCATCTCAATTTATCTGAATTCTAACAATAAATTCTATTCAAATAGGCATTCTATCTGATAGTCATTCATTTTCTCATCATTCATTCCAAACACTAAGAGATTTAGATACTGGGTTATATTTTCACCTCAGGTGTTTTAAAGATAATTGTCTTCCTAACAGTAAACACAATTTTCAATTACTACACAGTTATTTTCATTCATTTATTTATTTATATTTCATATTTCTAAACCTTGGAGATGGCACCTTAAAATCACTCAGTTTCAGTAAAATGTATAGCCTTTGATTAAAAAAGAAACCTCAGGAAGACAGATCACACAAATATCAAGTTAATAAAACTTATAGACAGTTCTGTTATTTTTTATGATATGGACAGGAACAGTCCTATAAATTCCATCTAGCATTAGGTCAAAAATAGAATACTTCCCTGATAGAAAATGACAAGTTTTCAGATATCTTCATCACAATAAATATGGCTAATGGCAAGCATCTATGTAAAGGAAAACTACTGACAGATGTTGCTATGTTCATAAATCAGAACTCTCATCTTATACATGAAGATATTTATTTTTAAAACATGGCCTCAAACTATTTGATTTAATTAAATTATCTCAAAATTTATTGCATTTCATCTCAAATGAATTTTTTTCTCTCTCTCTCTCACATACACACACACATATATATTCAAAGATACATAACAAACTACAGATTTCAATGACACAAATCAAGCACTTGTTAACAATAAAAGAAATAGATTCTTCAGAAAATTTCTACATTTTAGCATTTCCAATTTTTAATCTGGTTACAGACATAGATTCCCCAAATTATTTTTAAAACACGAACAGTTTTTATTTTAAGAAACCATGGTTTACTAATAAATCACTGTCAAAACATATTATTTGTCTGCTTCAGAACAACTCTTTTCGTTCTACACTGATTATATCAAATGTGTGTAATAAATTCATTAGATACTAGATTTTTAAAATAATTTTAGTCTTCTCTGCTCTTTTTTCTTCTTTTGAAGTTTTATTCTAATTAGTTAAGAAAGGTCATTTGCCTAATCCACATTTTAATTTGAATTATTTTGTCTGAATTCCAATATACTTTTTCATCAAAGAAGATCGGGCTTTTGTTCAACCCTAATTAATTGACATTATAATTGTAGTTAAAGAAAATGGAAATTTGTTCTCTTACGGTTTTTGTTCTTTGTTTAAGTCTAAAAATGAGGAAATTGCTTAAACTATTTAAACTAATTTGCTCTTTTTCCTGTCTCTTCCTCTAGTACAATTAAATTGTAGATTTTCAAAACTGCAGCTGAGTCTCAGTACCATGAATGATTATCACCTCATGTAGAAGGTGATATCCTTGGTATCTTGCGATTTCAAAAGCAGCTGGTACCTACTAATTCTAACAAAGAAATGTTGGAAAACATTGCATGAAAACTTAAGAACTCATTATGTGTCTACCTGGCATTGATACAGAGTGAATGACTTGTTGGGAATATTCATATTCAGGATTTCTGAGATAAGTAGCATTCTCTGGCAAAAGGCACTGTGACACACTGATATATGCTTGCCTTTGTTATGGATTGGATTTGAGTTTGTCCCATTCATTTATGTATGTTTATCTCTTTGAGTCAGTGTTGATTCCTGGTGACTGTCCCAACTAATCCTTACAGCTTTCTTGGACAGTTTCAAAAGTTGTTTGCTATTGCCTCATTCCTAGTGTAGGATGTTAGCAGCCATCCCTCTCCTAGGAAAATGAAATATTCTAGGAAATATTAAAAAGTCAGAATATTATATTTTTCCTAAAGAAGAAATGTGTTTTAAAGACAAAGCAGCTCCCTGCAGCTCCCTGTCTCCTCCTTTGTCAATGGGCCACTAAGGCCTGAGCCAGTCTATTCTACATAACAAAGATCTACCTCCTTCAGGCAGAGAAGAGCCATAATAGGAATCCCAAAGCCCTTTCATTATATCACTACTCAGCAAGGCTCAACCAAACTTGGACTCAAAGACAGCCTACAAAGTTAGCTAAGGCCAGGGGTGAAATGTAAAATTTGTTACTACCGGTTTCTGTGGGTGTGGCTTGGTGGGGTGGGGAGTAAAGTGACTGGGTGGGTGTGACCAACTTTTTTTTTTTTTAACTTTTCAAAGCATTCTTTCTAATGCTTTGAAAAGCCTCTGCCGATCAGGCAACTCAGCTGGGATCGTCAGAGAAGCTTTTTAAAAAAATGCCTCTTTGATGATCAGGCAACTCAGCTGGGATCGTCAGAGACTTTTCAAAGCATTTTTTTAACCACCTCTTCATAAGAGGTTGCAGGAAAAAATGCTTTGAAAAGCCTCTGACGATCCCAGCTGAGCCGCGTGATCATCAGAGGCTTTTTTTTTTTACTTTTAAAAACATTTTTTCATCGAAAGAGCTTGTAGAAAAAATGCTTTTAAAAGTTAAAAAATAAGCCTCTGATGATCGTGTGGCTCAGCAAGGCATGGTGAGGGGGAGCGCAGGGATTTTTGCTACCGGTTCTCTGAACCACCCACCGCCATCGCTATCGGATCGGGCAATCCAGTCCAAACCGGGAGCATTTCACCCTTGGCTAAGACCCCCGCCCCCTGAGAGTCTGACAACCAATCAGAATACATTTCTTGCCACAGGAACAGGAAGCAAGTTCAAAGCCCAACAGAGGTTATAAATCTCGCTCCCTCTCTCACTCTGTGCTTTTTGCCCAGGACCTCAAAACCATGTGGTCCTGTCCACCATTAAATCATCTTTCTAAACAGCCTCCATGTTTCCAATGTCTTTCTCCCCACTTGGAACTGAACCCAGAAGAACATTTCTTCCAACACTAGGTTGAAAGGAAGTGACTAGCTCAATGTCACCCAGTCAACTTTGTGCCTAAGGCGCAAATGGAATATATGGTTTTTCAGCCTGTTGCTTTTAACTTAAAGTGGGTCTTTTGATTTATTACTGAGGCTAATTTAATTTTAAGCATCGTATGACGAAGAACCAGATATATCCCTTTGTACTTGAGTGGTCCTTTTCTTTATGGTTGCTAGAATGAATGAAATGCTTAACAGAATAGCAGAAGAAATGCCTTTCATGTTAACACCAGTAGCAATTGTCTGTTGGCTGCAAACCTAATCTGAATTTCCAGCATGTTCACAATACTTTGGATGTTTTAGAAAAGAGAATAGAAGAGAATATGTGTAGCTCAGGATTGAAGAGTGGAGTTCTTGGTGCTCTCTGAATTTGTTTGTTTGCTTTCAATGCACTGATGATGTTACCTAGATGGATAAAGTAGCATCTGTAAGCAAACAATCAAGTTCAGAGAGCACTGAGGACTTCAAAATCTAGCAGCACTTCAATGGCAATAGAAAGTAATGATTGCCTTGATGTAATTAGTAAATATAACCATATCAACCTTTTTGTCTGTAGGATGACATCTTCAAATCTTGCTGTTTGAGAAAGTTGCATAACATTCTCAGAGACTCTTCCCATCCTGCTTACAATCATTTTGGACTGTTGCCTTCTGGCAGAAGATACAGGACAATTAAAACTCAGACCACACGTTTTCTGAATAGCTTTTATCCCAGAGCTATAATTGCACTCAACGATGAACTAAAGGGCCACCATCAGTGAGCTATTGGACAGCATCACTTGGTCTGTTGTGTGGATGTTTGGGTGGTTTAGGGGTGGGGAATTGTGGTGGGTGGGTGGGTGTTTGGGGATTAGTATGTGTGTTGGACCTGGTCTTTGGGTGTTAAGTGAATTTCGTTGTATGGGTATACTGTGTATACACATACAATAACAATAAAGTTTGTTTGTTTGTTTGTTTGTTTGTTTGTTTATTTATTTATTTATTTATTTATTTATTTATTTATTTAATTGGATTTCTATACCGCCCTACTCCCGAAGGACTCAGGGCGGTGAACAGCCACAAAATAAAACACATAAATACAAAAATTTAAAATAGAATAAAAATGAATTAAATAATTTGGCTGAGACAAATTTAAAATACCCCATAATTTAAAAACAAATTAAAATTTACATTTAAAAAGGGAAGAAGATTTAGGCCAGGCTAGCTTGATGAAATAAAAAAGTCTTAAGCGCGCGACAGAAGGTGCGCAGATCCGGGATCCTCCGTATCTCCGGGGGGAGTTCGTTCCAGATCGTAGGTGCCCCCACAGAGAAGGCTCTCTCCCTAGGGGCCGCTAGTCGACATTGCTTGGCCGATGGCACCCGGAGGAGCCCCTTTCTGTGGGAGTGTACTGGCCGGTGGGAGGCTATTGGTGGTAGCAGGCGGTCCCATAAATAACCAGGTCCTAAGCCATGGAGCGCTTTAAAGGTGATAACCAAAACCTTGAAACGCAGTCGGAAGACCACCGGGAGCCAGTGCAGCTCGCGCAGGAGAGGTGTTACATGGGAACTCCACGTCGCTCCCATAACCACCCGTGCGACTATTAACCGCGTGGTTAATATTATTATTATCAGCAAGGGCTCCCCTCGTCTCTAATGTACACTAGTGATTAGGTTTTGTACATGGACTGGGGAGATAACAGAATAACAGAGCTGGAAAGGGCCTCAGAAGTTTTTTAGTCCAACCCCCTGCTTGAGTAGGAGACTGTATATCAGGGGTGTCAAACTCAAGGCCCGGGGGCCAGATCCAGACTGCAGGGTGCTTAAATCTGGCCTATGGGTAGTTTGCTTTTTACGATGTCAAAAGGTAAAAATGTGATCCTACATTAGACTTGCCAATTCTATAAAAAAAGAAAAGAAATCCAGTAAGATTAATAACATTACCATACTGGGATCAACATAACCTCTAGTTGCATGAGGTTTTTGCCTAAAGGGAATTTAAAAGAAATTCTGAAGACATTTGCAAATTGAGATTAGTACATTGATCACGCATCTCAGTTTTCCTCCAGTCAGCATCTTGTTACCAAGGATGAACTGAGAATTCAGAAGAAAATTAATTAATAATTCTATATAGTGTATTAATAAATAAATATATCTTATTGAATTGAAGGATTTTTCCCTTTCTCTCTAGTCTTTCAATATTTTTTTTCATCTTAGATCCTGCTAAACTAAGCTTAATATTTATAACTGTTAAATCACCAATGGGACAAAGATATGTCAAAATTATGCAAATAGAGATTAATGAATCCCTAAAAGTGCTCCCCAACCAGCTAATTAACTTACTTTTAGTTGTATTTATTCAAACTTAAAGTTTTAAAAAGTCATCTTTCTAAAACAAAGCCATTCTACTTTTCCAAGACTAATATAGAAACAGTAGTTTTGAAATATCATCCTATGGTATAAATAAAATACAATGAAATCTTATTTTAAAATTATATATGTAACAAAATATATGAATTCAGAGATGCCAATTATTTCAAACCCAATATTTTTTACCCACCAGATAAAAAGTAACACATTGTAGAAGGAGACCGGTTATAACAGAAACCAAGTATAAATAAGAAACCAAATAAACCAAGAATGTTTAGTTTAATGAAAATATATTAAATCTATGAAATCATTTGGCATTGCATCCTTTTCTTTATACTACCATTCTGGATTATTTGTACATCAATCTTTAAACTTTTCCATTCTGAGAAGAAATCAACCACACTGATAGAACTCATGCTGCATCTATACCCATGATGGCGAACCTGTGGCACGCGGAGCCATCTCTGCGGGCACAAAAGCCGTCGCCCCTAGGTCAACTCCACCGTGCATGCGCATGCACCTCTCACTGGCCAGTTGATTTTCGGGTCTCTGCCACGCATGCTGGAGAACATGTGCATGCGTGGGGGGTGGGGGGTGGCAGCCCCCTGTGGCCCGTTTTTGGTTCCAGGAGGCTTCAGGGAGGTTTGCTAGGCCCAAAATGGGGTGCGGGGATATGGCTTCAGGGAGGCCTGCTAGGCCCAAAATGGGGTGCGGGGATATGGCTTCAGGGAGGCCTGCTAGGCCCAAAATGGGGTGCGGGGATATTGCGCAGGGGTGTTGCATGCACATGCGCAGGAGTGGCAAGGAGCATGGGGGGGTCATGTGCGCATGCACAGGGGGAATGTGGGGGTGTCACATGCACATGCGCAGGGGTGGTAGGAGCATGGGGGGATTGCATTATGGGTGTGGGCATGCATGTGTGCGCTTTCAGGCACACACTTTTGGCACCCGAGGAAAAAAAGGTTAGCCGTTACTGATCTATAGTGTCCATTATAGGAGTAACTTTCCAGTATAGACCTGCTTTGTTCCATGGTGCCATCTACAAACAATCAGTGATGCCAGTAGTCAAAAGAAATCATCATCTGGATATTGTCTACATGTTAGTTTAATCAATACTGAATCAGCTTAACTAATCATTTCATGTTGTACAAGTCATTTCACTGTTCTGTAGTCTAGCACAGCCAAAGAGAATCCATGAGTTAACTGTTACCATCGTCCATGAATATTCTAATAATTATAATAACAATAATAATATGATTATCAATTTAGAAATGTAGTAGATAACTGGCTTTGGGTATTGTTCTATCAGATCTACCACAGTTCAAGAACTACATCTTTTCTTCATCTATTTTTTTCCCCTTATTTTTGTAATCCATCCTCTTTTTCACCAAGAATTAAAGTCTGGACAGATATTGACTCTATAATGTTTAAATCTTCAGTCACGAAGGAAGATTCTCATTGGCTTAATGCAGGGGTGAAATCTATTTTTTTCCCCTACCGGTTCTGTGGGCGTGGCTTGGTGGGCATGGCAGGGGAAGGATACTGCAAAATCCCCATTCCCTCCCTACTCCTGGGGGAAGGATATTGCAAAATCTCCATTCCCACCCCACTCTATGGCCAGCCAGAGGTGGTATTTGCCGGTTCTGCGAACTACTCAAAATTTCTGCTACCGGTTCTCCAGAACCTGTCAGAACCTGCTGGATTTCATCCCTGGCTTAATGTCAAAGGCTAAAATAGTCACAAGTATCTGGGGAGTGCAGATTTTACTGATACGGATTTTTATCGAAATAGTATTATGGAAATAGAGGAAAAGCCTCTTGCTTCCTTTACTTTAATGAACTATCAAATGAGGGAGGTATGAAGAATGCTAGGAACTACAAATGTGTTCCCCATCTATATCAAAAGAAAGCTCAGGACCGTATTGATTGGAAAAGTACGGAAGAGGTCTTCATCCTGCAGTGGATACAAAATGGCTAAAATGAATGAAGATATGTATATATCTTTCAAATAAAGAAAAATCCTGACATTCTGTAAACTTGTGGGAGGCCCATTAGAACTCAACCACCACGGTGTCTGTACTGCAGGAGAGACCTATTTCTATAAGTACTAGAGTTGCTCTTCTTGCTGAGCTCAAATTCTACCCAACCCCTTGATTCCAATCTGAATCATACAACATGCCAGGCTTTTGTTCCCTTTCTGCAGTAGCAACTAATTTTATAGCAGCATTAACCTAAAAAAAGGGGGGGGGGAGCAAAGGTAACTATCCATATAACATTTCTAAATTGACATAGGCACAGGGGTGAAATGTAAAATTTGTTCTGTGGGCGTGGCTTGGTTGGGGGGGTAATGTGACTGGGTGGGCGTGGCCAACTTTTTTTTTTTAACTTTTCAAAGCATTTTTTCTAATGCTTTGAAAAGCCTCTGTCGATCAGGAAACTCAGCTGGGATCGTCAGAGAGGTTTTTTTAAAAATATCTCTCTGCCGATCAGGCAACTCAGCTGGGATTGTCAGAGCCTTTTCAAAGCATTTTTTAAACCACCTCTTTGGCCAAGAGGTTGCAGAAAAAAATGCTTTGAAAAGCCTCTGATTATCCCAGCTGAGCTGCGCGATCATCAGAGGCTTTTTTTTTTTACTTTAAAAAGCATTTTTTCGTCGGAAGAGGTTGTAGAAAACATGTTTTTAAAAGTAAAAAAAAAAAGCCTCTGATGATCCTGCGGCTCAGCTGGGCATGGTGGGGAGGGGGGCGCAGGGATTTTTGTTACCGGTTCTCCAAACCACCCACCGCTATTTGGACCAGATCGGGTGATCCAGTCCGAACCGGGAGCATTTTACCCCTGCATAGGCAGTTAGAGCTGGATGAAAAGTAAGCGGTTACCTACTAAATTTAGTATACCGTCATTTCCCATGATTTTTTCCTTTAGTTTTACTATTACTTTTTTTTGTTTCTTTTTGATTTTATATACTTTATATCTTGTAGGAGAGGACCAGACTGAGCCTGAGGGAGGGGTCAAACACGTAATCAGTCATGAGTCCCTTCACACCCATAAGAGATTTAAGTTCAGCCCATTTTGAATTCCTTCTACACTTATCTCCCGCTAATTTCCCTTGGTTGTTAGTAGTTCAGATTCTTGTAGAGAGCTCAAGCTTACAATATTTTTTTATACCTATTTGAATTGTCTGGATCTCCTGATTTTCTTGGCACTTGACAATTTTCCTTGGACAGTAACAGTTTTTTTTCAGTATTTCGACAAAATTCAATGACATCTATACATCTAATTATAGTGCATAACTCTGAAACCCGAGCAACATAAAAACAAATCTTACAAACCCTGTTGGACTCCCATCCAGTTATCCCAAGGAAGTTGAGAAATTGATCTGGAACAAGACATTGCTATTTTTGTTTTATTGTTATCACCATGTTCTGTTATAGACGCACTCTCGGTTGGAATCAATAAAAAAAATTGGTTTCTTTTCTGCAGAGTCAGTGCTTTTACATTCTCCGGTTGGAAATAGAAACAATAAGTCAGAGAGTTATGAAATAAAAACAAAGTGCAAATTGAAAACCACTTAGAATGTAATTGGCATTATAGAAGAAATGCTGCTATTCTGTAATGCCGCTTTGCTTCACTTCTTCATGTTTAATATTGTACAGGAATGGAATGTGCAGATGCTGAAAAATATTTTTTATTCTACCTGTTTGCTTTGACAGGAAATTTTTTTTTTTAAAAAAATAGGTGCTTCCTTCTAAAACATTTTTTAAAAAGGAAAAAAAAAGTGAGGCTGCACAGGTGTGGGTAGTGATTCCACTTTTTAAATGTACAAATGAATGCCAGTCAGGGAAGTGCCAGAGAAAACTGAATCCATCTGTATGCAGATTTCGTTTGCAGCTGGAATTCATCTTTTAATCCCATGTCACTCCCTAAAGGAATTTTAAACCATAATTATACTTTAAAATAAGAATTATATTTAATAATTATATAATTGTTCCAGCTTCCAATAGCACATCACATTGTCAAACTTTGCATTTCTCCATCTCTATCAGTCAGTGATATATGCACATATATGATACAGTGATGTTAAATTATTAGTATGGTTCATTGCACAGTCAGCCAGATGTTCAGAGTGGGTTTGGCATTTTTGTCTACCTATTGAGTCCTTTCCAAGGACCTGGGATAGGCAGGTCTGGAAGTTTGATGGTGTTACAGATATTGTTGCTGGATGGAAGCTGTTCTGAGTAAAGCTGCCTTTTGCAATTGACTGATGGTGAATTTGTCAATGCCAAAGGTGTTCATGTGGTGCTCCAGTTGTTTTGGGATTTTACCCAAGGCCCCTATTACTATTGTTACTACTTTTGTCACAGTCATTCTATTTACCTAATCATATTGCTATAGCTATAAATATAGATATGGAGATGGAGATGGACAGAGGGAGAGACAGAGATAGAGACTAAAGATAGAGATAGATAGAGATATATAGATATGTAGATAGAGAGATAGAGATAGAGAAGAGAGAGGGAGAGGGAGATGGAGATGGAGATGGAGATAGACAGAAGGAGAGGTCCAAGGCCCCTATTACTATTGTTACTACTTTTGCCACAGTCGTTCTATTTATCTAACCATATAGCTATAGCTATAGCTATAAATATAGATATGGAGATGGACAGAGGAAAAGAGAGACAGAGAATAAATTTATTTATTTATTTGTTTGTTTGTTTGTTTGTTTGTTTGTTTGTTTGTTTGTTTGTTTGTTTGTTTGATTTATATGCTGCCCTTCTCCGGAGACTCAGGGTGGCTTACAATGCATTAAGCAATAGCTTTCATACTTTTGTATATACCTGCTTAGTAGGGCTTTTGGCCCTCCCTAAGTGGTGTTCTTTTTTATACAAAATCAGTTTATTGCCCCAAAATCCGGGTCCTCATTTTACCTACTGTACCTCGAAAGAATGGAAGGCTGAGTCAACCTTGAGCCTGGTGAGATTTGAACTTGCAGTAATTGCAGGCAGCTGGTGCTAGTTAATAGCATTTTAGTCCACTGCGCCAGCAAGACTAAATAAAGATAGAGATAGATATAGATTATAGATTATAGATAGATAGATAGATAGATAGATAGATAGATAGATAGATAGCTATAGCTATAGCTATAGCTATAGCTATAGCTATAGCTATAGCTATAGCTATAGCTATAGATAGATATACAGATATAGCGATATAGAGATGGAAATGGAGATAGAGGTAGAGGTAGATGTAAATATGGATATGGCTACGGATGCAGATACAGACAGGGATATAAACAATATAGATATAGATCAGGGGTGGGGAACAATGTCCCTTTTATGACTTGTGGACTTCGACTCCTAGAATTCCTGAACCAACATGCTCAGAACCTTGCTGGCTCAGGAATTCTGGAAATTGAAGTCCACATGTCATAAAAGGGACAGCGTTCCCCACCCCTGTTATAGATATATGTACTACAAGCCCTATTGGATGATAAGAGTACGAGGAAATCTTAATCAAATTAGTAAAGTAAAATATAACTAAAATAGACTTTTTGTCCTGGTGTTGAGAGTTGGGTGGCATACAAATTATGTTGTTGTTATTACTGTGTGCTTTCCTGGCAGGATGGATTAATTTGGCCAATCATGTAGCCCACACACCAATGGAACTTTTGTAGCACTTTATTTTGAATAAATTGGCATAAATAAGGTTGTATCACCAGGAGTTGACATATAATTTCCAGGTCACAAGAAAAACAAATCCCAAGACTGCTTTTTTCTTTTACAAGTCTCTTATAACAATAAATTTGCATATGATTCTGTGAATTAGTCTCAAGGGCCACACATTACTTTATTAATTGATTAACTTCAGTACGTAACTACTACTTAATTACTTCAAGCAATGCTGTATTGAATGCAACTTCTAATTTGTGTGACATTGTAATAGCCAAAAGTTTGCAATTAGTAATAACAGTTCTCTAGTTGACTTTGCTGGTGGTCTGTATAATTCTATGAAAAAAAAAATGTTTCTTATTAGTTTGACCAGACAAGGTCCAGCATCAATTACTGCACACATTTCTAATTTTATAGCATAACAACCATTGTATGTATATCCACATCTTCTTCCTCCTTCTCAGTTGCATTATCTCTATTTTAATCTTATATTTGTTTAACCACTCAATGCATTTAATGAAGTGAGTTATACTGTAGGTCATAAAAACCCATGCCATTCAATAAAATTGGTTCATCTGAAAAAGTCCTACCAAATTTCTAAATTCTAAATTCCAAATTTCTACTATTAAAGGTTCTGTCCTACACATTGGCAATAAAAATCAGAACACCAAATACAAGTTGGGAGGAAACAATCTTGTAGAGGCCCTCACTCTGTCAAGGATTTAGGAGTACTCATCTTAAATGATCTAAGCCCCAGAGCTCACTGTAACAGCATTGCCAAAAAGGCACTAAGAGTTGTTAACCTAATTTTGCGAAGTTCCTTCTCCGGTAATATTGTATTGCTAACTAAGGCATACAAAACCTTTGCCAAACCAATTCTTGAATACAGCTCATCCGCCTTGAACCCACACTGTATTTCAGACATTAAAATGATTGAGCGGGTTCAGAGGTATTTTATGAGAAGAGTACTCTACTCCTCTACTCACAATAGAATTCCCTATGCCACCAGGCTTAAAATTTTGGGCTTGGACCAGTGATGGTTTCACTTACCTTTGCTACCAGTTTGCTTGTGCACGCACCACTTCTACACATGCGCAGAAGCTTCTGTGCATACGCAGAGCATATCTGATGACGTCTGGGTGGGTGGGTGGAGCCTCCCACCACCACTGCTACCGGTTCGCCCAAACCAGGGTGAACCGGTGGCAACCCACCACTGGCTTGGACAATCTGGAATTGCGCTGCCTGTGGTCCGATTTAAGCATAGTACACAAAATTGCCTGCTACAACATCTTGCCCGTCAACATCTTCTTCAGTTTTAACCACAATAGTACACGGGCAAACAATCGATACAAACTCAAGGTAAGCCGCTTCAAACTCGATTGCAGGAAATATGATTTCAGCAATCGAGTGGTCAATGCCTGGAATGCTCTACCCGACTCTGTTGTTATAGCCTCAAACCCTTTCAACTTCAAACTGTTTACCATGGACCTCACCCCATTCCTAAGAGGTCTGTAAAGGGGGCATGCATAAGCACACCAGTGTGCCTACTGGTCCTTTCTTACTGTCCCCATTTATTTGTATTTACTTCCTTTGTTTATGTTTATGTTCATACCTATACTTGTCATCTTGTACATGCTTGACAAATAAATAAATAAATAAATTTCTTCTGATTTCTAGTTACTGTAGATTAACATGGCTGTCCTCCTACAAGGTCTACAGGGACAATAAAGTAATTGGTAACACCAGTTTTAGTCCTAGTTTAGTAAGTTAGTTCTGGGTGATCAGCTTCAATGAAGCCATTTAGAATTTATTTGGTAAAGGAACTAACCATGTGAGTCAAGCAAAACTCTGAAAGGGTTGCTTTCTTGTCCTTTGGTTATTGGATCAAAAAACAAAACAAAACATCTGCTTCAGCATTGAACAGGTGGACCTTATAAGTAGCATATGAATGCCTATCATTTGGGCCCATCCTGGCATGAAAATTGCCTGCAACAATTATATATGCATTAATCTGTTGTTAATTACTATCAGGATACTTTGTCTAAAATGAATTGTCATGTCCAAGGCATGTTGTTAATTAAGAATATCTTACTGATCACCCTTAATGAATACTTCCAGCACTCCATAATTCTCTGCCTTCTTATGCTAGCTATTGCTTATAAAGAATATGAGCTCATACCAGGGGTGAAATGCTCCCGGTTCAGACCAGATCGCCCGATACAGTAGCGACGGCAGCGGGTGGTTCGGAGAACAGGTAGCAAAAATCCCTGTGCCCTGCCCCCATGCCCAGCTGAGCCGCGCAATCATCAGAGGCTGTTTTTTTTTACTTTTAAAAGCATTTTTTCTACAACCTCTTCAGCCAAAAAAATGCTTTTAAAAGTAAAAAAAAAAAAAAAGCCTCTGCTGATCGCGCGGTTCAGCTGGGATCATCAGAGGCTTTTAAAAGCATTTTTTCTACAACCTCTTCAGGCCGAAGAGGTTGTAGGAAAAAAAATGCCTTTAAAAGCCTCTGGCAATCCCAGCTGAGTTGCCTGATCGTCAGAGGCTTTTGAAAGCATTTTTTTCTGCAACCTCTTCGGCCGAGGAGGCTGTCGAAAAAATGCTTTTAAAAGTAAAAAAAAAAAAAAAAAGTTGCCATGCCCACCCAGTCACATTACCACCCCCACCCCAACTCCCACAAAGCCATGCCCACAGAACCGGTAGTAACAAATTTTAGATTTCACCCCGGCTCACACTATTCATCTAGTTCAGAGGTGTCAAATTCAAGGCTCAGGGGCCGGATCCGGCCTGCAGGGTGCTTAGATCTGGCCAATGGGGCCACCCTAGAAACAGCAAAGGACCGGCCCTCAGTGTGTTTACCAGCAAAAACAGAGCTTTGGAGGGCCGTGGGCACCCTCCTGAGCTCTGTTTTCACTGGCAGAGGGTTTCAGGAGGCCATTGCAGCCGTAAATGGAGCTCAGGAGCCCATTTTTACCACCATAGGTGCCCCTGACACAAATGACATCGAGCTGGCCACACCCACCTGCCTCCCCCAAGGTCAAACACAACCCTGATGCGGCCCTCAGTGAAATAAAATTTGACACCCCTGATCTATACCCTGGTGCAGCCCTCAATAAATGGTCAAGCTTCCCGAACCATTATTATATTACTTTAGAAATGAAGCATGCCCGCTACATGCTTTTAAGAATATCATTCCAATTGCATTACAAATGCTGACATGCATCTTAAGGCAAGTATGGTGAAATGGGAGGCTGGGGGATATTCAAGAATTGGTTAAGATTTCCCTTTTGGCTACTTGTCTAACCTTGTAGATTATATGTCTATGGAGATTCTCAGTCATCCAGGTCATAGTTGCCTCAAAGGTGGTTTTTCAAAAAAATCAACTGGATTGCTTTTTCCTTGAAAAAAGAAGAAGAAGACATTTTGCTTCTCAACCAAGAAGGTTGTGAGGAAATGGTGAGGGGATGGAAGAATAGGTCCATCCCACCCACAATTCGGTTATAACTGATGACGCTTCTTGGATGAGGAGCTAAACATCTTCTACTTCTTCCTCAAGGGGAAAAAAAAAAGCAATCCAGTTAACTTTTGAAAAAGCAATTTTGAAACATTCAGATTATAATCTAGATGGAAGATACGGCTTTAGTTACTCTTTTTGGAATAAGAGACTAGACCTGCTCCCTTAAATGTGAAATAATGGCAGTGGTGGGATTCAGCCAGTTTGGGCTAGTTCGGGCAAACCAGTTGTTAAATTGCTGGCTGGCCCTGCCCCTTCCTGCCTCGCCCCTTCCAGGAGTCCTCATGTGCCCCATTTTGGTTCCCAGGTAAGTGCAAGGAGGCCTACTAGGTCCAAAATGGGGCACGGGGGTGTGTGGTGCCCCGCAGCCCATTTTTGCTCTCAGGGGGGTGCAGAAGGCCAAGTGCTGCCTGTCAAACCCACTGGCCATGCCCACCAATTTTGAATGGGCCGTGGCCCAGCACTGGACCACTGCTCGGGTGTTGGGAACCCCGGATCTATAGCTTACCATATTTTTCAGAGTATAAGATGCTCCAGAGTGTAAGACACACCTTAGTTTATGGGGAGAAAAATAAGAAAAAAAAAACTGCCTCTGCCTACCAGCATCCATCGGTATTCATCTGGCTCTCATCCTGTCAGTGTGTGAGAGAGTTGAGGGCTGTTTGGAAACTGAAACAGTATTTGCTGTGTGAGCAACAAGGAAGGAGACAGCAAGGAGGCTGGGCGTGGCTTAGCTCTGCAGCTCTGAGTCTGTCCTAAACTAGTGCTAGTCTGCTGCTCAAAACTGAAACTGAAACTCCTCTCCTCAGCTTGTGTTTTGCTTTGGAAAACCTGCTTTTGGTATTGTATATTTACTTCATGTGTTATATTACATATAAAGATAAATTACTGAATCCTGCTGAATCAGTTACTTGTGTGTGCTTTCTGGATGTGATTGCTGCTGCAAACTCCAAGTCCTTGAAGCAAATAGCAAACAGACAGGTCAGCTTCAGCACATTATTGCAGCCTGATTCAGCATGAGCAGCTGGTTGATGGGTGGATCAGCCTCCCAGAATACCCCCAATCAGCTGTTCCAGGCTGCAGGGATTGCCACAGACCATCGCTGCCTCCGTACCTCGTGTTTTTGGCTACATTCGGTGTATAAGACGCACCCAAATTTTCACCCTTGTTAGGGTGGGGAAAAAGTGTGTCTTATACTCCAAAAAATACGGTACTTTATTTCTCAAAACACAGATACATTATTTTAGTATTTTCTAATAGTTTTCCTACAGCTGTTTTGGAGAGAACCCTGACTCAGAATGTTTATTCCACTGTGAGTTTAACTTGAAGGCAGGTAAGGAGAGATTAACTTGAAGGCAGGAAAGGAGAGATGTCACAGAGTTACACACAATATGAAATATATGGATAGAGGGAAGTTTTTCTCCCTCTAATGTTCAAAGCTGAACTTACCCATTAAAATTATGTGCTGATCTGGTGTTGGCTTCTTTTAAAAGAAAACAAATTCAAGTGCAATTTGTCTGTGAAGAGCTACTACTTGACAAGCACTATAACTTAAACCCCAGTTAATAAAAACATGTTCAGTGTAAACATATATTACACTCTGAGCTCCTAAATTCATGCACCTTGGTACCAACTCTGGAACATCCTGTCCTCAGAGGTGCCCTCAGAGAAAATCTCAAATATCTTAGCCTTCCACAAAGGGATTGAAACTTGACTTTGCAGCCTTGTGTGGGGAACACAGAGGCCCAAACAATCATGGGGCTGGCTGACCCCATGAGAACCTCTCATACCTGTAGTAACAACTGCTAACCCATCTTGGAATATGTCACCTTTTGAAATTTTATAATGTTACTAGCTGGATGCCCATGCTTCGCTATGAAACTATGTGCTCAGGCTTGATAAATTGACACTTGCAGCCTGAAACTTAATGTAGAATGTGTAACTCCATAGCATCATTGTGTTAATGTAATGCAACTGGCAGTTGGAACAGAGGGGGAGGGGGAGTAGAATGTCCCAGCCCGCAGCATCCATCGATATTCATCTGGTTAGCATCCTGTCAGTGTGTGAGAGTTGAGGGGTGTTTGGAAACTCAAACAGTATTTGTTGTGTGAGCAAGAAGGAGATGGGAAGGAGGCTGGGCGTGACTTAGCTCAACTGTTCTGTAGTAAAGCTGCTTGCTGCTGTGAAAGTAAAACTGGAAGTGAAACTCCTCTGCTTGTGTTTTGCATTTGGAACAGATTTCTTTTGAGGTGAGGAGGGGGAGTAGAATTCCTTAGCATCCGAGTGTGGAACATATTTCTTTTGAGGTGGGGAGGGGGAGTATGACTCCTTAGCATCAGAGGGCTGTTTGGAAAGTGAAACAGTATTTGCTGTGTGAGCAAGAAGGAGACAGGAAGGAGCCTGGCCGTAGCTTAGCTCAAGTGTTCAGTATTAAAGCTGCTTCCTTCTGTGAAAGTAAAACTGAAAGTGAAACTCCACTAATCTGCTTGTGTTTTGCATTTGGAACAGATTTCTTTTCAGGTGGGGAGGGGGAGTAGAACTCCTTAGCATCAGAGCGTGTTAATCATAATATAGGAAATACTAATACCACCACCAGATGGATATACTAATACGACCACCAGATGGATTCGTAACTGGCTGACCAACCACACTCAACATGTAGTCCTCAATGGAACTGCATCTACATAGAGGGAAGTATGCAGTGGAGTACCCCAGGGCTCTGTTTTAGGCCCAGTGCTTTTTTTATTATTATTATTTTATTATTTTTATTTATATGCCGCCCTTCTCCGGAGACTCAGGGCGGCTTACAATGCGTTAAGCAATAGCCTTCATACTTTTGTATATTTATACAAAGTCAGCTTATTGCCCCCACAAACTGGGTCCTCATTTCACCTACCTTAGAAAGGATGGAAGGCTGAGTCAACCTTGAGCCTTGGAGAGATTCGAACCAGCAGTAAATTGCAGGCAGCTGTGTTAATAACAGGGTGCGTAGACCACTGTACTATCAAGGCTCTTCTTTTCAACATCTTCATCAATGACTTGGACGAGGAGATAGATGGGGAACTCATCAAATTTGTAGATGACACCAAGATGGCAGGAATAGCCAACACTACAGAAGATAGGCTCAAAATACAGAAGGATCTTGACAGACTTGAACATTGGGCGCTATCTAACAAAATGAAATTCAACAGTGAAAAAAGCAAGGTTCTACATTTAGGAAAGAAAAACAAAATGCACAGATACTGTATATGTGGTACCATGCTCAATAGTAGTAACTGTGAGAAGGATCTTGGAGTCATAGTGAACAACCATTTAGATATGAGCCAGCAGTGTGCAGCAGCTGCCAAAAAAGCCAACACAGTTCTGGGCTGCATAAACAGAGGAATAGAATCAAGATAACATGAAGTGTTAATACCACTTTATAATGCCTTGGTAAGGCCACACTTGGAATATGGCATTCAGTTTTGGTCATCACAATGTAAAAAAGATGTTGAGACTCTAGAAAGAGTGCAGAGAAGAGCAACAAAGATAATTAGGGGATTGGAGGCTAAAACATGAAGAACGGTTGCAGGAACTGGGTATGTCTAGTTTGATGAAGAGAAGGACTAGGGGAGACATGATAGCAGTGTTCCAATATCTCAGGGGTTGCCACAAAGAAGAAGGAGTCAAACTATTCTTCAAAGCACCTGAGGGTAGAACAAGAAGCAATGGGTGGAAACTAATCAAGGAGAGAAGCAATTTAGAACTAAGGAGAAATTTCCTGACAGTTAGAACAATTAATAAGTGGAAGAACTTGCCTGCAGAAGTTATGAATGACCAAACATTGGAAATTTTTAAGAAGATGTTGGATAACCATTTGTCTGAAGGGTTTCCTGCCTGGGCAGGGGGTTGGACTAGAAGACCTCCAAGGTCCCTTCCAACTCTGTTATTCCATTCTATTCAAATTCTAATGCTCTGATGGTCATTTAGAAAAATCCTTTCTTAGTGAGCATCTAGAAGCCAAGAGACATAGGTGGCAAATTTCAGGTTTGTAGGCTTTATGATTCTAGATATTTCTTGATTAATGCGTGAGCGGTTTTTGCTTTTATATATATATATATATATATGCATAATTTTAAATTTCAATCTTAAATTATTCTGATTTTATTCTTATTCTATTTATTCTATTGTACAATGCCCAGAGTTCTATTCTATTATTGTCGTATTGATGTATGTAGCCAAAATAATTGCAGTTGCAAAAATTGCAGAGACACTATGTTTGATTTCCATTATTAGACAAAATGGCCCCAAATGTCCATGAAGACAACACTGGATCCCTAACTATCCTAGTATTGTATCTAATCAACACCTTGTTTAGCATACAACAGTTTCATATTTTCAGAAGAGAATATTTATCATGCTTTAAAAAGGTTCTGGTCTGATCATGATAATAAAAAGAGGATTTAGGCTGGAGGAAATAAAAGAACCAGGCAAGAACTCTAACAGATTCTATTCTTTGTTGTAGTTATGAAGTTTGGGAACAAAGTCATTATTGAGGAAAGATTTAGGGATCAAATAAAATCAAGCATTAAAAAAATGCACTGGGTCATGGGCATTATTAAAGCTCTATGGAAAACTTTTCAGAATACTATTTGAATACTTGAACTTAGTTGTTTTTTTTCTACATTACGTCTGCAAAATAAGTTCCCAAAGTAATTTATCATATTTTTTGAACTATAAGATGCATTGGAGTATAAGATGCACCTTAGTTTTTGGAGAGGAAAATAAGAAAAAAGCTGATTGGCGGGTGGATCAGCCTCCCGGAATACCTCCAATCAGCTGTTCCCAGAGGTGAACTTTAGCAACAGGTTCCTTGGTTGTGAGCAGGGGTGAAATGTAAAATTTGTTACTACCGATTTTGTGGTAGTGGTGGGGGGGTAATGTGGCTTGGTAGGGGGGTAATGTGACTGGGTGGGCGTGGCCAACTTTTTTTTTTTTTTTAACTTTTCAAAGCATTTTTTCTAATGCTTTGAAAAGCCTCTGCCGATCAGGAAACTCAGCTGGGATCATCAGAGATTTTTCAAAGCATTTTTTTTACCACCTCTTCAGCCAAGAAAAAAATGCTTTGAAAAGCCTCTGACAATCCCAGCTGAGCTGCGCGATCATCAGAGTTTTTTTTTTTTTAAAGCATTTTTTCGGTGGAAGAGGTTGTAGAAAAATTGCTTTTAAAAGTAAAAAAAAAAAAGCCTCTGATGATCGTGCGGCTCAGCTGGGCATGGTGGAGGGGCGCAGGGATTTTTGCTACTGGTTCTCCGAACCACCCACCACCATCGCTACCGGATCAGGCGATCCAGTCGGAACAAGGAGCATTTCACCCCTGGTTGTGAGCTCTGTGCCTTGCTTTTTTTTCAGCCTCTGAAACCTCCATTTTAGAGGCTTTTTTTTCAGCCTCTGAAACTTGTGTTTGAGAGGCTGGGCGGGGCTACATTCGTTGTATAAGATTTTCATTCTCTTTTTGGGGGAAAAAAGGTGTGTCTTATACTCTGAAAAATATGGTATGTATTTAATAGCATTTTCATACTTCTGCAATTGTTGTGACTCTTGGCATGAATTGAGCGACTTATACAACACCATAGCTATTTGCATTATCTATCTTTGTCTCTAGGTTCAAAGTTTAGATCTCTTTCCATGAGCCAATAAACATATTTCTGGGGCAGCCACTTTTTTTTAAAAAAAATTCTATTAGCAAGTATAGCCTTGTCCTTGACACTTGTAAAGCCTTAATTCAGTGAATGCTAATTCAAGTTTGGTATTCAACTTGTCGATTAAATTTCCTTTCTTAGTTGCTTCATGCCCTTTTAATTGCATATGTGAATAAGTAATGAAGAGTTTCATTTCGGCACTTACATGATTTATGCCGCACACATTACTGTTACTAAATGAAAACAGATCAAAATGAAAACAGTGCATTACTCTGCTAACCCTGGAGTAGTTATTAGTTGATCTGTTTAATGCCATAATGTAAAACAAACACTGGTAGGCACTGCATAATTGATGGGAATGTCAATGCTCCAGATAGATATGGAAGAGAAACATTTCAAAAGGTGATCCAAATAATTCTTTGGCACATGAACCCAGCAGAAGTCTGATACTACCAACGAAAGGAAATATAACAGTAGACTTGGCTTTAAAAAACAGGCTTATATGTGTGATATATGATTGTGAGTTAAGGATGGTGATATACAAAGTTATTATAAATGAGAAAACTTTCAACTCATTGGAAAGCCAGACTAGCAACTATAAGTTTTGTTATTAATGCATAAAAGTAATAAATAAACTTTTGCATTCTGCAAAGTGTTCATCATGGATGTAAAGGAAAATAAGGATGAAAGGGAACTAATTTGTTTGATAAAATCCCGGTATGAATGCAACAGCCTAAATAGCATTATATTCAGATGTGTCAATATAGTCTTCAGGAATCAAATGTGTCATTTATTAATTTAATTATCATCATCATCACAATCACCATCTATTCTCAATGCATGAGAAACAAAAAAAAATATGGCTTATGATAAAGAAGAGGAGGAGGAGGAGGTCTTTACAGCAATTGCATATTCACCTATCATTTGTTTCTGAATAATTGTGGGAGGGATTTCAAATATAGCTAGAGAATTTAAAATATTAATTCAAAAGAATATATTTGAATCATAACCAATGAACAAATGTATCATTGTTCCATTATACTACAATATGAAACTTTGAATCCTAAAATATTATATTTATCGTATTTTTCGGAGTATAAGACGCACCTTTTTCCCCCCTAAAAGGGAGTGAAAATTTAGGTGTGTCTTATACACCAAATGTAGCCCCACCCACCCACTGGCCCTCACTCTTTGACCTCTGCCTCACAGCAGTTATCTCCTTGCAAGCAAACAGCAAGAAAAAACAGCTCCTTTCAGCTTCAGCCCAGGCTAATTAGCACAAGTTGATTGGATCAGCCTCCCGACTCTCAGCTGATTTGCTCTTAGCTGTTTTATGCAGGGCTCTGTGCTTGCTGCAAAGAAGTAAATTGCTGGAGCAGATTTTTTTTTTCCTTGTGCTAATCAAGCTATGCTTAAAACAAAAATAAAAGTAAAGCAGGCTGTTGGCTGTTGGCTGCAACGAGGCAAAATTGCTCAGAGGCAGAGGCAGACGCAGAGGGAGATTTCTTTTTCTTCTTTTCCTCACAAATGCACATATAAGGTGCATCTTATACTCCAGTGCATCTTATACACTGAAAAATATAGTAAATCATTGGGCAGATTTCCAAAGCAGGCTGTTTAGAACTGGGGCACCAGTTAGAGACATCATAAAGTGAAATGTATATAAAGATCTTAGGATGTTTATTAATATTAATAAAGTTATTTCATCTATCTATCTATCTATCTATCTATCTATCTATCATCTATCATCTATCATCTATCTCTCTTTCTATCAATCTATCCATCTATCATTTATTTACTGTATCTATCATGTTAAGTTAAAAGTTGAAGTAAAAGTTAGAAACATCATTGCCAAAAAAAATAAAAAATCAAATAAAGTATTTTATTATCGGGCACTATTCTTACTAGCCCAATTTGATCAGTAATCTGGAGATGGGACAAAATTAATGGAAAGATAGCCAAAAGCAATTTTTAAAAAGTATACCCCAGAAAAACTGAGACACATCCAAAAACAGTTGATTGAATTTCCAGAATAAATACTTATTATTTATAGGTGTTGAAAACAATGATTTTCTATTCACAAGGGAGTTGAAGAATGAATCTTGTCACGTGTGAAAAATCAAACCCTGTGAACTATTACACCGTCTTTTAAAGGTCTCATCAGAAGGACTAATGAATTTGATTCAAAAATTACCCTAAGCAAATTTTAGTGGTAATCCAGTGATATATTGAATACCCTCTAGAAAGAAAATAGGTGACAAAAACATGACTTCCCTTAACATTATTATTAATGCCTTGCTGATAAAATATCCATGTACTTATTTCTAGTTTTACCTTAAAGAAATCAGGGGAAAATATAGTGTCTGACGTTTTTGGGAAATTAAGTGGGATATCAATGTAACATTAAATAAGCATATGTATTTCAGTTAACGTGAAACATAACACTCAAAATCTCAACCTCTGGCCATTATTGACTGTGTTACTGTGATGTCAGAGATGTCCAAATATCACATTCCTTGACTATTGTTCATTGTGCTGTTTTAATATAATATTATGTATGGCCGTGGAAACCTTGAGCCACATTTATGACAATTTTAAGGCAAAATTAAGATATCTACATAATCTTTGACTATGTTGTGGCCCGTCAGTGGCCTGTGCAGTTAGTAGCTGATTCCAACAGCGAGGAGGCTGGTGTGGTGCTGCGCCAGCAGCCTGTGCAGCTGGCACTCGAGTCAGTCAATGAGGAAGCTGGAGAAGATGTGGTGCCAGAGGCAGGGATTCAGCCAGGGCCTTCAGAACCTCCAGAAGCTCCCATAAGTGAAGAGGAAGAAGAGGAAGAGCCTCTTCTCGATGCACAAGCACGCAGAGCTGTTAAAAGGCAGGAGTGGCTCCTCAGGAGGAGGTCTCGAGAGTAAGGCTTGGGGCTAATTGGCCACTCCCCTAGCCTATTTAAGGAAGGATGATGACTGATGCAATTTGCAGGAAACAACTTCATTCATATTCCTTCGCGTCTTAATTCCAGAAACGTTTGATTCGGCTCTTGTTTCTCTCTTGTCAGTTTTCCTGCAAATTGCTTCTAGGCATTCTGCCAACCACAGTAAGATTACGGTTATCTGAAATACTGTGCCTCAGAATTGAGTTATTATTCTTTGGATTCTTGTCGGCTGTTAATGAAGTTAAATTAACAAGCCCTTGTTCAGAAAAGACTGATTTAAATTGTACTTGTGTTCAAACAACTACTAACAAAGGTCATTAGTAGTCCTTAATTAGTAAACTAAGGTTTGTACGGACTTTATGTGTGCTGCGTTCTTTGGGGTCCGTAGCTGGGGCAGAACAGACTAACTATAGAATGATGTAAGTGACTAAGGTCCCCATTCAATGTTGGTGAATGGAACTCATGACCATCAAGAAATAGAACATAGACCATAGAATAATAGAGTTGGAAGGGACCTTGGAGGTCTTCTAGTTCAACCTTCTGCTTGAGCAGTAGAGTCTATACCATTACAGATAACTTATTGTACCAATTTCTTTTTGAAAACCTCCAAAAACCTCCCGCCAGTTTCACTACTGGTTCTATAGAACCGGACTGAACCGGAAGCAACCCACCACTGGTGGAGCCTTGCACTGCCATTGCTACCGGTTCTCCAAACCACCAGCCGCCATCGCTACCAGTTCAGCCAAACCGGTCTGAACTGGGAGCATTTCACCCCTGCTCCTTAGTTCTAGGTTGCTTCTCTCCTTGATTAGTTTCCATCCATTGTTTCTCGCCTTCCTTTTGGCGCTTTGGAAAATAGTTTGACCCTCTCAAAACAAAATTTAAAACTTAAACAAAATAGGAAACTTAACTGCCTTTTTCTTTTTCTCAGCCAGTCTGGAAATATGAACAGCTGCAATATGGAGACAATATGTGATGAAGAAGTTGGAAAGACATGCAGTATAGCTGATAGAGTTCATGAATGAGCTGGTATAATAAGCCATTGAGAAATATATTTGCTTAAACAGGCATCAAGTAAATTATGCATCATGACTGGCAGGCAGAAATTTTTTATGAAAATGAAAAACAAAAACAAACAAACAAAAACCCTGAAAGCTAACCAAGTATTCAACTAAATCAAAGCAAGCAGCTGTTTGCATAAGATACAAAGTTAGAGCACCAGTGTTTTGCAGATGAATAAACATTGTAGGAGGGGCAGAAAATCCTCAAGTGTTACAATCAGTAACAAAAACAGTGAATTAGATAATGTAATTCAATAATTACATGTATAAAGTGGAAAAGCATGAGTTAGTTTTTGCATAAAATATGCTATTATTAGTTTCAGATATAACACTCCTTACGGTAGTGAGTAAGAGCAGGAACAACTCAGAATACTATATGCACACCAATGGCAAAACCATATTATTATTTAACATATGGTGATTGTACAATTAGACAGGAGACTACAATGTTAGTACATAGTAGTTATTTGGCTGTGAAGAGTGCTAGTCCATTTAAGGACTTGCGCCAGATAAGCTCATGCACTTATCTGGCGCAAACTAGCTCCATACCAGAAGGACGACTAATGTCCTGCAGCAGCTTCCGGGACCTTCTCTTACCACCAATGTCACCTTGCAGTTGAGTGTTGTATCTGGGCAGGTCCAGTACTGGCAGGGATCTGATCATCCTCATGAAACACCACCATCTTTCCCATCAAAGTTGTACCCTATTTACGGTATTTTTCAGAGTATAAAATGCTCCGGACTATAAGACGCACCTACCTTTTTTGAGGAGGCAAACAAGAAAAAAAATCTGCCTCTGCTTCCCAGCAATTTGCTTCCTTGCAGCAAACAGCAAACAGCCTGATTTAGTTTTACTTTCATTTTCAGCACAGCCTGACTAGCACAAAAAAAAAAAAAAAATCTGCCTCCCAGCAATTTGCCTCCTTGCAGCAAATAGTGGAGGCACATGCAGCAAAAGGCAATGGCAATCCCTCCAGCCTGAAACAGCTGAGGGCCGGGAGGCTGCTCCAACTAACAATCAGCTGCTTGTGCTAATCAGGCTGTGCTGAAGATGAAATGGTCTGTTTGTTGTTTGCTGCAAGGAGGTAAATTGCTGGGAGGCAGAGGCCAAAGGGTGGAAGCTGGCAGGTGGGTGGGACTACATTCGGTGTATAAGACACACCCAAATTTTCACCCTCTTTTGGGGTGGGGGGAAGTGCATCTTATCCTCCAAAAAATACAGTACTTACTTGCATGTAGCATTCTGTTGAACTGCTAGGAGAGCAGAAGCTGAGGCAAATAATGGGAGCTCACTCCATCACAAGGTGCTAGGACTCGAACCACCAGAGCAGAGAGATTTCCATTTCCAGCATGTAGGCAGAACAGGTCTTTTTGCAGAATGCAACATTCTTACTGCTAATCTTCTCAGGTGAAAAAAAGTAGGATCTCTTGTCTTGGTTCCATTATTTAAGAAGTAAATAATTAATCATACAGTTTGAGGTGTTTTCTCTGTGTTATGAAAGCAACAGCAAAATTCCTAACAAAGTGTAGCCATTAGTTGCTGAAGATTGACTTTAAAACTTTCTACTTTATTTACTTGGGGAAAAAAATGAGAGTTTTTTTCCCTTTTATTTCTTCAATTGAAAATACAGTGGTAGAGTATTTTCAAATTTAAGACACAATTAAAAATAAAGAAATGAAGGAAAATATGTGTGCAATCCAAAGAAGCATGGAAAAGGGACAAGTGGTGGTTGTCACCTCAACAGGGGTGACATATTACTTGCGTCCTTCTCTTATCATCTTCTATGTGTGGAATATCGGTATCTTCAGTGGAAGTCTCTCCTATTTATGGAGACCCTCCATTTTAATACATTTCCATTTTAAATCTTTTTTATAACTATTAGGGGCAGGGGCAGTGTCATCTTAAATTCAGATTTGTAATCCTTTTAAGTGATTTGATATATATTGGTTCATTTTTATGATCATACCAAAAAGTGAATTAAAATTCAAGAAATGAACGTGCTATCTATTCATCTTGAAAAAAAATATATTTTAAAAATAGAGAGGAGAAGTTTTCTCTCATTTTAAACTTTGAGTTAAGGGCTGATTTATGGACTTACTTTAGTTCAGTGATGGGATTCAAATAATTTAACAACCGGTTCTCTGCCCTAATGATTTCTTCCAACAACCAGTTCACCAAACTGTTCAGAAAGTTAACAGCTGGTTCTCCCGAAATGGTGCGAACTGGCTGAATCCCACCACTAAATTAGTTGATTCCTCACCATTGCTTACGCATCAATGACATGAGTCAATCTGTAAATACAAGTATTGTTTGTTATAGATCTGGTATCAGAATGATTTGTCTTCCTTTGAATTTCATTTGGTTATAAATTTACTTAAGGCAATATTTCATTGATGAGTAAATATTATGGAGCTATTGTGATGTTAGGTGCTGCAGCTATTAAGTAATTAAGATAAATGTATAATGAGATGAATATATATATGCCCCAATACATATGATTACTAATACAGCTGATTATATGTGATGGTAGAAAAATGTAACACAGATCACAGCCAACTGTAATAATGCAGGCTTAGAAGACAATTTTAAAACAAGATGAGATGTAAAACACTGGGCCAAATGAAAATAATGTGGTTATCACTGGTTCAGTGGCCAATCTTTTTATTTATTGATTAAATTTTTATGCCATCCATCTTCCTTATAAGTTGACTCTGGACAGCTTGGGTTAAAAAGATCAGGTAATGGGAAAGACAGGTCTGATACCCTGGAAAAGAACTATTATGATCAATGTTCCTAATTCTTCCACCCATAGTAATTCTTTGGACAACAATATATATTTGGCAGCAGTGATTTCAGGTTAGGAAGCTCCTTAGGACAAATTGGCTAGAAAATAAAGGTTTAGAATAAAGTAGAAATCATGAAAGCTAATTTTCCCTTACCTACCTTGGCTTAAATCCCCTAGGTCAGTGGTGAAATCCAAATTTTTTTACTACCGGTTCTGTGGTTTTGTGGGCATGGTGTGTCTTGGTGGGTATGGCTTGGTGGGCGTGGCAGGGGAGGATACTGCAAAATCTCCATTCCCACCCCACTCCAGGGGAAGGATACTGCAAAATCCCCATTCCCTCCCCACTCCTGGGGGAAGGATATTGCAAAACCTCCATTCCCACCCCACTCTGGGGCCAGCCAGAGGTGGTATTTGCCGGTTCTCTGAACTACTCAAAATGTTTGCTGCCGGTTCTCCGAATTGCTTAAAATTTCCACTACTGGTTCTCCAGAACCTGTCAGAACCTGCTGGATTTCACCCTTGCCCCAGGTCCTATATGTAGAAAACACTCTATTCAAAATATGTTCACTGTTTTAAATGGTCAAATTTGTCACTGCATTTCATTCTAGACAGTAAAATTAATCAGTTAAAAATGTATGTTTCAAGAATTATGGCAGTTCATTCATTTTTCCCCTATTACTCTACCAATTTCAGTGACAAAAAGAATGGAGGATATAATACATAAGCATAAGAGAGATGAGAATAAAATATGGTAAGAGAGACTCCAGATTCTTAGAACATACACACACACACACACACACACACACAGAGAGAGAGAGGGGGGGAGGGCGGAGGGAAGGAGGGAGAGAGGGTGGTTAATGCAATGTAGCAACTTCTTAGAAGCTGAGAGACCCTCAGTTCAACATTTATGTATATGACTACAAAATACAACAGACTCATTTCCATCTCCTATTTGCATTTTTTTTTTTTGTTTAACAAAAGCTTGAAGGACAAAGAACATTTAGAACACATCCATTGCCTGTCGCTATGTATTGCTGCTTTGACCTGGTAAATATCAAATCCGCGGCTAGAATAAATTCTAGAAAATTCTGGAGAATTTCATTAGCTGCCACCACTAATCATAAATGCATGACAGCCAACAAATATGTAATGAAACAGGACTGAGAGATAACTACCCACCATGCTCGATGCCACCCACGATGCAGTTAAATATATATAAAACTTGGGCAACAAGAATCGTAATAGTAGCAACACCCTCCTGATATTGCAAGTACTTCAATTTCATTTACATGTTGAGCATAAGATGACCCCTCTCAAGATTAATAGAAGAATGATTAAAAATAGAAGCGTTGGCTAAATGGTTTCAGTGACTTCTATGAGAATACACTTAGACTAATAGGTTTCATCATTGTGGATTGCTTCCAGGGTCACAAGTGAAGACAAGTGCAGCATACATGGAAGTCCATGGATAAAAGCTCCTTCCATTCATTAAGATTGATGATATGAATCACCAATAGCTGTGATTTATAACATAATAGAGTAATAGAGATAATCATTACACCCTTACTCTCTTTTTGTCCCTTCTATTTAAAAGCTTTACTTATTCCATATAAATAGTCAAAATGAATGTTCTGTAATTGTTGCACAGCCAAATGCCAAAGAAGACAAGGAATTAATTGGTGCTTCAGTTCCTATTCTTCCATGAGAAGGCATACCTCCCCCCCCATATTTAATTTGTTTTAAATAAAAGTTTAGTTTTTCTTCTTTGTAACTGCTCATCTTTTTTCAAACAAGGACAAAATGGGGCTGTAGGCTGTATACAAAAATCATGTGTACAGGTTATCTACCTTTATCCCAAAATGTTTCACAGTGACCAAAAGAAAACAGGTTGACTCCCTTCAATGAAGTCATGATGATACAGCCCTCCTTTTTATTGTCAGTTGCCAAAGAAGAGAAACATGGTCCAAGCAGAATAGTCTGTCCTTCCTTCCTTCCTTCCTTCCTTCCTTCCTTCCTTCCTTCCTTCCTTCCTGCCTGCCTGCCTTCCTTCCTTCCTTCCTTCCTTCCTTCCTTCCTTCCTTCCTTCCTTCCTTCCTTCCTTCCATCCATCCATCCATCCATCCATGTTTCATCTATAAACCTATCCTTTTCCTCTGTGGAAGGGGTCCTATGTTCAAATGTGTGGGTGGAGGGGAGTATCAGTTTTTCAGAAGATGAAATAGCAAACCAGATGAAATAGCAACCCAGGCGAAGGAAGGAAGGAAGGAAGGAAGGAAGGAAGGAAGGAAGGAAGGAAGGAAGGAAGGAAGTGTTAGATCAGGCGCAGGAACAGAAGACGTGACCAGCTCGATACATGTAACAGCTTTATTTACAATGTAACAAGTAAAAGAAGACTGCTGGCGCGCTGCCGGAGCTCTCCTTATATTCGCTCCCGGCAGACGCACCGCCCCTAGACAGGGATTCAAATCTCCCGCCCGATGGCTGGCAGCCAATCAGGGCGGATGTCCTTATAAGGACATAACACTCCTCCCCCCTTAGTCTGGACTGTCAAATCTCATCCACAAAAGTCACGTAATCGCGCAGGTACGTCGGACGCCTCGGCACCCTAGCTGACCTGCGCAGTCTCACTTGTTCTCCGTCTCCGACCTGGATGGACGGGGCTCTGTCGTCTCCCGGCTCCCTCTCCGGAACCGGGCTTGGTTCGGCTGTCGAGTGAGCGGGGTCACCCCCAGCGCCTCCGGCCGGACCGCAAAACTTGGATGGCTGGTTCTGATGGTCTTCTTCCTGGCCTGTGGATCTGTCGCCTCGTCTCGGTGGCTCGGTTCTGACCCGGGAAGAGCGTCTGAGTCTCGGTAAGTCCATCGTTTGCTCCTCCCTGGTCTCCCGGGCGCTGCGGTTCGGTTGCGGTTCGGCCTGGTGCCGGGTGGGTGGTGGTTCTGTTTGGTGCCCTCTGGACTGGCCCGCCGGCTGCGGGTGGTGCTGGCTTGTGTTGCGTTGTCCGACCTCGCAGGGGTGGTGTTGGCCTGCTAGGTCGGGCTGGCGTTGGTCTACCCCGTCTGGTCGGTGGTGGTCGACCTGGTCGGGCTGTTGTTGCGGCACTACCTCTGCGGGGCGGCGGAGGTCTCCCCTGCCGGGGTGGTGCAGGTCTACCTGGCCGGGTTGTTGTCGGCTTTCCCTTCCCCCTAGTCCCTGGTCTACCGTCGGGTGGTGCCTGGGGTCATCCGGGTCGGGGTGTTGTTTCCTGGCTGCCTCTTGTGATGGGCGGGGGTCCCTCTCGCCGGGGAGTCGTGTGCCACCCTTGCCCATGGGTTGAGGGGTGCCCGTCTTGGATGGGTCCCGGTCTACTCGCCTGGAACCGTGGTCTCCTTGGCTGGGCTGGCGTAGGCTGCTGTCACTGGTGGGGTGCGCCGCTCCTCCTCTGGGCAGGTACCGGTCTACTTGCGGGCTGGGTTGGTGGTCCCTGGCCCTGTTGTGCCCGGTGCCCACCTGGCTGGGTTGGTGGTGCCATCCCCCGTGCAGTTGGCCCCGGTCTACCTCGCTGGGCTGTCGACATGACAGCATCTGGTAGTGGGCTGGGCCGACCTTGTCGGGGTGGTGCTGCTCTGCCTCGCAGGGGTGTGGTAGGCCTACCTCGTCGGGGTGTTGTAGGCCTACCTGGTCTGGGTGTGGTAGGTCTACCTCGCCGGGGTGTTGGAGGCCTACCTCGTCGGGGTGTTGTAGGCCTCCCTCGTCAGGCTGGTTTTCATGTGCTCCCCCCCACCTTTTTTGGAGTTGGTCGATGTGGCGTCTCGTGAACTGTCCATCTTCCAACTCGACGATGTAGGATTTGGGGCCGGTTGTGCTGGCAATCTTCCCTTTCAGCCATTTAGGAGAGCCGCTGAAATTTAGCGCGAAGATTGAATCTCCGTTGCTGAAGGCGCGAAGCGGGCGGCTGGCGGTTGCGGTCACTTCCGGGCTGTATTGGGGGTGCAGCCGGTCCAAGGGTGACCTCAACCTTCTGCCCATCAACAGTTCGGCCGGGCTCTTGTGGGTGGTGGCGTGTGGCATGATGTGCTGGGTGAGGAGGAAGTTGTCTATGCGCTCTTGCCAGTCCCCCGGGCCCATCTTGGTGAGGGCCTCTTTGGTCAGTCGGACCATGCGTTCGGCTTGTCCGTTTCCGGCCGGCCTGTAGGGGGCGGACAGGGCGTGGCGGATGCCCAGTCCTGCCAGGAAGGACTCCATGGCCAGGGATGTGAGCTGGGGGCCATTGTCTGAGACCAGCACATCCGGTAGACCATGTGTGGCAAAAAGGCGGCGCAGGGCTCGGATCGTTGCGTCTGTTGTGGTAGATGCCATGGGCACCACCTCGAGCCATTTGGAGAAGGCATCTACCATGATGAGGAGGTGTCGCCCTTTCATCGGACCCGCGAAGTCGATGTGGATCCTCGACCAGGGGTTGCTGGGGGTCTCCCACTTCGCGACTTCGGATTGCGGCGGCGCTGGGCGAACTTCTTGGCACGGGTCGCATCTGGAGACCCATTGTTCAATGTCTCTGTCCATGGAGGGCCACCAGACATAACTCCGTGCCAGGGCCTTCATGCGGACGATGCCCGGATGCCCCTTGTGCAGGGTCTCTAACGTCCGCCGTTGCAGAGTGCTTGGAATCGGCACCCTGTCTCCCCATAGCAGGCAGCCCTTTATGGTGGACAGCTCCTCCTGTTTCCTGGCGAACGGGCTGAACCTTTCCTCTGGCTTTTCCGCTGGCCACCCTCTGAGGATCCAGGACTTCACTTGGCGGAGTGTGGGGTCCTTTTGGGTGTGGACGGCCACATCTGCGGATGACACCGGGCAGCTGGCGTCGTCATCAATGTGAAGTAGGTGGAGCGTGGGGGCTGGGTCCTCGACCGGCTTCTTCGACGGGCATCTGCTGAGGGCGTCAGCATTCCCTATGGCTGTGCCTGGCTGGTGCACGAGCCTATAGGAGTAGCCAGCTAGGAAGATGGCCCATCTCGTCATTCTTGGGGACATGAAGGTCGGGGTTGGTTGGTCGCCTGCGAGGAGTCCCAGGAGAGGCTTGTGGTCTGTGACTATGGTGAAACGTCTTCCGTAGAGGTATTCGTGGAAACGCTTCACTCCAGCCACGATGGCCAGGGCTTCTTTGTCCAGCTGGCTATAGTTCCGTTCTGCGCCGGACATAGTCTTTGAGAAGTACGCTATTGGGGCTTCCGAGCCATTGGGCAGTTCATGGCTGAGAACTGCCCCCACCCCGTAAGGCGACGCGTCGCAGGTCAGTCTGATGGGGAGCGTCTCGCTGTATTGGATGAGGACGCTTTTGGACGTCAATAGTCCTTTGATGGCCCGGAATGCCGCTTCCTCTTCCTGGCCCCACTTCCAGGAAGCCGATTTCCCCAGCAGGCGGTGGAGTGGCTCAGCAACTGTGGCTTTCTGTTTTAAGAAAATGGCGTAGAAGTTGAGCAACCCAAGGAAAGCCTGAAGCTCCGTTTTGTTTTTTGGGCTTGGAGCTTCATGGATTGCTTCCACTTTTGATTTGGTGGGGTGTATGCCTGTGCTATCAATGAGGAAGCCCAGGAACTCGACTTCCTGTACTCCTATGATGCACTTGTCCCGCCTGACCCTCAAACCCTTGGCCTTGAACCGCTGCAGGACAAGCCTGAGCCTTTCAAGGAGTTGGGCTCTTGAGTCACCGGAGATGAGCACATCATCGAAGTAAGGCACCACCCCTGGAACGCCTTGGAGAAGGCGTTCCATCATGGATTGGAAGATACCAGGGGCAGCGCTGACTCCAAATTGGAGGCGGTTACATTTAAATGCCCCTCTGTGCGTGACAATTGTCTGAGCCTCCGCCGTTTTGTCATCCACTGGCAGTTGCTGGTAAGCCTGGGCCAGGTCCAGTTTCGCGAAAATTGATCCAGATCCCAGGGAATGCAGCAGATGTTGCACCACTGGGACTGGGTATGCGCTCTGTGCCAACGCCTTGTTGATGGTGCAACGGTAGTCAGCACAGATGCGCACAGACCCATCATGCTTCAGTGGGGTCACAATGGGGGTCTCCCATGAGGCATGATCGATCGGTTCCAGGATGCCCTGGGCGATCAGCTTATCCAGCTGTTCATCTACTTTAGGCCGCAGGGCAAATGGAACTCGGCGGGGCTTGAGCCTGGTTGGGGTGATTCCCTTATCCAGATTAAAAGAGATTGGCCTCCCCACAAATTTTCCCAGCTTACCATCGAAGACTTCCTTGAACTCTTCGATGATGGAGTCGAGTTCGTCCCTGCGGATCTCGTGGATGCCCTGAAGTGAAAGTCCTAGCGGCTTGAACCACTCCACACCCAACAGGTTCGGTCGGCTGTGCTGCACGATGGTGATGGGTAGCTTTCCGTCGAAGTCATTGTACTTCACGTGGATGGTGGCTCTGCCTAGGATTTCAATGGGGTTCCCGTTGAAGTCCACAAGTTTGTCTTTCAGGGCTTTCAGCTGGGTCCTTTTGTATGCCGGTTTCAGCTGTTGTAGGTGCTGCCAGTCCATGATGGAGAAGGCGGATCCGGAGTCTACCTCCATCTAGACCCCTCTGCTATCAGCGTCACGTGGAACTTGGTGGTCCCCTCGTCGCTTGTGTGCGCAATGGTGGTGGTCTGGTGCACCGTTCTGTTTCGGGGATATTCCTCCTCCCCGCGCCGGGACTGGTTTGAGGACCGTTTGGATGTCCTCTGATTATCTTTGCGATTTTCCCGGAATCGTGGTCTGGGCGGTTCCGGGGCTGGGTCTGTGGCTCTGCAGGCCTCGGCGATGTGGCCCCTCTTCAGGCATCGGCGGCAGGTCGCGTCCCTCCATCTGCAGTTTGCCCTGGGGTGGTCGCCTCTGCAGCTGCCGCATCGCTCTCCCTGGTCGCCATGCTGTGGGTTTTCCCGCCTGGGGGGGCGGGACACCTTGTGGACGGCCATTTCCCCATCAGACTCGGATTGAGTGGTTGCCTCGTCTGATGAGGTCGGGCCCGACTTGTGGATCTTATGGATCCCTCTTGCTTTTACCATTGCGGCGGCTGCTTGCTCCGACGTTTCAGCCGCTGTTGCCTCGTCGAGGACGTCTTTAAGCGGGATCCTCTTCCTGCTGAGGAATTTCTTTTGCAGCCCCACATCTCGCATTCCAAAAACAATGCGGTCCCGGATGGCATTGTCCACATTGTCGAACTCACAGTTGGCAGCGAGTTGGCGAAGCGCTGCCACGAATTCCTTGATGGATTCACCTTCCCGCTGGTTTCTTTGCTGGAAGGTGAACCTGTTTGCGATGGGGGTGCCTGTAGGCGCATAGTGCTCCTGTAGGACTTCCTGCAGGTCGTTCCAGGACATCTCCTCGATGTCCCTGGGTGCCACGAGGTCAATCGCCATCTCCAGGACGTCCGATCCGCAATGAGCCAGGAAGAGGGCTCTTTTCCTCTCATCATCGAGGTTCTGGTATCCATTGCCTCGCAGGAACTGCCGGAATCGGACCATGTATGACCTCCACTTCTCCCGGGATGGGTCGAATGGGTTCAGCGCGGTCATCGGGGCTTGAGGGGTAGCCATTCTGGAAGTCGCTGTGGTGTAGTGACTTCAGCTCGTTGGGCGATCGTGCCGTGAGTCTTTCTCAGGTTCTCTTCTCTAGTCCTTCGTCGCCAGTGTTAGATCAGGCGCAGGAACAGAAGACGTGACCAGCTCGATACATGTAACAGCTTTATTTACAATGTAACAAGTAAAAGAAGACTGCTGGCGCGCTGCCGGAGCTCTCCTTATATTCGCTCCCGGCAGACGCACCGCCCCTAGACAGGGATTCAAATCTCCCGCCCGATGGCTGGCAGCCAATCAGGGCGGATGTCCTTATAAGGACATAACAGGAAGGAAGGAAGGAAGGAAGGAAGGAAGGAGAATTTCAATCACATTGTGATTTGCAAGGAGACATAAAGAACATGGTTGATTTCTTCTCATCCATGAGGATGAGGGTTTGTAAAGCAGACATATTGGTCTTTCTCACCTTTCTTTTCTTTTCTTGAAATTAGGGATGCTTTTTTAGGTGAGTGCATTAAGCCTATTTAATTCTAATTCATGTTTATTTTATCTTAAGGAGTAGTGATCCAATTAAATTTCACAACAACAGTTTGGGTCTGTTGAAAATTACAAACCAGTGAAGGCAGTTTACTACCAAGGTTCAAATGTATATAAGCAGCAATCTAAATGCTGGTGCCTTCCTAAAACTTTGGTTTTCCTTCTAGGTATTAGCTTTTCCATTCATTACATATTTCAGCTAGGAAGGTTTAGTGTGACCTTAGCCTTGAAAGCAAGAAGAATTATGCACCCAAATGTAATTCTATACCCAAAAGAGTTGTATTTTTATAATTACCCACAATATGTTTTATTCTTATATATACTTTCTGCACAAACTCTGGAAAGAGAAACATATCCTTAGTAGCTATATTTACATTTTTGTTCCCAAAGGACTGCAAATATTATAATAATATAATAGGGATCTTTACCCCCATACACAAAATATATGCAGCTTGGTTTTAGAAATAGAACGAGCAAGACAAATGTAACATTTATGCAACAGAGAGAACTCTGGATAGATACATGACCATACCATCATGCATTAACCATGCCATGCAAGTAAGATTCTCATCTTTGGATAAATAGAAACCAATCTGAATTTCAAAATTAAAAATAAAATCTCTCAGCCTCAGTGCAGCATTTTCGCTATAATGATGTCAATGACCATGTACTGTTTCTAGTGGAGAAATCCCAGGTTTAAAAAGCAACAGAAACACAAATGTGACATTAATACAAAATGCTGCACAAAATATATATATTGTGAATATTATTATGAGGTATTTGTGCCAAGTTTTCTGAACAGAAGAAAGTTATGTGTGTATGTATGTAAATATGTATGTATGTATGTGTGTATATACATATAAATATCTAATTTATATTTCACTGATAAAGAAATAAAGGGAGACTATTATAGATCTATTTCAAGCTTTTTAGCTTTCATCAGCTAGCCATACCCTTACTTGGATTCAAACTTGGGCTGCCTGCACGTTAGGCAGTTGAATTAACCTTCTGAGCCACAAGTTCTCCCTTCATCAGCTTGAGCCAGGGGAGAGAGATTAAATGTTTTTAATCTCCCTTCATCAACATGCAGGCAGCCCAAGTTCGAATCCGAGTAAGGGTATGGCTAGCTGATGGCTAGCTGATGAAAGATAAAAAGCTTGAAATAGATCTATACTAGTCTCCCTTTATTTCTTTATCAGCGAAATATAAATTTGGTATAAAATGGTTTGTCATGAATGCGATTGCTTGAGGGCTCCTGGATTGGAGCTGAAAGGCAAAAGGGAAGCAGTACGCTCCCTCCCTGCTGGAGGGAGGTGTCTCGACACCTGTAGACCAGGTGTCTCGATAGAAAAACATTTTATATATCTATATCTATATCTATATCTATATCTATATCTATATCTATATCTATATCTATATCTATATCTATATCTATATCTATATCTATATCTATCTATCTATCTATCTATCTATCTATCTATCTATCTATACACACACACACACACACACACAGAGTGTGTGTGTGTGTGTGTGTGTGTGTGTGTGTGTGTGTGTGTGTGTGTGTGTCTGATTAACATGGAATACCATAAAGATTTTACATTCATATAAGATATGACAGAGCATGTTTGTGCTCGTCCCAAAAAACCCAGACAAGATACCAAAATAATACTCAACTTTACTATAAGAAGTAAATGTTGTTTTGTGACTGCACAAGACTGGACCAACAATTCAGGTAGAGCTTTGACCTTGCCTTTACCTTCAGATGCCATAACAAAGATCAACTTTGGTTTAAAGCAGTGGTGGGTTGCCCTCGGTTCGGACCGATTCGCAAGAACCGGTAGTAAAACTGGCGGGAGGCCTCACCCACCACCCCGGATGTTGTCATCAGTGATCTGCACATGCACAGAAGCAAGGCGCACACATGAGCAAAGCGAGTGCACACGCGCAATCCTGTTGTGAACCGGTGGTAAAGGTAAGTAGAGCCCACCCCTGGGTTAAAGATATCATGATCTATATCTCTTTCACATTTAGTCCCAGATGGAAAGACATTAGAAAAGAACTTTCTTATCTAGATGAACCTCAAAGTGGTTCCTGAGTCTTAATATTCTGCCATTCTATACTGTCACATATATTATTTCTCTTCATAGTCCTGCCAGTGTGACCAACTGAAATTGGAATTCCATGCTTATTTATTTAACTTTAGGTAAATCTCAATGAACATAATCAGATCTTTCAGTTGATAGATGATAGATAGATAGATAGATAGATAGATAGATAGATAGATAGATAGATAGATGGATGGATGGATGGATGGATGGATGGATAGATGGATGGAGATGGAGATGGAGATGGAGATGGAGATGGAGATTTTTTTCTACAAAAAGGAATAAAATGGTGTCCTGGAGACTATATTATATCAGTTCTTGAATGCCACTGACAATATGGTGACATAGAGATGTAAAGATGAAACTGAAATACTTTGGCCACCTAATGAGAAGGAAGGACTCACTGGAGAAGAGCCTAATGCTGGGAATGACCGAGGGCAAAAGAAGAAGGGGACAAAGAGATTGAGGTGGCTGGATGGAGTCACTGAAACAGTCAGCATGAGATTAAACGGTCTCTGGGGGATGATAGAGGACAGGAAGGCCTAGAGGAAAGTTGTCCATGGCGTTGCGATGGGTTGGACACAACTTTGCAACAAACAACAGAGATGTGATGTTGTTGTTGAGATATTTTTATTGGGGATTTTACCAGAAATATACAATAGAGAAATGAGATATTTAATTGTGAATGTTTTAACGGCGGCTAGAATTGTATTTTCTAGAAACTGGAAAGGAGAGAAGATACCTACGGATAACGATGTTATCAAGAAAATTTTGGAGTGTGCTGAAATGAGTAAATTGACATTTGAAATTAGGGAACAAGAAGATAAACAATATTATTTGATATGGGATTTATTTTATCACTGGTTAGACAAGAAAGAATGGAAATGAAATATGAAATATGAAATGGATAAGATAATAAAACATATAAAGGGATTTTTTTTTCTCCTTATGGAGGATAATTTACTGTTAAATAATTGGTAAATGAGAATAATAATGTAATAAACTGTTAAATAAGAAAATGTTGGATAGAGGATTAAGCACAAAAGATTTGTAACCGATCAATACAGTTTCTGTAATTGTAATGGATGATAATTGTTTTATGTTTTAAGTTTTGTTTAAAAATAAAAAAAATTTCCCAAAAAAAAAGAGAGAGAGATGTGATGTTGTTTTCAGATGCACTAGACTACACAAATAAAATGCCTTCAGCATCTTTGATGGGAGGAACTCTAGCTTGTTCATAATGTAAGATGGATTTATATTTGATCCTTGTCTTTGTGTTTGTATATGTGTGTATCAGTGGTGGGTTTCACTTACCTTTGCTACTGGTTTGCTCGCGTAGAGCGGGTGGGTGGGCGGAGCCTCCCGCCCCTGCTGCTACCGGTTCATCTGAACTGGGGCGAACCGGTAGCAACCCACCACTGGTGTGTATGTCTGTATGATGAAGTGGTTCTGTACTGTTCCGTTTGGGCTTCCAAATGTCCTATTTGAAGGGGTACATACTCTCTGCCTGACTCTTTATCAGAGACCCGGTTTTCAGAAATCGGCGCATTAAAAAGCTTTTAATAATATGAAGAACATATGATAATGTGCTAATTGCTACATATTAAACTGCTTCAAAGACTGGCAGCTCTCCCGCATAGTCTCGCTACACACTTCATCAAGGTATATTAGCTCTGCTGTTTCCCTCAAAAGCCTGTCCAGATTAGGGTGGAGGGAGGGGAATGCTTGAACTAGAGTAAATGAAAGCTGAGCTTCAAAAACAAAAGCTGATTAATTTATTGAAGTAGAAAAGTGAATGTCAATGTTTTTTTTTTCCCCTTCATGAAAGTGAACCCTAAACACTGATATGTAAACCGCTAAGCTCCTTGGCAGAAAATAGCATATCGTCAGCAAAAACTGCAAAGAACATAGATGCATTTAGGGAATATCAGAAATGTTGCTTATGCAGCATCATCAGTTCAGCTGCCTCGGGGTTAGTTTAATTAGGCCACAACTCACATGCCAGCAAGTAGTTTTGTAATTACCTTCAAATGACCAATTCTTATCAAACCCTACAGGGGATACAGTACTCCCCTCTACAATAATGAACCATACAAAGATGAAAGTAGCTGGAACGTGTTATCCATGCTATTTGAAAGAATGAAAAAAACACCCTGGAAGCATAAATCAGTCGCTAAAAACATTTGTATTTAGATACAATGACAATGAATACAGCTTAGAAGTGATTGAATCACACACATACAAATGAGCTCGATTAGGCGCTATGCTACATTATATTGTAATTAGGTAAAATATAAAAATATTTCAACTTTACACAGCACAACACTTGGAAAAATCAGGGAAACATGATCCAATTAGAATCAAGATCATATGAAGTATTAGTTGTTGTTGTTAATAGTTGTGAAGTCGTGTCTGACCCATCGCGACCCCATGGACAACTTTCCTTTGGGCCTTCCTGTCCTCTACCATCCCCCAGAGTCAGAGGTGGATTTCAGCAGGTTCTGACCAGTTCTGGAGTATCGGTAGTGGAAATTTTGAGTAGTTTGGAGAACCAGTAGTAAAAATTCTGACTGGTCCCGCCCCCATCTATTCTCTGCCTCCCAGGTCCCAGCTGATCGGGAGGAAATTGGAATTTTGCAGTATCCTTCCCCTGGAGTGGGGTGGGAATGGAGATTTTACAGTATCATTCCCCTGCCATGCCCACCAAGCTCACCCACCAAGCCAACCACACCCACAAAGCCACACCCACAGAACCGGTAGTAAAAAAATTTGAAACCCACCACTGCCTGGAGTCCATTTAACCTCATGCCCACTGCTTCAGTGACTCCATCCAGCCACCTGATTCTCTGTCATCCCCTTCTTCTTTTGCCCTCAATCTTTCCCAGCATTAGCCTCTTCTCCAGTGACTCCTTCTTTCTCATTAGGTGGCCAAAGTATTTGAATTTCATCTTCAGGATCTGGCCTTCTAAAGAGCAGTTGATCTCCTCTAGGACTGACCGGTTTGATCGCCTTGCAGTCCAAGGGGCTCACAGGAGTCTTCTCCAGCACCATAGTTCAAAGGCCTCAATCCTTTGGCATTCAGCCTTTCTTATGGTCCAACTTTCACAGCCATATATTGCAACTGGGAAAACCATAGCCTTGACTATACGCACTTTTGTTGGCAGGATGATGTCTCTGCTTTTTAGTAAGCTATCTAGATTTGCCATAGCTTTCCTCCCCTGGAACAAACGTCTTTTAATTTCTTGGCTGCAGTCCCCATCTGCAGTGATCTTGGAGCCCAGGAAAATAAAATCTATCACTACCTTCATTTCCTCCCCATCTATTTGCCAGGAATTGAGAGGGCAGGATGCCATGATGTTAGTTTTCTTAATGTTAATACTTAATGAAGTATTAGTAGCGCTTTATAAATCCCCAGTAAGACCACACCTGGAATACTGCAACCAATTTTGGTCACCATGGTACAAAAAAAGATGTAGGGCCTAGAGACTAAAACATACGAAGAACGGCTGCAGGTTTTGGGTTTGGCTAGTCTAAAGAAAAGAAAAACTAGAGGTGACATGACAGCAGTATTCCAGTACTTGAGGGGCTGCCACAAAGACGAGGGAGGTCAAATTATTCTCCAAAGCATCAGAGGACAGGACAAGAAACAATGGTTGGAAACTAATCAAAGAGAGAAGCAACCTGGAATTAAGGAGAAACTCCCTAACAGTGAGGACAATTAACCAGTGGAACAGCTTGCCTCCAGAAATTGTGGGTGCTCCATCACTGGAGGTTTTTAAGAAGAGTCTAGACAGTCACTTATCTGAAATAGTATAGGTTCTCCTGCTTGAGCAGGGGATTGGAGTAGAAGACCTCCAAGGTCCCTTCTAGTTCATTCTATTCTATTCTATTCTATTCTATTCTATTCTATTCTATTCTATTCTATTCTATTCTATTCTATTCTACTCTATTAACTTCTACTTCTATTATCATAGAACATAGAGTTGGAAGGGACCTTGGAGGTCTTCTAGTCCAACTTCTAGTCCAACTAAAAAGAGCCTTAGTGGTGCAGCAGACTAAAGTGCTGTTAAGTAACACCAGCTGCCTGCAATTACTGCAAGTTCAAATCTCACCAGGCTCAAGGTTGACTCAGCCTTCCATCCTTTCGAGGTAGGTAAAGTGAGGACCCGGATTGTGGGGGCAATAAGCTGACTTTGTATAAAAAAGAACACTGCTTGGGGGGGGGGGCGAAAGCCCTACTAAGCAGGTATATACAAAAGTATGAAGGCTATTGCTTAATGCATTGTAAGCCGCCCTGAGTCTCCGGAGAAGGGCGGCATATAAATTGAACAAATAAATAAATAAATAAATAAATAAATAAATAAATAAATAAATAAATAAATAAATAAATAAATAAATAAATAAATAAATAAACTCCCTGCTCAAACAGGAGACCCTATACCATTTCATTTATTTTATGGAACACAGTCCAACAGGAAGTGTGATTGGTCATTACCGTACGTGTACTATAAGCTTTGATTTATTGTTTGGATTGCTCATATGCACCACTCAGGATCATTCACGTTGGACAATGCTATAATTCATAGACTAACAGAGTTGTTAGGAGATACCAGGAAGTGGGAGAAAAAGAAACTATCCTAAAAACTGGACACAGGAAAACTTATGCTGACATGAAGATGTCTGTGGAGTCACAAGGAGCTGAGTTAAACTGGACAGTGTCTACCATTATAATGTGGGCATATGTGTATATAGCAGTGATAGCTAACCTTTTTGCCGTTGCATGCCAAAAGCGGGGGGAGACCGGGGGCGTCGCGCATGAGGGGTGGGTTCTACTTACCTTTACTACTGGTTCGCAACGGGGCCATGCGCACGTGTTTCCTTCACTCACTCTTCTGTGCAAGCGCAGAGGCATTTTAGTGACATCAGGGTGGGTGGACGGGGCCTCCCGCCAGTTTTACTATCGGTTCTATAGAACCGGTGCAACCCGGGGGCAGCTCACCATTGGTGACTACACCCATAATGCAATGCCCCCTGCGTGCCCCCCACCCCCTGTGCATGCGTGTGTGACCCCCTGTGGCCCGTTTTGGGGCTGGCAAGCCTCCCTGAAGCCTCCTGAGACCAAAAAAACCGCACCCTCCCCATGGCCTGTTTTGGCACAGGGGGCTGCACTGCTCCCCCCACCCCTCACACACCTCATGGGTCTCCCCTCAGAGGTCTCCCCTCACCTCATGTGCATGTGCGTGAGACCCCCTCCCACCCTGTGTGTGAGTCCCGCATGTATGAGTGTGCATCATTATTGAACAAGAATACTATATTAAATAAGCAAATATTCCAAATGAGGGAATCTCTATCTGAAAATCAAATTGACCCAACATATAATCATAGTATGTGTGTGTGTGTGTGTGTGTGTGTGTGGAGAGAGAGAGAGAGAGAGAGAGAGAGAGAGAGAGAGAGAGAGAGAGAGAGAGAGAGAGAGAGAGAGGGAGGGAGAGAAAACCCAATCAACAGGTTAGCTCAAACATTACAATAATCTTTAAATCCTCAGTGGCTAAGAAACTGAGCTTGTTGATCAGAAAGGTTGGCAGTTCGGCAGTTTGAATCCCTAGTACAGGTCTCCTGCATGAGCAGGGGGTTGGACTAGATGACCTCCAAGGTCCCTTCCAACTCTGTTATTGTTACTGTTACTAAATCCCTCTGTTAATCATCTGTTACTCTATTTAACATGTAGAAAATCCACAAACAGCTTCCGGTCTCTTATAAAACTGTCTAGTCATGGTCTCTAATCAAGGCAGTTAGTTTCACCATCTCTCAATTACTTTTGCCATTTCATGCTACTTCTTAAGTTCAGTGGTGTGTAACAGGATCTGATTAGCATTCACACTAGCTTTCCACAAGTGCAGCTATGTTATTGGAAGGAAGACCTTGTTCCATTCTGACTAAGGGAGCCATTTCAATTGGTGGTTGACCCAGTTTGAAAGAAATTTCTTTATATTCCCAGAGTTTAGACACTGAAGAATAAATATTCTTTATGGTTGTCCCAAAGGTGTTTTTTTCAGGAGGCAACTGAACTTTCTTGCTTTTTTCTTTCTTTGAAGAGGTTTTGCTTCTCATCCAAGAAGCTTCTTCAGCTCTGATAAGATAGTTGGGAATGGAAGGATTAATACTCCTTGCAGTCCTTGAAATTATTAATTAATTAATTAATTTAATTAATTTAATTATAATATATTGTACTATAGTGGATTTTTTGGTTATATCTTTTCACAGGTGGATCCCTTCTTCTCCAAACTCGATTGCAGAAATTATGACTTCAGCAACAGAGTGGTCAGTGCCTGGAATGCTCTACCTGACTCTGTTGTTAGATCCTTAAACCCAGTGGTGGGATTCAGCCAGTTCGCACCACTTCAGGAGAACCGGTTGTTAACTTTCTGAGCAGTTTGGCAAACTGGTTGTTGGAAGAAATCATTAGGGCAGAGAACCGGTTGTTAAATTATTTGAATCCCACCACTGCTTAAACCCCCATAATTTTATCTGCTACAACATCCTACCTAGTCAATGACTACTTTAGCTTCAACCGCAACAATACACGAGCACACAATAGATACAGACTTAAGGTAAACCGCTCCAAACTCGATTGCAGAAAACACAACTTCAGTAACAGAGCGGTCAATGCCTAGAATACACTACCTGACTGTGGATACTTCCCCAAACCCCCAAAACTTTAACCTTAGACTGTCTACTGTTGACCTCACCCCATTCCTAAGAGGTCTCTAAGGGGCATGCATAAGCGCACCACTGTGCCTACTGTCCCTGTTCTACTGTCCCCATTTATTCATACCCATTTCCTGTGTTCATATCCATGTTTATACTTGTATCTGTTATCTCATTCATGTTTGACAAACCAAATAAATAAATCCTTCCATTCCCCACTATCCTGTCAGAAAAAAGCTTCTTGGATGAGAAGCAAAACGTCTTCAAAGAAAAATAAAAATCCAGTTGCCTCATGAAAAAAGCACCTGTGGGACAACCATGACCTGGATGACTGAGAATTTCTAGATTCTTTATGGTAGTTGTCTGATGGGTGATAAGTGCAACAACTCTATGACTTGATGAGTTGTTACCCTCCTACCGTGCCTGATGACCAGGAGTGGGTTCTAATTTTTTTTACTACTGGTTCTGTGGGCGTGGCTTATTTTGTGGGCGTGGCTTGATGGTCATGTGACAATTATTTAGGATTTAGCAGAGGCACTGATCTACTAGGCAGTACCGATCTACCCATTTATTTTTGCAGGCACTGGTCTACTCATGTATTTTTGCAGGCACTGGTCTACTCATATATTTTTGCAGGCACTGATCTACTCATGTATTTTTGCAGGCACTGATCTACTCATGTATTTTTGCAGACACCGGTCTACTCATTTGTTTTCTTTTAACACTGATCAGCTGTAGGGCGGCTCTTTGAAACCTGCGGCAAGAGTTTAAACAGTTTTTTTTTCTCTCTAGCCATCAGCTGGGATTCAGGAGGCAACAATAGATTGGGGACGCGGCCAAATAAAAGGTAAGAATAATGTGGGGGGTGGGGGGTGGGGGGGGCAGGAGGTGGGGGGGCAGAACCAGTTCGGTGACATTATATCGTCACCGCTACTGGCTTGACGGAACCGGGCCGAACCGGGAAGAACCCACCACTGTTGTTTGCAGACCCCCCCCCAAATACATTTTCCTTATCTGAGCTTGGAAGCTTTGCTGGGGAGATACGAAATAACGTTTATTCTTATATATTGATTCATTTAAAAAAAAAAGTGCTTCAGATCTTTGGCTCAAGTGTTTCTCCTTAAACAATGCATTATTGATATGGAACACACTCGTGACGTAGGAGAAACTTTATTCTGCTAATGTATGATATCCTCCCTTCAGCCATACTAGCGGTGTTGAAATATCTCCACAACTATTGTGTCCTCATGGGGAATAGCAAGATAGAAACTACTGATTAGGTGTTACTTGCTGCTCAATATTACAGCCATGTATGAAGAATTTCAATCACCCCACTGCTGGCAGATTTCTCAAGCAATTCTAAGCATATTTATCATTGTCTGATACTGTAGTGGAATCTCCAGCTAGACTGGAGGCAGATGTTAAAAGGGGGCTTAGTTTAGAGTCTTTGCACCATAGAAAGCAGCTCAGGCCTGATCTCCCCTAGAATTGCTGCAGCCTTATCTAACTGTTCCCAAGGGAATGCAGTCACAAATGAAGGCAAATATATGTGTCCCGGGATTGGGGCTGAAAGGCAAAAAAGAGAAGAAGTATGCTCTGTTCCATAACTGAGTAGACCAGGTTGCCCCGATAGACTGGTCCCACTGGAGAAAAAACACCCAGGATAATGATGCATAATGACAAATGGGTCAGTCTCCGGGACCAGAGAGTTACCCTTCCAAGCTTTCGGACTCATGCTGGAGCCCATCTTCAGGGAACTTCTCTCTACTGGAATACATGCTTTGGGCTGTTCTGTTTATGTGGTGCCTTCCTATTGGCTGATTGGTGTGCCGATGGCTGGTGATTGGTTGTCATTTCCTTGTGCTGCCAAGTCCTCGACTAAGTATCTAAGTATGAGCCACCGTGGCGCAGTGGTTAGAGTGCAGAACTGCAGGATATTTCTGCTGCCTGCAGGCTGCCTGCAATTTGGCAGTTCGAATCTCACCAGGCTCAAGGTTGACTCAGCCTTCCATCCTTCTGAGGTTGGTAAAATGAGATTGTTGGGGGCAAGATACTGACTCTATAAACTGTTTAGAGAAGGCTATAAAGCAGTATATAAGTCTAAGTGCTATTGCTATTGCTATCTGATAGGCTGGTGGTAAATCAGCATTCCTGCTAACTGACAAGGGGATCATTTCCCAGGCTTCAATTATTTCCTTGGCTATCTTTGTACCTGCATGGCCAACGATCTTAGTAGCTGTGAAATTAAAGGAGTGTCCTTGTTCATTGCAATGTAATGAAATGAATGCAGACAGTCTGGTGAGATTCTTGTAACATAACAAGACTAGCAATTAAACTGTTTTGAGACTCTTCATGACTGATTCTGTTGCTTTTGCCTGACAGACACTACTGTAACATATAACAGTGATGGCAAACCTTTTTGCCGTTGTGTGCCAAAAGCAGGGGGGAGTGCAAGGGATCGCATGCGCACGTGCCCAAATCCATAATGCAATGCCCCACCCATGCATGCGCCCCACCACACACTGCCCTCCCCCTGTTCATGTGCCCCCCCATGCCCCCCCACACATGTGCACACAATCCACCTGCACCCCATTTTGGGCCTAGCAGGCCTCCCTGAAGCCTCCGGAGGCTGGAAACAGCCCGTTTCCAGACTTCCGGTAGGCCTGTTTTTCACCCTCCCAGAGCTTCTGTTTGAGTCCTGTACTTACCTGGCATCCAAAACGGGCTGCGTGGAGATTCCTGGGAGAGGAGGGGCAGCATAGGCGGGGCCAACCAAAAATCAGCTAGCCAACACACACCTGCATGCGTGGTGGAGGTGGCCTAGGGCAACAGCTCGCGTGCCCACAGAGATGGCTCCGTGCGCCACCTTTCTTTCTCTCAAACTAACAACCCTATCAACCTTTACTCAGCAAATAAATCAAAGAAAAAGAGAGTACAAATAAACACAAAAAGCACACATATCAAACGCTCTTCAATTTTATCATGGATCCCCTGCTGAAGGCTTGAGGTTAACAAAGCTTTGCAAGATTATATAAAAATCTTTATCAGCATGGGGAAAAAAAATAATCAGCATGGAAACTGTTGGATAGTCCAGGGATGGTTACTAAAGGGCAGAATAAGATTTTGATGCTATATAAAACCAGCAATGTAAAAGAACATGTGTTATTGATTCTGCCTCTTGTGAGTCACAAAGATGGAGAAAATGAGCCATGGGGCATTCCCAATATCTATCTTATAAAACTGCTATATGGAGAGATGTACAAGGAGCACTGTAAAAGCTCCACGGTACCTTGAGTAGGTCAAATATTCTGTATGAAGCAATGCCTCTTCAATTAAATATTTTTGTTAATTTATGAAAAGCAGGAAGTCTGTTCCATTATACTGCAGCCTAATTTCAATTAATCATTGATCAATCAGCTTTTTGGCCTAGGAACAAACATGGCTGGAGAAAAGTCAAATGAAAAGATGATCCTACTTCTTTTTCGAGATTAGAAAACATCACTGAATGGAGGCTGGGATAGCCAACAGGACTAATGGGTAAGTTTAAGTCAATAATTGAATGTTTCCTCAGATTCTTCTTCTTCTTCTTCTTCTTCTTCTTCTTCTTCTTCTTCTTCTTCTTCTTCTTCTTCTTCTTCTTCTTCTTCTTCTTCTTCTTCTTCTTCTTCTTCTTCTTCTTCTTCTTCTTCTTCTTCTTCTTCTCCTTCTCCTCCTCCTCCTCCTTCTCCTTCTCCTTCTCCTTCTTCTTCTTTTCTCCTCCTCCTCCTCCTCCTCCTCCTCCTCCTCCTCCTCCTCCTCCTCCTCCTCCTCCTCCTCCTCCTCCTCCTTTGTAATAACTCCTTTTTAATACTTAGTAAGAATAGTTCTTACATGCCTGCTTTTTGTTTCAGCAACTTTTTTATAGATTCTTTAGTTACGAGCATGGCAAATATGATTTCAAATGGGAATGATTACAGTTTTCAGATAACCCAAAAGGTCAGAATCATGACAGCATCATTTTTATATAGAAAACAATTGTATATAGACAGAGAATGGAGATGCCTGGCTTTTTCTATGTAATCCCAAGAGGTCTAACTCAAACTTCCAGCCATCCAATTTGTTGATAGGCACTGTGGAACTAGAGTATTTCTTTTCAATAATTTTTTTTTATTATTCCTATTAACTAAAAGCAATAGCTTCCAGTCATCCTATGCAAAGAGAATAATAATAACAATTATAATAGTGTCAATAAAGTTCGTATTTATAGCTAATAGCCTTTGGGTATGTACTCCTAGAAAAATATGAGATTTTAAGTATGTTAAATTATGAAAAGTGCACTCCCATAATTTTATTAATTTCATGACATTTGAATGTTGCACATTAAGAAGATTACATAAATATATAATAATGCCCAGGACGTTAGACTGAAAAACAGAAAAACTTCCAATTTCTCTCTTAAATAAATTAACAAAAAGATCAGAAACGAACTAATATATTTATTACTAGGCTGATATTTAAATCCCTTTCCTGCTGCTTTGGTTGGAATCGAGACCAAAATTTTCTCATTTTCCTTTCAGTCCTCCATACTGTTTTATTACTTGCAATTCTCCAGTTGTGATTTCTCTTTTCTTCTCTCTTTGATCAATTTCCCACACATTCTACTTTTCTTTCTGGGTTTTTCTTGTGACATTTGTTCTCATAAAAGCAATGATGAAGAAGTATCAGATTTCGTACACCTGTCATTTCTGTGATTCAGCTTTTTATGTTGGCAATGTTAGAACACTTAGAGAAGAACAAAGGAGAGGCTGAATAACATTGCTAATTCAAATGGATCAGCAAGATAGCTATTCCCGGACCTTGCACAAGCTTTGTAGGTCAGCTACTTTCTTAGACAACAAGTTATTTGGTTGATAATAGTCTTATTAATTACATAATAACATATTTTTTAATATATTTTTAAATATTTTTAATTGGTTTGTTATCTTAAATTGGGGCCAAATTAATAGATATCCTTTTAATTGTTTTTAATGTTTGTATTGTATGTTTTTATCTGGCTGTACACCGCCCTGAGTCCCTCGGGAGAAGGTGCGGTATATAAATTCGAAATAAAATAAATAAAAATAAATAAATAAATAAATAATATTTTGTGATTCTGTTATTATGCCAGTGTGAAATTAAATGTATGTCTATTGGAGGAAAAAAAAAATACTGCTAATATTGTAGCACTGTTTAATTTAATGTTTGGTTGAAGTTTGAAAACTGATTTCCCTCCATGCTACTGTTATTATAACATTTGTTCCTAAAGGTGAGAGCAATCAACCAATGGAATAGCTTGCTTTCAGAAATTGTGGGTGCACAGAGGCCTTTCAAAAAGAGACTGGACAACCATTTGTCTCAAATGATATACAGTCTTTTGCTCAAGCAGGGAATTGGACTAGAAGACCTCCGAGGTCCCTTCCAACTCTATTACTCTATTCTCATTTATTCTAATTTTTTATTATTATTATTATTATAATACCATCCCAATATTTTGATCTGTGCATATGGTAAATGTTCAGCAACATATAGAGCTAGTGCTTATAATGGTAAAATAGAGTCACTAGGAAACTCATTCTGTATAGATTCTACCTTATCTTTCGACATAAGATGTTCCATGAGCAAAAGCGTCTTTCCTTCCATCAACATTATTCATTGGCTGTAAACCAGAGATATTCCTTAATTCGGCATCACATGGCACTGAATGTGTGTGTGTGTGTGTGTGTGTGTGTTGATTACAAACAGTGGTGAGATTAAAAAACTTTTACTACTAGTTCTGTGTGCGTGGCTTGGTGGGCATGGCTAGGGGGTGTGACAGGCAGCACTTGGCTTCCTGCACTCTCCCTGAGAGCAAAGATGGGCCATGGGGAGGGGCGCCAACCCCTGCACCCCATTTTGGGCCTAGGAGGCCTCCCTGAAGCCTCCTGGGAGCAAAAATGAGCAGTGGGGATGTGTGGTGCCCCCCCCCGCCCCATTTTGGGCCTAGGAGGCCTCCCTGCACTTACCTGGGAGCCAAAATGGGGTGTGTGGGGACTCCTGGAAGGGGCGGGGCAGGAAGGGGTGGGGCCAGCCTGCAATTTAATTACTGGTTCACCCAAACTGGCCCAAACCGGCTGAATCCCACTACTGATTAGGAACCACTTGCTGACACTCTTAGTTTGCTTAATATCTGGATATCTGCTGAACTGCAAATGCAGCATTGCCGCCTAAGCTATATCTTCCAGAACACATACAAAAATTAATTTCAAACTTTTCATCTAAATGTCATTCTCTATCTGGCTGTGCTCCTTCTGAGTTCTATAGCAAGTGATTTTGGTTCCATAGCTGCTTATTTTTAAGAGTATTGCCAGAGAGCAATTTTATTTCTACTAAACTTATTTTAATTTCCCTATAAGCAAGCTAAGAAGATTAATAAATAGGAATTTCTCCAAAGAGAAAGTCACATTGTCTCATAGCAATTCCTCATTCTTTCACCTACTTAAAGGGGAATCCCAATATGCAAAACAAGTCTTCAAAAGCTTCCTGATAATTGGGGTTAGAGGCAGTAGCCAAATCTTTTGTCATCAACCAGTTCTGCTTCATTTCATTTCAAATGCCACCTTAAAGGTCCAATTCTGAGATGCTGTAAATGGACACTACTCTAGCTCATGTAAAAAAGAAAGCTGTGCATGAAAGAATTAGATTCCCGCAACAAAACAAGTGAAATCCCTATGGAATCTGAGCAGAATTAAATTGACACTATTGTACAGTGACTGTAGAGAATGCAGCCAGTTAATGAGTGCCGTATTTTCCTTAAAAAAAAAAAAATAGTGAATCAATGTCAAAGCCATTTGTGGCTAAATAATTGAATGTTTCCTCTTTCTTCTTCTTCTTCTTCTTCTTCTTCTTCTTCTTCTTCTTCTTCTTCTTCTTCTTCTTCTTCTTCTTCTTCTTCTTCTTCTTCCTTCCTTCCTTCCTTCCTTCCTTCCTTCCTTCAATCTTTCTTTCTTTCTTTCTTTCTTTCTTTCTTTCTTTCTTTCTTTCTTTCTTTCTTTCTTCTCTCTTGAAAATTTATGGTGTTATACATCTATTCCCCCATAATATTACTGTGCAACTCAACACTGAAAGATAAGAAAATTTCATTGCTGATGGTGGTCAGAGTTGCAATTCAGAAAGCAGCATGAGAGCAAGCTATTCAACATTATCACAGGATCTATTTCCAGAACAGCACCACTACTTTGCTCCTTTGCCGGAGTTCACTGATTCAATTCACCCAGGCATTCATGAATGAGAAGTCTCTTGGTGATTGTAGCAGCCAAAAGAAAAATCACCATGGGTTTCTACAGAGGGATCCTTTTTTCAGCTTTGCAATGTCATTCACTTGCTCACTCATTCATTCTCTAGCAGCTTTTTAGTTTCGTCAAGCAGCAGAGAGGACTGTGAAATTCACAAGCAAAGATGGAGTGCTTTCACCAGAAGAAAGCAGTTGTGTCTAGAAAATAGACAATTGCACAATTGGTGTTGGTGAATAGCCTAGAGAGACTGTGGAAGGGGCTACAATGCTGGAGTGCCCTTAGCTTTTGATTCAGATACCCAGTATCATAATCACCAGAAGCATTTGAACAAAGACTAGCTATAGTTAAGAAGTTGCTGCTATGAATAGCTGCCCCAGAAACAGTGGTGGGTTGCCCCCGGTTTGGACCGGTTCGTAAGAACTGGTAGTAAAACCGGCAGGAGGCCCCGCCCACCATCCCAGATGTCATCATCAGCGATCTCCGCATGCGAACTGGTAAGTAGAACCCACCCCTGCCCTGAATAGCTGTAGGAATTCACTGTAAGGAAAGAAAGGTTCTTGGTCTGCACTACTTAAATCACAAATGGAAAATCATGATTAAATGTTCCTTTATGGAAAATACAAAAAAGTAACTGGCTTGGAAAAATCTATATATTATATATCCCCCTACATCTATCTATCTATCTATCTATCTATCTATCTATCTATCTATCTATCTATCTATCTCAGACGTGGTACTTTCCCTACCAGTTCATCCACGCATGCACCTGGCCTCAAAAACGTACCTAAATAGGATGGCATAGAGGCGGAGCCCATCCATGATTTCTGCTACAGGATCGGGCAAACCGGTCCAAACTGGCTGAATATCACCTCTGATATACTGGTAGATGTAGATGTAAATGATGTAGATGATGTAGATGTAGATGTAGATGTAGATGTAGATGTAGATGTAGATGTAGATGTAGATGTAGACGTAGATATATAGATATGGCAGTTTTCAATATATAGAAAAAATACTCATGGAGAAACATTCATATGGTTCCCAATTCCAGTTGGAATCATTGCTACCCAGGTATAATTTTACTAGAATAAATCTTAAGGTAACTGGGAAGAATATTTATTCTGAATATTTTTTAATTGTCCAGATTGTAGCCTGCCCTATAAGCAGCCACTGATAAGAGCAGGAGAAGGAAGCTATAATAGATTCTTGCTAACTTGTTTTCTTAAATTAGAGAACAGATGGAATGCAAATGAATTATAATGTTGGTTCAGCCAAGGAAGGTTTATCAAGTTCAGCTAAGTGTCAGTCTCTTTTTCTTTGCTATGTAAAGATATAGATGGAATTTTTATAACTGGGAGATGATGTGTATCTTCATGTGGTTTTATTTTATTTTTGCAATTGTACATTTGTAGGTCACTTCCAGCCAGTTTCTGCAATAATCTGTAGTGTGTGTATGTGTGTATGTGTTTAAAAAGCATCTGTCTTCTTTGAAATGTGTTTTTCAACATGTTTTTATGTGCAGTGTGTTAACTAAGGTTAGCTTTCTACAGATAGAAATATTTTTGTTCAAGTTTTTTGAGTCAATTCCAATAACAAACATGAAACTTATTTTGGAATGTGCATCAAGTGAATATTTCTTAAAAATAAACTAAAAAGCTGCTAATGGCATATTGGCATTACACATTGTAATACACTGAAAGTTGTTCTTAATATTGTCTCTTTGTATTCGGAAACAAACCAAGAAAATTTAAATTTTTCAGTGGATTTATATCTTCAGCTAAATGCCTGTAGAGATTCTCAGTCGTCCAGGTTATAGTTGTCTCTTTTGCAAAAAGTTACAAAAAGTAACTTTTTGCTAGGCTATCACAATTTCTAGGGTAGAATTTATACCATTAAAGGTAGACCTTATACCATTTTAGACAAATGGCTGTCTAGTCTCTTAAAAGCCTCCAATGATGGAGCACCCACAGCTTCTGAAGGCAAGCCCTTGCTCTGGTTGATTGTTCTCACTATCAAGAAATTTATCCTTAGTTCTAAGTTGGATTTCTCTTTGATTAGGTTCCATCTGTTGTTTCCTGTCTTACCTTCAGGTGCTTTGGAGGATAGGTTGACTCCCTCTTGTAGCAGCACCATAATTCTTTGTGTCAGTCCTTCAAATATTGGAACACTGCTATCATGGCACCCCCTGGTCCTTTTTTGCACTAGACTAGCCATATCCAATTCCTGCAACCATTCATCATATGTTTTAGTCTCCAAGCTCTTAATTATCTTTGTTGCTCTTCTCTGCACTTTTTTCAAAGTCTCAACATCTTTTTTTATATTGTGGCGACCAGAACTGAATGCAGTTTTCCAGGTGTGGTCTTATTAAGGCTTTGTAAAGCAATACTAGTATTTCATGTGATCTTGATTGTATCCCTCAGGTAACACATTGTAGGATTGTACTTTTTGTGCTTTTTTGGCTGCTGCAACACACTGATTGTCTACTAGGACTCCAAGAACCTTCTCACAGGTATTGCTACCCAGCCAGGTTTCACCTAAGCTGTGGCTCAGAATAATGCTTGAGAGCTTGGGATCTACAACTTCCCCTATAATGCAATCAAAAGAATTACCTACTCAATTGGAGACATTATAACATTGCCAGTCTTGGAAGCTGTCAGGGAATTCATACATTAAATAAGGAAATGTGGATCTAGGTTGTAAGGATATTACGTCCTGTGTCCTACAGGAGGTAGAGATTGACTGAGGGAGGGGGACAATCAGGAAAGAAAAATAAATTGTAATTCCCGTTGCAGCAATAGGAATTACTCTGGTGTGGATCTTTCAAAGAACAATATAAAGGTTGAATTCCTATTAATTTTTGGACTTACTTGATGCTCCCATCACTTCTCCACTTCTCCATCCCTCAGTGTAGCATCTTATCTAATCAAGAATTAAAAACATGCCCACTGTTTTGTAACAATTAGGCTTTTCTCAAAAAAGAATTGTCCAAATATTCATAAAGGAGGTACAGTACCTTTGTCTTATTCCTTCTTTCATCTTCCGGTTTTAAAATCAACATTTCCCCCCCCTTGTTTTCTTTTCTTTTCCCATTCAGCCTATGAAGGCTCGTCAAATAGAGAACAAGTTCATCTATCTGTATAAATTTTACATGAATATGTAAAGGAAGAAAAGTCGTTAGTCTGTAAGCAGATTGTGGGCTTCTTCTTGTAAATGTGTATGGAACAAAGACAGTTGCACAAAGGACTAAAGTTTAAAATTGGAGCATCGGCAACATTGGAAGGTAATGGAATACAACTCTATTACATATTCTTGGGCTCTTCATTTTCTTTTGTATCTGTCTACACAGTCCAAGGCCCTCTAAATGAGTTTGAACTCTATTTCCAATATTCTCATTGCAGATGGCCTCCCTCACTGAGAAGAAGCAGATTGGGGAAGGCTGGTTTAGCATTCTGCTTCCCACAAGGTCAAACAAATACAGCCTCAAGGTAATTTCACTATGAAAACTGGCTGAGATGAGATGGTTTTCCCACTGAGATTAGGTTCTAAATGGGGAATGTTTCTCTGACACTTGAAAGCTTAGTTCTTGCGTTGGAAATTTTCACCATCCCTAATGACGGATAGTAGAATTTTATTCTTGTAAATGTTGGAGATATGTATCTATGTTTATATGTATGTAGGTAGGTAGGCCACCTAATGAGAAGGAAGGACTCCCTGGAGAAAAGCCTAATGTTAGGAACGATTGAGGGCAAAAGAAGAAGGGGACGACAGAGAGTGAGGTGGCTGGATGGAGTCACTGAAGCAGTCAGCGTGAGCTTAAATGGACTCCGGGGGATGGTAGAGGACATGTCCTGGAGTAACATTGTCCATGGGGTCATGATGGGTCGGACACGACTTCGTGATTAACAACAACAAATGTATATTATAATTTTCTTAGCCCTCTTTGAGATGTCTTTCAAAATAACAGTTCTTCCATGAAATAAGTACTACAAAATCTCAAATCCCTCTTCCTTTTCAACAATGGGAATAAGATGATTGTGCCTCCTAACCATTTTTGATAATTACATTCCCTGCAGACCATAAGCTGGTAACAAGTATGAAGGGAGAGGAATACATGAATATTCCCTATGAGAGAAATCACAGTTTTTATTTGTGTGTAACAAAGTTACCTCATACATTAGAATACATTACATCTGCGAAGGGACTTGCCACTAGATACTCTCCTGTGCATGTAGGTATGGCCCCATTCCTGCTTATGCATTCGCTGCATGTCTTGGGATCGTAATGTAGATTACATTCCTATTTCCTAATGCAGAGAAATACATACTGTGTTTCTAAAAGAGAAAAGTTATGATGAAAAGATGCAAATGGAGATGATCACATTCGAGAAAAAAAAACATTCTCTGTGTTATATCATTCTTTTCTGGTCTTTTTCATATTATTAAGCTGGTCATTCAAAGGAGTTGGTTGGTGTTTTTTTTTTTTTTTTTAAACAATATTTCTATTGCTGGTTCAATGATTTATAAGGAAAAAAATTGGTTTTGTCCTGGTTATCTTAGCCTTAGAGTTATGACTAATGCCAATAGAGGAGAATATTGGTGGCTGAGGATTGAAAGAGCCGAGATGGCACAGTGGCTAGAGTGCAGTACTGCAGCTACTTCAGCTGACTGCTAGTTCAGCAGATCAGCGGATCAAATCTCACCGGCTCAAGGTTGACTCAGCCTTCCATCCTTCTGAGGTGGGTAAAATGAGGACCCAGATTGTTGGGGGCAATATGCTATTTAGTATACTGTCTTTGGTGTAAGCTGCCCAGAGTCCTCGGAGAGTGGGCAGCATAGAAATATGACTAATAAAATAAATGAATAAATAAATGTGGGGTCCCCGGTGCTATCTGAGCTTGATAAAATAAAAAATAAAATGAGCTTGATAAAATGAGCTTGCCCCCATTTTATCAATCATAAAAATGATAGGCTTGCTTTCATTCCTCCTTACTCCTTACGAGCACTGATGATGTTACCTAGATTGGTAATGAAATGTCTGCCAAACTCAGGGAGCACCAAGGATCCCACAGCTAAGGCTAATCTTTGGGGCAAGTGATGGTTGGTTCTTTTTTCTTTTCTTTTTTTCATTTCTTTAGTGAAATTATCTTGTTTATGTCTAGTGATACTTTATTGCCCACATGTATTGGCAATCTCACCCCATGATATTCCACATGAATGCTTGATAGAGTAATAATAGTTATAAAAATGAAGAATACTAATCCTTTGGAGGGTTGTTTTTTAAAAAAAATCTTTAAACTGAAAGCATGCTGAAATAACGAAAGGTCAACAATTTGGTGAAATCCAATTGCTAGTATATAGATGTTGAGATTAGAGAGAGAGGGAAAGAGAGATGACATCTGAAAAATCTCTTTCCCCTTCCTCTCTCTGTGTATGGGTATGTGTGTGTGTTTGTGTGTGTGCATGTATTTGTACGTGTTTCAGACCCACTAGGGAGATCAGACTAACAAAACAACTCTACAGAAAGTCTAAAACTAGTTTCATTGAGATTGGTGATAATAATAGAATCGGAATGTGCTGTGTCTTTCCTCCTTCTTATACACCAGTGAATAAGGGAGATATTTGCTGAAAAGACTTCTGAATATTATCTTGTTTCCCAGGCCATAAGAGAAACCACTTTGCCTATGTAATGATTTTTGCATAGAGAGTGTACTGCAAGGGTGTCAAACTGGATTTCTTGGAGGGCCGGATCAGCATTGTAGTTCTCCTCCACAGGCCAGCCAGGTGGAGGCGGGGGGGGAGGAGAGACGGGACGGATGCCTCCTTCAGCACTCTGCCGGGCCAAAAACGGGCCATGTGGAGGCCACGTAAGGTCCGTTTTCAGCCTCCTCGGCCTCCAACAGCACTCTGCCACAGTAGTGGAATTCAATTTTTTTACTACCAGTTCTGTGGACATGGCTTGGCGGGAGTGATGTGGCTTGGTGGACGTGGCTTGGTGGGCATGGCAGGGAAGGATACTGCAAAATCCCCATTCTCACCCCACTCCAGGGGAAGGATACTGCAAAATCCCCATTCCCTCCCCACTCCTGGGGGAAGGATATTGCAAAATCTCCATTCCCACCCCACTGGCTGGCAGAGGCACTGTGGGCCAGTCCTTTGATATTTCCAGGCCAGCCCCATGGGCCAGATTTAAGTACCCCCATGGCCTGCAGGCCCTAAATTTGACAGCCCTGGAGTACTGGATCACTCCATGCCACTATAGAGCCTTGGTACTACAGTGGTTTAAAGCACCCTGTTATTAACACAGCTGCCTGCAATTTACTGCTGGTTCGAATCTCTCCAAGGCTCAAGGTTGACTCAGCCTTCCATCCTTTCTAAGGTAGGTTAAATGAGGACCCAGTTTGTGGGGGCAATAAGCTGACTTTGTATAAATATACAAAAGGATGAAGGCTATTGCTTAACGCACTGTAAGCCGCCCTGAGTCTCCGGAGAAGGGCGGCATATAAATCAAATTAAAATAAAAAAATAAAATAAAAATATAGTATCCTCAGAAAAAAAAAACTATCCAGGGTAAGATCTGTGTCTTAAAATAATTATGAAGTGTTCAAGTCATCCTACAACCAACAGATTTTTATCCTGTGTTAATGTTGCTGGCCCAGACTTCCACATATACACAGTGAAGCTGTGTTAACACTCTCTAATAGTGCTTTACCCATAATGGATGAGAGGGAGGTCATTGAACCCTTTAAGAAAAATCTGCTGTACTGCACTTTATCCCAATTTTCCATCTTCTGTGAGATAAACGGAGACAGGGCAGCAGGTAAATACACAGGAAAAGATGCCTTAGCCATATCTAAAAGAAAAAAAAGAAAAAGTCTGAACTTAACCCCTTATGCAAACAATGTATAAATTCATGCAGCTGCTAGGGGCATCTGATATGAGTTTTCCTTATATAGTGGGCCTCTATATCTGTCTTTCCCATTACATTAGCACTCAACAAATCAGAAAGAGTGACTATCACCTGGAAATATTACACAATTTGTGAAATCTATTTGGGTTTTTGATTCTAAATGTCACCATAGGAGATGGGGAAAAACCTCAAGGCTCTCAAATAAATGGAGTAATGCATATGAAAGTCCTGTTTTTTTTCTCTCTCCAAGTTATTCAAGAAGGGAAGGCAATTAACTGACAGGCACAAATATGTTTAAAGGTCATAAAAAATAAAACTCCGATAAACATCATCCATTAACTGTAAACTTCAGAAAGTCAGATAACTAAAACAAGCTAGTGAACTGGTTACAAGATGACGCTGTAAGTGAGATAATGATGGGATTTCAGCAAACAACCGAACAATAACAATAGATCATTACAAAAACAGAGCCTGGACTTGCTGAGAAAAGCGTACAAGCAAGATTCTAAACAGGGAACAGAATAAGTGACATAAAAAGCCCAGTGAGACTTAAAACATCAAACAGCCTCATTTCATCATAAAGAAAGGGGCTAAATTCCAAAGCATTTAATAATAACGAAGAAATATGACAAGCTACTTGCACTGACTAAAAGCTAATGTGAGCCAAGATGAAATGTATCATTAGTGTGATAAGAATGGGAAACAGCATTATTCTTCCACAGAGCAATTATAAGAGGAAAATGACGTCAATGGTACTTTATACACAGATCCCAAACCTCTCAGGAGATACTTTCTCAAATTATATAACCGTGACTGTGTAGAAGTTTTTGCACTAAATGTCAGTATATGTTTGCGAAGATGATGTTTCAAACACAACTGTTTCTCATTGTAATAGAACACAGCCGAATTAAATTTCATCTAAGATCTCTGTAATACTGAACTTCAGTTTCCATAAATGTGGTTCCCAAGATCTTAAATGTTAATTTCCTGCTTTAAAGCCGCATGAAAACAAACCTACTTTCCGGGGTGAAATGCTCTGAAGTCTGCTACTGGTTCGCTTCACTACCGGTTTGCTTCGTGTGTGCATGTGCTGTGCGCACCACAGGCACTACCATGCAGCACTGAAAAAGGAGGATTAAGAAGCCTTTTCTGAGTTTTCAAAGGTAAGTAGAACAGCGGGGGGGGGGAACAGTTGTGCCACACAATTTAGATTAGCTAGAAAGTAGGATTTCCTGCTTTCTAGCGAATGTAAATTGCGCGGCACAGCTGATCATCGGAAATACTGGTTTGCCCGAACCGGTAGCATTTTTTACCAGCAGTTCAGGTGAACCAGTCTGAATCGGTAGCATTTCACCTTTGCTACTTTCCTGGATGAAGGGCCCATATTGCACTGCAGAATTAATCACTGCCAGTGTGCACTATTCATATTCAAGAAGTGTAAAGAACAGTTGACATTAATAATTTCTGTCTTCCATAATGCTTCTCTACCATGTACATGAATTCAGAGTCCATCTAGGTGAGCCAACAGAATATAATCTAATTAACTTTTAAAGTGCCACTTTGGGAGCATTTAAACTTTAAATGAGAATATAGAAGGAGAGCCAATCAAAGGATGGAATTGTACAGGCGTTCCTTCACTGTCAAATTCTTCTCAAGACATCTTATTTTTTTCCACCTCCCAAACGGGACTTTCTGATAATAGATAAGTTAAACAAATGGAGGACATAATAAGCATTCATCCAGATTTATTCTGCACCCAACTTGCAGTATTTTAAAGAGAGCTTCTCATAAATACAAGAGAAACATTTATTAAAGAATAAATAGAGTGGTGCTTCTTCTCTTTGATTCCCCACTTTGTATCTGTCACCATACCTTGTCCCTATTTATCCCTTCAAGCTTTTATTGATCAAGTTTTTCAGTAATTTGCGATAGATGAGTAGCACCTACAGCAAAAATAAATGACATTTCTGCATAAAATTATGCTGATGAAATGAAGAGTTGAATTTGGTCTAGGAGATCAACAACTGCCTGTGATCAATTTTTCTTTTAATACTGCAGATATTCTTTGGCACCAGCCTGATGAATCTAAAGTTATGGTACAAATTAAAATTGATACTTCAGCTGTAAATGCTACAAGAAACTATATTTATTTGTTCATGGGTTTTCCTTCTTCGTAAGATGTTGTACTTCGCCTTTGCTGATCGACTGTCCTGCAGGTTTTGGACAGCTCCCTTTTAGGAGAATTAGAATTTTTCCTTTCTAGTAGAAAGTATGAAGATAGAATCAATAAAGAATTTTTTTCCTCTTCTTAGAAAAGGAAAGCTGTTAAAACTGAAGCTAATCTCTTGATCACCATGTTGCAGATTCCATAGTATGTGTATTTGGAATAGAAAGATTTACAGATTGCATTAAAATATTTTACTAAAAGACTGCAAATTGCACAGAATTTAAAAGTTTTTCAGATTTTCATGATAGAAGTCAGCAAGACCTGGAGCTGACATTTTAAATGAATCTGTTTATTTTCGTAGGGAGCAACAAGGGAGGGAGGGAGGGAGGAAGGAAGGGAGGGAGGAAGGAAGGAGGGAGGGAAGAAAAGAATTGTGATGAAACTTGAGCCATAGACATTAGACACAAGATTGCTTCAAAAGTCTTCACTCTGTAAATTACTGAGCCCTTCCTTTTGATTACAAAAGGCTTGAACTGAAATAAGATTCATCAAGTTATTGAAACATGGTAGGTTAATTTTGTACTATGCATTATGCTAAGTTTTAAACAGTTCAGTACAGTCCGAAATGTTGTACATTTGCTCTATTGCAATGAAATTGCAGAAAGAGACATAATAAAAAAGTCTTTCACACCTTCTTCCCAATTAAAGCCATATTGATGTACTTGAATGTTTCTCTGGAACATCTAGTTTTCTTCTGAATAATGTTATAAGCAGTAAGGAAAAGATCACTCTAAATTAAGGTTCAAACTTAAGTTTTTAAAAAAATCAAGGAAAGAAGACTTCCATTTCACTTCATCCTTCATCCTTCTACTGATCTACTGGTTTCCCTGATTTTTTTAAAAAAAATGTTGCCTGAAGGTGAAAAAAAAGAAGCAGGAATCCTTCCTTCCTTCCTTAATTTCCATAGTGTATTTTAGTATATAGCCTATGGCAAACGGATGAAAATAAAGGATGATCATGTTGGAAAGGTAGTTAAGACTTGGTAGGAGATGACTACCATCACATGGTGGCTCAGTGGCTAAGACTCTGAGCTTGTCGATGGAAAGGTCGGCAGTTCAGTGGTTCGAACCCCTAGTGCCATGTAAAGGGGTGAGCTCCCGTTACTTGTCCCAGCTTCTGCCAACCTAGCAGTTCGAAAGCACATAAAAAAGGCAAGTAGAAAAATAGGGACCACCTTTGGTGGGAAGGTAACAGTGTTGCATGCGCCTTTGGCATTTAGTCATGCCAGCCACATGACCACAGAGACATCTTCGGACAGTGCTGGCTATTTGGCTTTGAAACGGAGATGAGCACTGCCCCCTGGAGTAGGGAACAACTAACTCATATGTGCGAGGGGAACCTTTACCTTACTTTAGGAGATACAGGGCTTACTTTTCAATATTCAGTATACTAGCTGAGCAGTGATTGGCTGAGATTTCTCTGTGTTGTTGTTGTTTCCTATTATTCTGGAAAGACATCTTCTGATTGGCTCTCAGCCTGGGTAATTGCTGGCAACTTACAGTATAGAAGTGCTTATGATGTCTCTATAAGTAAAATGGGAGGAATTGCGCATTTCGGTCCTATTTTATTTTAGTAGTGAAATTAAAGGACTTGGATGCCTGGAAGTGCTCCTAACTAAATTAGAATATCACCTCTCCTATGCATGAGAGAAAATGTTGTTCAAAAAATAATTGTGACTACGGCAGTAAAAAAATAAAGCTGTTAAACACAAAGAAATCCTGAACAAATGTTCTTACTGAATCCTGAACAAATGCTGTTTCTCACTGGCAGTTTTTCATTGTTTTGCAAATATATGTAAATGTTTTTTTTTTAAAAAAGCAAATCACAATTGTATATTGTTGACTACAATGTGCTAGGAAGTTATTTGGCATATACAATTGTCTGCCGATGAAAGATATTTCTAAGTCTTTTTTTTTTAAAAAAAAAATCAGCTGTTTATTTTTCCATTGCCCAGCGCATGATTTGCAGCACTTTATGTCCTCCATCTCACACAGCCTTGACAAACCCTGCAATTTCCCTTAATTTCCTTTAATTCACATTGTGGACTCATTCAGCTTGGCACTTACATTATTAACTTAAAAGGGTGACAGCATAAAGTTGCAGAGAGGAACCTTTTTCTCTTTCATGCTTATTGAATAGGACAGCTTGTTAGCATTTCTAAGTTGAATGTCCAAAATTTAGGCACTACCGACATTGGTATGTTGTCAATAACCACATGCTTGAAATGAGGAAATGAGGGAGGGAGGGAGAGAGGGAGAGGGAGAGAGAGGGAGGGAGGGAGGGAGGGAGGGAGGGAGGGAGAGAATTAAGCATGTCTACTTTAATGAAAAGAAGGACTAGGGGTGATGTTCCAATAATTATGGGTCTGCTACAAGAGGGCGGGTCAACATATTATCCAAAGCACCCGAAGGCACAACAATTAGCAATGGATGGAACTAACCAAGAAGGGAGCCTACCAAGAAATAAGGAGAAGTTTCCTGACATTTAGAAAAATTAACAGGCAGAATGGCTTGCCTTCAAAAGTTGTGGGTGCTCTATCATTGGACATTTTTAAGAAAAGATTGGACAGCCATTTGCCTGAAATGGTATAAGTTCTTCTACTTGAGAAAAGATTAAAAACCTCCAAAACCTCTCCCAACTCTCTCCCCTCCCCTCCCGTCCTCTCCTCTCCTCAAGATTTTGGACTATATCTATGAAAAAGCCATTAATCAGCAAACTATCCCACAGTATTTTTTGCTTAGGATGATAAACTTCACCTAGATATAAGTCTGTAGAGATTCTCAGCCATCCATGTCATGGTTGTCCCAAAAGTGCTTTTTTCAGGAGGCAACTGGACTTTCTTGCTTTTTCTTTGAAGGCATTTCGCTTCTCATCCAAGAAGCTTCTTCAGGTCTGACTGGGTGGTGGGGCATGGAAGAATTTATATCCCTTGCAGACAGCTGGTCATTTGCATCCTTTTTGAGGATTGTTGAAGCATTTGGAGGTTTATCTGTGTCCTCAGGGTCACCTGAGTAGTGCTAATGGTTCCTGTAGTCTGCAATTTTTCTGGAAATCCATTCATACTCCTACACCACTCGAAGGGTGTTCATCCCAAATTGCATAGCTAAACGTCTGTAGAGAGTCTCAGTCATCCAGATCATGGTTGTCCCAAATGTGCTTTTTCAGGAGGCAACTGGACTTTCTTTCTTTTTCTTCTCATCCAAGAAACTTCTTCAGCTCCAGAGCTGAAGATGCAAATGACCAGCTCTCTGCAGCTCCAGGGCTGACACTGCAAGAAACATAAATCCTTCCATTCCCCATCATACATCCCCAGTTAGAGCTGAAGAAGAGCCTTAGATGAGAAGTGAAACACCTTCAAAGAAGAAGCAAGGAAGTCCAGCTGCCTCCTGAAGAAGCACCTTTTGGACTCCTCTAGATAAGTTAACTCTGACTTTTTTGAATGCCAATATTGATTGGATTTCAGATATTAAGGCAGAAATCCTTTATACCTTTCCTGATATTATACCCTAATAGTTCTAATGGATCTTTCCTTTTCCTTCTTGTTCCTCTGGAGGGACTTATTTAGGCACTTGTCTGCACAGGATTTACTATGGGTGAGTAGTCAAATCTGACCTAAGAAATCAATTAAAATTGGGAAGTTACACAAACATCTCTAGAAATAGTGCAGAGATGTATCTAACTGAATACTAATTGCTTTATTTAGTTTGCATTACATAACTTTCAGTGTCTTTCTTTCCCAGTTTTCTCCTTGTCCTGTGTTTCTCTTCTTCTCATCTCTTCTCCTGCCAAGGAGTATCAATCTTGCCTTCTTTTCAGGAGTATCTGCAGGAGGAGAGTCCAAATTCAAGATGGTCTCCACAGGATTGAAGATCATGATTACCCATGCTACACATAAAGAAAATCATGTGGTTGTGGGTTTTTTCCCCCTTCCTTTCCCTCATAGATAACCTGTCTCTGGCCATTTTGCTTCTACAAAAACATTTGTGTGTCGGGCTAGGAATTGCAGGGTTGTAGTTCACTAAAGGTTACCCAGCCAAGGATTATCAGACATGTCAGGATTAGCATTGGCATGTAGGCTTATATAACCCCTATAGCACTTTAGGGCATACTTTGGACAGTTTACAATGTAGAAACATTATTTGCATATTTCCCCCAACAATCTGGATCCTCATTTTAAAAGGATGGAAGATTAAGTCAACCTGGATCAAACTTCAAACTGTGGGCAGAGTTTGCCTGCAATACTTCACTTAAACCACTGTGCTACCAGGGCACATAGGAATGCTGCAGTAATAATCAAACAACAATGCAATCGGAAAAAATCTTGATATGATTGGATATCTTTCCTCTTTATTCAGCTAATTAATTTATATAATTATCTGCCACATGCACACATACTGTATGGACACCAAAATGGGTGTCTGAGTGCATGCTTGTGCCAATACATGCATGCATTTTCCATGATGGATTAAAGAAAGGTTCTACTTTTCCTCAGTCCATGGCCCAACCAGTTGGGACAAGTTGTTCCAACAAATGAAGCAGCTTACATTACTTCCAAGGGCAATGATTCAGTCATAAAGATCATTTGAGAGTCCTTCAACAAACCTAAAACTGTAGGAGGATATTTCAAATTTTGACTGATATATATATATAAGTACTACTACTTTTCAATAACAGCTAAATTCAGAATGGCATTGGGACACATGCATAATATGTATTATTTGTTGCTACATGTTTATGTGGGACACGGTGGCTCCATGTGGGGCTCAACGGCTAAGATGCTGAGCTTGTCGATCAAAAGGTCGGCAGTTCAGTGGTTCGAAATCCCTAGTGCCACCTAACGGGGTGAGCGCCCGTTACTTGTCCCACCTTCTGCCAACTTAGCAGTTCAAAAGCACATAAAAAATGCAAGTAGAAAAATAGGGACCGCCTTTGGTGGGAAGGTAACAGTGTTGCATGCGCCTTTGGCATTTAGTCATGCCGGCCACGTGGCCACGGAGATGTCTTCGGACAGCGCTGGCTCTTTGGCTTTGAAACGGAGATGAGCACCAGCCCCTGGAGTCGGGAATGACTAGCACATATGTGTGAGGGGAACTTTTACCTTTACCTTTACATGTTTATGCATCAGAACTTTAATAACACAAACTAAAATATAACATTGATTAATCATCCCATAGGTCCATTCCTCTGATAACAACCATTCCTAATTTTCCATAGGAACTTGACAAAATGAAGGTTCAGCTTTTTGGGGGGGTTTATTTGTGTGTGTGTATTTTGTTATGCTATGGAACATTTTTCCCCCAATTTATTTCTATTTCATCTGGTCCGATATAGAACTATACAGAACCATTATTTCACAAATACCATATAAATAACGTGAACTGCACAAAAGGAAGATACATATCCCATTAACATTTTAAAAAAACCCAAAAAAACCCTGATACCTAATTTATTTATTTATTTTTCCACAACAGACTCTTTGAAATGTTGTCTGGAAACAATCCTTGAACAAGCAAATGTAAAGGTGGAGATAAAAGAAATGCGACCTTAAAAGTGATTTATTGAGGCCATACTGTACGGTACAACAGCAACCCAAACCTGAAATATGCAAGTGTGCGTTTGTGGGTGTGGGTATATGTGTGTGTTTGCAGTATGCCTTTTTAAATAGTTATTATAGCACGTGAATACTAAGAGTATAAAAATTGTAAGCCCAACTTTATATGTGCATAAATATGCAAGTAAACTACTCAAATTAAGTAAAGTACTATGTTCACCAAATCTGCTTTGAAATGGGTAAAGGAAGAAGCATTCATCTACATAATAAAGAAAAAAAAAATTAAAGATGACTTTGTACTGCAGATAGCTGAGAAAAAATATTTTTGTAGCTGCTTTGTAAAATATTCATTAATCTCTTATTCACATGCTTGGGAACAAAGGAAAATTCATTACAAGGATTTTTTTTTTTAAAAAAAATAAGATTTGCTTTAAAAATGTTTAATCCCTTGTTCTCTGAGAAATTCTACAACATTTATCGAGTTTATTAATTTATACTCGTACGTACTCTCTTGACATTTTTGACATAGATTTTAATTTGAAGACTGCTAATAAAGCAAAAAGAGGCAAGGCACATTTTTCAAGATAAACCATAAAGCATATCAAAATAAAACCTTCTGCAACATTATTTCCTCTTCTCCCCCCCCCCATCGTTATGCTTCTTTGTCTTTTAATGATTTTAGAAAGAGATTTTTTTTAAATTTTTTATCCACATTAAATCGATACATTTTGACTAAGGAGAAGAAAACAGTAGCTTCTTTTATTCTTTCATTTGTATTCTTTAAAAAAAAGTTCTCTACTTTTTAATTTCTTTTCTTATCACAAGGCATAGCTAACAAATGAAAGATTCTCCTCTCCTTGGTTATGTTTGAAAAGAATGCAATGCGTTGGAATCCCAAATGAAAGGGGATCATATTTATTGCAAAACCTAGCATGTACCAGCAGGTCAACTGTGTGCAAATTCCATAAATCACACCAATGTAATTCACACCTCCACTCACTTTCCCTGAATTACGGTGCCTTCGATACTGCACAAATTAGGCCTGCACAAATTAGATGCCAGCAATCAAGATGCCTCCACTCTAGCAGTTGCAACGTGCTCTTTTGACCTCACATAGCTTCCACCCAGTACTCAGTCAACAGCTCTTCTCTCATTATCTCCTTATTTAGACAAGAGGTCTCATTCTATGATCATATATTTCTCCCTTGTGAAACCTTTAATCTTGGAGGCACACCAGGATTTAAACAGGTGCTCCATCTTTTATTTCTTTTTTTTTTGCTGAGCTGATAAATTTGTTGCACAAGATTAATTTAAGGAAGGGTCCACCCACCTCTGCCCCAAGGGATAAGTGCAGTGATTTCTTTTTAAGTTACAGAAATAAAAAAAAGTATTATAAATAAAAAAGCAGAAAAAACAATTGCTACCAACTTGCCTTCCATTGAGACCTGTATACTGCAGGAGTCAAAAAGAGGGCTGTGAAAATATTTACAGACCCCTCACATCCTGGACATAAACTATTTCAAGTCCTACATTCAAAACGATGCTATAGAGCACTGCACACCAGAACAACTAAACACAAAGACAGTTTTTTTCCCAAATGCCATCACTCTGCTAAACAAATAATTCCCTCAACACTGTCAAACTATTTACTAAATCTGCACTCCTATTAATCTTCTCATCGTTCCCATCACCCATCTCCTTCCACTTATGACTGTATGACTGTAACCTTGTTGCTTGTATCCTTACGATTTATATTGACTGTTTCCTAATATGATTTGATTGCTTATTTCTACCCTATGACTATCATTAAGTGTTGTACCTTATGATTCTTGAAGAATGTATCTTTTCTTTTATGTACACTGAGAGCATATGCACCAAGACAAATTCCTTATGTGTCCAATTTCACTTGGCCAATAAAATTCTCCTCCTCCTCCTCCTCCTCCTCCTCCTCCTCCTCCTCCTCCTCCTCCTCCTCCTCCTCCTCCTATGATGTTCTTGTATCTGCTCAAAAAACGAACTAATTTTGAGACATAATAGTGTTTATTTATCGCATGCTTATTTGTTATTAGTTTCATTTCAAGTAAATCACTGCAATGTTATCCTTCAGTTAATTTGGGTTTCAGGGCTTTATTATGCTTCAGATTATTTCAAAGGAAAAAGAAATCTGTAATTGAAGGTTAAAAACTAAGCAAAGCTAAAAATAAGAGCGAATTCCATTTTTGAGAGAAACAACTTTTTTCCTTGCTTTTTTGCCATAAGATAAGATTGGTAATGAATCTTGATTGCTGCAAGTATATTATTATTGTGTGTCTGAGTTCATTACTCAGTAACTATTGGATGCAGCCAGTTCCAGAGGGTGAACCAGTCAAATAATTCATGACCTGTGCAATGGAAAAGGAGCATTGCCAATGAATAGAATAGAATAGAATAGAATAGAATAGAATAGAATAGAATAGAATAGAATAGAACAGAACAGAACAGAACAGAACAGAACAGAACAGAACAGAACAGAATTTTATTGGCCAAGTGTGACTGGACACAGAAGGAATTTGTCTTGGTGCATATGCTCTCAGTGTACATAAAAGAAAAGGTATGTTCATCAAAAATGATAGGTTCAACACTTAATCATAGTCATAGGGTACAAATAAGCAGTCAAATCATATTAGGAAACAGTCAATATATATTGTAAGGATACCAGCAACAAGGTTACAGTCATACAGTCATAAGTGGGAGGAGATGGGTGATCAGAACAATGAGAAGATTAATAGTAGTGCAGACTTAGTAAATAGTTTGACAGTGTTGAGGGAATTTCTGTCATGAAATCTCCAAATGACCATAATAATGAGATAATGAAAATCATGTCCAAAGTCTAGACCACCACATTGCTGCTCATGTGAAAATACCAGTTCCAAAGTGTCTATGACAATTCGCCACAGCCAACTCACCATGGCCAACTTGTCCCAGCCAACTTGCCATGGCCAACTTGCTGCAGGACAACTTACCATGGGAGAACTCACTGAGGGATAAGAGTTACACTAATACCAAAGAAATGGTGGAGCAGACTCATTAAAGAAAGGATGCAGAAGGAGGGACAGAATGAAATGTGAGTGGCAAAAATTAAAATAACTTTTATTTATTTTAAATAATTAAATAGAATTGTTAAATTGTTGTCCCGCCATGAGTTGGCCATGATGAGTTGGCTGCAGCGAGTTGGCCATGATGAACTGGCTGCAGCGAGTTGGCCATGATGAGTTGGCTGCAGCGAGTTGGCCATGATGAGTTGGCTGCAGCGAGTTGGCCATGATGAGTTGGCTGCAGCGAGTTGGCTGTGGCAACTTGTCCCATTCCTAGTTCAGAACATACCCGCAAGAATGTTTCATGATGTAACCATGACATCCAGAGGTTGTTCCATTAACATACTACATTTTGGTACAATGCTGAAACTTACCTTCCTGGAAATCTATTTCAACACATGTGAAATCATAATTCTGGCATAAAAAGTGCCATACCAGATAGCAACAAACATGTATCTTACTAAAAAAAAAAAAAGTAACAAATTAAACATGTTAAATAATGTGCTTTAAAACTATGATGAAAACCAAGCAAAGGAGCATTCTTACTATTTCCTTGAATCAAAAAGGTTTGGGTGATATATGTCCAAGTTTTAAAATAAATATAGGTACATGCTCAGAAAATTTGTGGATACTATTTGAGATCATTAATTTTGATAAATAATGCCCATAGCTTTGAAGCAGAGTTGAAGCTTTGTATTTAGAATAGAATAACAGAGTTGGAAGGGACCTTGGAGGTCTTCTAGTCCAATCCCCTGCTTAGGTAGGAAACCCTACACCACTTCAGACAAATTGTTATCCAACATCTTTTTAAAACTTCCAGTGTTGGAGCATTCACAACTTCTGGAGGCAAGTTGTTCCACTGGTTAATTGTTCTAACTGTCAGGAAATTTCTTCTTAGTTGCTTCTCTCCTTGATTAGTTTTCACCCATTGCTTCTTCTTTTTTTTCTTGAAATTTTTTTTTATTTAAAACAAAAACAAAACATAAAACCACAATCATTCAAATACAATCACAGACAGTGTGTCGATCGGTTAAAATTCTTTTGTGCACGATCCCATATCCAAAATTACCAATTATTTAATTTCTCTTATTTAACAGTTTTATATATCCCTTTATGTTATTATACTCATTTAACCATTATTTAACATAAGAAAACACTTCATGTTATTTTATCATTACATTAATTTCATATTTCATATTTCATCTCAATGCTTTATTATCTAGCCATGGGTAAAACAAATCCCAAATCAAATAATATTGTTTATCTTCCTGTTCTCTAATTTCAAATGTCAATTTACTCATTTCAGCACAGTCCATAATTTTCTTAATAACTTCATCATCAATAGATATCTTCTCGCCTTTCCAATTTTTAGCAAAAACAATTCTAGCCGCTGTTAAAACATTCACAATTAAATATCTCAGTTTTTTGTTATACATTTCTGGTAAAATCCCTAATAAAAATATCTCTGGTTTAAAGTCAATGTGTTTCTTTGTCATTTTTTCCAACCATGTGTGGATTTTAGTCCAATATCTTATAGCTTCTGCACATGTCCACCACATATGGTAATATGATCCTGGAGTCTGATGACATTTCCAACATTTCTCTGATTTGTTCTTAAACATTGTGGCTATTCTCGTTGGGCGTAAATGCCACCTGTGAAACATCTTATACAAATTCTCCTTATATGCTGTAGACATTGTCATTTTATAATTTTGCAACCACAATTTTTGCCATTTCTCTAGATCAATCCCATGACCAAAATTTTCCCCCCATGCTATCATTATTTCTTCCACCCATTGCTTCTTGTCCTACCCTCAGGTGCTTTGGAGAATAGTTTGACTCCTCTTCTTTGTGGCAGCCCCTGAGATATTGGAACATTGCTATCATGTCTCCCCTAGTCCTTCTTTAGAAGATCTCAGGTTTATTTTCCAGAAAAGACACAGCTTAGTATATCCTTGTTTGAAATCTAGAACCTCAATCTATCATGTAACACTCTGTAATCAACCTTCAATCTTCCTGTTGAATTTCAAAAGCCCACCAGAATGACATCATTGAGGGATAATTATTTTACAATGCTTTCCAGTGGAACACAAAATCTTGGATACAAAACTTTGCAAAGATTAGTAAGACTAAAAAACCAGGATGTACATTAAGCCAGCATATACTGGTATACTCGTTGGAATGGAGAGAGATTGAGTCTAGTTAGCACTCAATAACAAAGTTGATCTAGGATCAATAATTGCCTCTCAATAGGCATTTTTCTATAGAGTTGCTCTTGAAGGCATAAAATGAGAAGAGAATCCCAGGTAAGCCACTTTGAGATTTTAAAGAAAAGAAAGTATATAGTGTAACAAACAAATATATAAATCCCTAAATTTAATGATGATGTGGCTACATGAACTTTTTACAGATGCTCCATACACCAGACTTGCTTTGTACCTTCAGTTACTTCAATACAATTTTCTCATGTTTAAATGTTCAAACAAAATGCCTACTTTGATTGGCAGGAACATTTCTGTAAAGGGAAATCTTTATGATTTATTTCCAATTTATTGTAGCTGCGTGCCTAAAACATTTACTTAAACTTTTATTTCTTCAAAGGAATGAGACCTGAGCCAACTATGGTCTCAAAAACAAAGGAAGAGAAATACTGGCTGCACAAAAGGCAAACTTTTCCCTTTAATCTTTCATACATCATTCTTAAAGGCACTTATTAAAAACTACCACTGTAAAAACAAGCAGAGGGAGGGAAAGAGACACATGTCGAGTTGAAGCCTTATTAAAAGACCTGAACTGTCTCCTGTAATAGATAGGGAATTGCAGAGGAACTAATATTAATCTATAATTTTCTTGGGTTCAGAAACATTTTGTAAACACCACCCTTCATATTCCCCTGAAATGGCAGTTTGAATACCACCTGAAAATTAATAGAAAGAAAGAAGGAATCTGAGTTAACAAGTAGAAAGCATACCAAGTTGAAGACTATTTGACTTAGAGATACTTTTTTAAAGTAGGAATGAGCATTTACATATAAAGAAAAAGGGGGCCCAAAGAAAACGAAAATAAAAGAGACAGGAGAGGCTTCAGCAGCTGAAGTATTTGAAGTTCTTTCAAAAACTGATTTTTTAAAAAATTAGTTGTATTGCAAAAGAGGAGCATGGAAAAAGAAAAGATACAGAGTACTTTAAATGTGGAGTTGGGACAGCTCAGAAAACATACAGACAATCTTTTCTTCCTCGTATTATTTACTGACTTGCTTTCCCATTCTTTACAATAATAATATGTATAGAAAAAAAAAATGATGTTGATTTTTGGCTGAAATGAAAAATGGCACACTGGTGTCTGATATCTATATGTAGTTTTTTTCTGTCCAAGTAGCATAAAATTTTCTGGGCTTCTGCTAGTCATTCAAGGCAACAGACCTGCCAGATTTCCAAAGAAAATTGGGAAGCCAGTGATGTCGAGCAATAAAAAGCCACAATTGAAAACCCAAAGACACCCACCTCTCCTTCCCACAGCAAAGTTGATGAAATGCAGTTTGATAATAGAGATTTGATGTAAGGCATTAACATGAAAAGAAATCTAAAAATACTTGGGAGCTTTCAATTTATTGCAGAATGGAGACAAAAAAGTACTTTGACCAAATGTATTAAACAAGTTGAACAATTTTTTATAAAGTTTTTTTTAAAAATATACAATTTAAAACATTGGACATAGTGCGACTTTTCTGGTTCAAACATTTCCATCAAGTTTTACCTTACAACAAATACAATTCATATTCAATATATAAATATGTACAGTCTATCAAAATTCAGACACACAAATCTCTTCGTCTGTGAAAATTTCTTTCTATACCAATACAATTCCTACCTATCACATAATACTAACATAATAATTTTCCAACTCTCGATTTATCAATATTTCTTTATCCCGACATTCCTCCTCAACACCAACCATTGATACATTTTATTCCAGATTTCATGATATTCCGTTTCACCCTTGTCTTTGAGTTCTAGAGTCAGCCTCTCCATTTTTGCGCAAATCAGTATCTTATTTATTATCTCTTTGGGGGGGGGCAGATTTCTTTACTTTTTCAATTTTGCACGAAGACCAGTCTTGCTGCCGTTAGTATATGCAGCATTAAATATATTGAAGTTGAACCATTTTTTGAAATCAGAGCTAAATGGTGGAAGTGTAATCAAAATAATCACTATGGGGTTTATCACTGTTATATGATAAACAAAAGAAATATTTGACTGGACTCAGATGGAGCTTGATAACTAGGATAGGAAAACAAGAAAACTAATCATAATATACCATGCTCTACTATACACTCAAAAAGTGATACTGATTGGTTGTATTATCCGTGAACCAAACAGGCAGAAGATTCCTACAGGTGAAAGAAACTGCTGAGGAATGGCTTGAATGATTATATTAAGAAAAATAAAGAATTCTTACTGCAAGAAGTCAATTGAGGAAAGCTTTTAAAAACAACAAAGGTGAAGGGCAAGTATAGAAAAGAAACAATCCAAAATCAATTTGTTAATTGGAAGAACAAGACAATGGACGATCCATCCTTGAAAAAGATAGAAGGAAATGCCAATAAAAATGCCACATGGAGCTGGTTAAAGAAAGAAACTGAAGGGTTTGTTTTAGTGGCTTTTCTGACTAATTTCAATTTTTCCAACTGTGATGCTGGAGAAGGCTACTGCATATCCCTTGGACAGCAAAGGTGATTAAGAAGCAAAATACTGGAGTGCATAACACCAGACATGTCACTAGAAGGCAAAAAATTCTGTCTCACTTACTTTGGCCATGTCATGTGGGGGAATTCATTGGAGAAAGAAAGCCGTTATGTTTGGAAGAGTTAGTGGTAAAAGGAAACCAGGCAATCAAAGAACATGGTAGCTGGATACTATCAAAGCTAACACCAGCCAGAGCATAGAAATCTCAGAGAAAGAATGCAAGATTGGAAAATGTGGAGAGACTTGGCCCATAAAATCACAAGCATCAGACTTGACTGAACAGATAACATCATCATCATTGTATCTTCAGTAGACTTCTATCCACAATTATCAGTTTTCTTATTTCACCCCCTCCACCTTTCCATTATTACTGCTGGCATTAGAAATGGTGCTGGTTGTCACCTTTAAAGGCCTTCATGGCTTGGGACCAGGTTATCTGAGGGATTGTCTCTTGCTGGTCACAACTACCCAACCCATCAGAGCGGGGAGGCAGGGAATGCTGCGGGTCCCATCCCTGAGGGAGATACACCTGGTGGGACCCAGAAGAAGGGCCTTCTCCGTGGTGGCTCCCTCTCTCTGGAACTTCATTTCCCCAGAGATTAGAATGGCCCCCACTCTAATACTCTTCTGGAAGGTGCTGAAGATTTATTTATTTATTTATTTATTTTTATTAAATTTATATGCCACCCTTCTCCTGTAGCAGTGGTCCCCACCCCCGGTCCGCGGACCGGTGCCGGGCCGTGAAGTACCTGGCACCGGGCCGCGCAGCGGCCGGGGGACAGGAACGCTTCAGCACAAAGGCTCCTGGGCCGTGCGCAATGGGCCTGCGCAAAGGCTCCTGGGCCGTGGCCCCACCCCTGCGCGCGCTCAGCGGGCTGCAGCCCCACCCCTGCGCGCGCTCAGCGGGCCGCGGCCCCACCCCTGCGCGCGCTCAGCGGGCCGCGGCCCCACCCCTGCGCGCGCTCAGCGGGCCGCGGCCCCACCCCTGCGCGCGCTCAGCGGGCCGCGGCCCCACCCCTGCGCGCGCTCAGCGGGCCGCGGCGATAAAAAGGTTGGGGACCACTGTCCTGTAGGACTCGGGGCGGCGCACAGAATTAAAAACATATAACAATAAAAATCCTAAAAACAGCCAATATAAAACCCCAAACAGAATAAAATCTCATAGCAGATCAGGGAAATTGCTGAAACAGCCATGTTTTCAGGTCGGTGCGGAAAGTGCGGAGGTCAGGGGCCGTCTGGAGCCCGATGGGTAATTCATTCCAGAGGGTCGGTGTGGCCGCTGAGAACGCCCTCATCCTGGGGGCCACCAGACGACATTGTCTGGCCGATGGTACTCGGAGGAGGGCAGCCCTATGTGACCGCACAGGGCGATGGGAGGCCGGTAGGAGGTGGTCCTGCAAGTACCCGGGCCCATGCCATGTAGGGCTTTAAAGGTAAGAACCAGCACCTTGAAGCAGATCCGAAGAACAACCTGCAGCCAGTGCAGCTCGCGCAGGAGAGGTATCACATGGGAGTAACGGGAAGTTCCCATAACAACCCGCACGCTGCATTCTGGACCAGCTGGAGCCTCCGGGTGCACCCCAAGGGCAGCTCCATGTAGAGGGCATTGCAGTAATCTATCTGAGAAATAATGAGAGCATGAGTGACTGTACGGAGGGCATCCCTGTCTAGGAAAGGAAGTAACTGGTGCACCAGGCGAACCTGTGCAAAAGCCCCCCTTGTCACGGCCGTCAGATGATCCACCAAGGACAGCCGAGAATCAAGGAGGACACCAAGATTATGAACCTGTTCAGAGGGAGTCAGCTTTTCCCCTCCCATCTGAAGTGATGGGGCAACTAGATCAGGAGATGCTGGCATCCACAGCCACTCAGTCTTGGAGGGGTTGAGTCTGAGCCTGTTTCTACCCATCCAGACCCATACCACCTCCAGGAGGAAGATCTGGTTCTGCCAGCGGGCCTGGGGAACCCAGAGCAGGATGGAGTCCATTAAATGGCTTGTGTGATCGGCTGTCACTGGGGCATGATGTGGGGTTATAATGTGATTTTATTACATTGATTTATTTGATTTTTTATTAGTTTTACTGTTTTTAAATGTGGTTTTTATATTCTGTAAGCCGTCTTGAGTCGCCATGGGGAAATCGGTGGCAATATAAATTTTAATTTTAATTTTAATTTTAATTTTAATTTTAATTTTAATAATAATAATAATAATAATAATAATAATAATAATAATAATAATAATAATTCCTAACCCATTGTTTTCAACAAAAGATTGAAAAACAGGAAATGTTCTTTAACTTGCAAATAAAAGCTTCGCATGAATAAACTAAGCCATATCCTTTTGGTCCTGTTATTACAACGGCATGACTTCCTCAAGAATTTGAGGAAGTCCCATTCCTCTTGTAAGTTCCATCAAATATCACCTCATTATTTCAGCAGCTGAACTTTCCAACATAACAGCATCCTTCCAACTGTGCAGTGACAAACTTGTCAGATCATTCACCTGATTTGTACTCAGGTTACTTCATTATCTCTACTGAATCCATAATGCAAATGCTAATATCAGAAGAAAAGCTCAAAAATAGCTTTTCTGTAAGTTGGATGACATCTATCTACTAAAAAAACCCCTAGCTTGCTAATTAGCCCAAGAAGACAGCAAAGCTAATCTGATAGCATTAAAAAAAATGCATGAGGACACTTGTGATAATAATAATTAAAAAAAAAATCTTTGTGATATTTATTCTAGATTTTCTGCAGCTGTTAAAGAAAAGAAGAATGTCAAGCAATTGCAAAATAATTGGAAAGTCAACTGTTGAGAAATTCTGTGAATCTGGTATGAAAATTGTACAAATATGGAGAGCTAATATCATGCATGAGAGCCTATATATGATATGGTTGACAGAAAACATGGAAAGAAAAGGGAGACTGTTTTTCATTATTTTGTCCAAAAGACCAGTGCTCTCTGTATTTATGCATACCAATAAATGTTACTTTTTGATATATATCTTCGAAGGCTTTGGTTTCCAATTTAGATGGGCATTTTATCCGCAAATCTCAGTCTTCATTACTTTTATATCATCATCATCATCATCATCATCATCATCATCATCATCATCATCCTCAACATCAACATCAACATCATCACTAACAACTACATTTATTTTATATCACACTCAGAGACACTCAACTGGTTACATATATAGTTAAGGACCCATTGAGTGGATCATTAAGTGCATTCAGTGATATCAGCTAGCATAACTTTTACATTCAAGTTACAGAAAGACCCAATGACATGGACCTTAAGTAAAGAATTCAAAGAGCTGCCCCTCAAGCCCAGTTAGAGAGCTTCCACAGAAGGTTGTCAAAAATAAGAAAGAGAAGATCCTGGGGGACTGTCAACATCCCAACTGATGATCCTAACAAAAGCAAGCACACTTGAGACCTGCCAATGTCCCAGTGCAAAACTTTATTGAGTACATCATTTAAGCGCTACTGAAGGTAAAACTAGCTCTACCTAATCCTTGTGCAAGCCCACATAGTACAACATTAAATTCCCCCTCCCTGTTCTGACCTAGGCTCCCTTAACAAGCAGGAGGCAGGAATTACTGTCAAAACCTCTTTTATTTACATGAACTGTGAATTACGTTCATTCACCATCAGCAAAGTTTGTCCAAACAGTTTTTCAAAGGAAATTTCTCAAAACACCTTATCTCGTTTGGCAAGCTGTCACGTAACTTGTTTCCAACTGCAGTACAAAGCAAAACCTGGCACAGAGTCTCCCAGAGTCACGGAATGAATGGGTTGTTTCCTGCAAAAGCCCACTCCCTGTTCACTCCTCTTTTATTTCCTATGGGAGAGGTCAATCACCTCCAAGGTGTGGCTTTTACTCCCGAGTCGATGTTGCTTTCTGAGTTGTTCTTGTCTTCTGGCAGCTCTGCGCATGCGCACACTGGGAATGAGCTCCAGCTGTTCTTTTGCCTCACTGCTGTCTACCTCCTTCTCTGCCTCTGATGCAGAGCCCTCGTCCGAGCTTTCCCCAGCCCCCAGGACTGGCCCAAGTTCCTCCCCAATCTCCTCATTGTCTGACTCTGCTACCAGCTCTGCTAGCCACAGGTGGGCCACAACACTCCCCCCTATTAGTGCAGGTCACATTGTCCAATTGAGTGTTATTGTATTGTTATGAAAAAGAATCTCTGGGTTTGGCTAATACATGCAAATGTGACCTTGAATTTCACAAGGCTCTTCTCCTTGAAATTTAGAGCCTGAATTCCTTCTTATCCTTCCCTCCCTGTTTTTTTTTTTGTTTGTTTTGTTTTTTGTTAGGAAGTCGAAAAGCAATAATGGTTGCAACAGCATAAGTGTGCTTTGAGCTTGACAGGGACTACAAATCCAGACAGATAAGCAGGTTCTAGCCAATCAACCAGTCAGGCAGTAGACAAGAACCAGAAGACAGTGGTGGTGATAGATGTAATGGTGCCAAGTGACAGACAACATCAGGAAGAAGGAGGATGGAAAGCTGGTACCAAGATCTGAAGGAGGAACTGGAGAGAATGTTGAAAATAAAAGCCATAATGGGTCCCAGTAATGATAGGAGAAGTTGTGTAGGCTGTGGCTCCTAAACTGGAAAGTGGCTGATCCCAGGAACAACATTAAAGTTCTTTGTCCACAATATACCACTATGTTGGAAATGTAAACACCAAAAAGGAACTTCTTATCACATGTGGTGGTCTTGTCATAAGGCAAAACATTACTGGCAAAAAGTTAAAACACAAATAGAAGAAATTATAAATCAACACATAGAAATGAGGCCAGAAACTTTCTTACTGGGAATAATTTCAAGGTCATATGAAAAAGAAATATGATATTTAATCATTCACATAATTACAGCAGCATGAATAGTTTATGCCCACAACTGAAAAAAATAACAATATACCATCAGAAGACAATGTGATTAGAAAAATTATGTAGTGTGCAGAAATGGATCAGCTTATGAAGGAGATACAAGAAAAAGACGAAACAGAATACTACCTAGTCTGGGAGAGATGGTATAAATGGTTGGAGGAAAAGGGGAAAAAGGATAAGGGAAGACTAAATAACGGTTGAATTAGGTGGAGAAATATAGGAAGAAATGGGAAGAAATAAAAATTGTGGAAAGGAAATTGTGTACATGCTTATGTCAAATGTAAATAAAATAATTAGAATAATATAATACATTATAATGGTATATATATGATATATTAAAAATATATGTGTAAAAGATATACTAAGATAAGAGAGAGAAAATGTATAAGTATCAGTGGTGGGTTCCTCCTGGTTCAGCCCGGTTCTGCCGAGCCGGTAGCGGTGATGATATGATGTCACTGAACCTGTTCTGCCCCTCCGCCCCCCCATCCCCCGCTCCTGCATTATTCTTACCTTTTATTTGGCCCCACCCCCAATCTATTGCTGCCTCTCGAGTCCCAGCTGATGGGCTATAAGGAAAAACTGTTTAAGCTCTTGCCGGAGGGCTTCAAAAGGCTTCCCTCCAGCTGATCAATGGTAAAAGGCAGTTTGGTGGTAGACTGGTGCCTCCAAAAACAAATGAGTAGACTGGTGCCTGCAAAAACAAATGGGTAGACCAGTGCCTGCAAAAATACATGAGTAGACCGGTGCCTGCAAAAATAAATGGGTAGACCAGTGCCTGCAAAAATACATGAGTAGACCGGTGCCTGCAAAAATACATGAGTAGACCAGTGCCTGCAAAAATACATGAGTAGACCAGTGCCTGCAAAAATAAATGGGTAGACCGGTACAGCTCTGCAAGCAGTTAAAAGCCTGTAGACCAGTACCTCTGCTAAATCCTAAAGAATTGTCACATGACCATCAAGCCACAAAATAAACCATGCCCACAGTACCGGTAGTAAAAATTTTTAGAACTCACCCCTGATAAGTATGGATTACCGACGAGAAACTGTTGAAAAGAAGAAAGTAATAATAATAATAATAATAATAATAATAATAATAATAATAATAATAATAATAATAATAATAATAATAATAATAATAAAGAGTGCACTGCTAGTAATAGCTAAGATCCTGCACCAAACCTTCAAACTCCCAAGCCTTTGAGATTGAGGAAGGCACAAACCACCCGTAGGGGTGAGAAGGGATTTTTTTTTTTTTTTTGTATTTAAATTTCTTTCAAGTTGACCTTGACTCTTGATATTTTTTTTATCAACACGAGCAGGCAATTTTCTTGCAGAAGTGCCTTGCTATTGCCTTTTTCCAGAATGTACTTTGCCTTCTAAGTTTAATCTAAATCCCTGGGATATTTTTATTATTATTATCTCCCTTAGATATAGCAACCAAATTCAACCTTGCTTAACTTTTAGAGATCCGGCAAGGTTGACTAGATGCAGCTCCCTGCTCTGATTAAAATCTCCTTCAAATCAAAGTTGACTTCTGGTAACTGTACATTTATATAGTTTCTTTGCAGCAATTTAGGAGTGCTTTGCCAGTGTTTTCTTCCAAGATTAAAAACAAACAAAATAGCTTTTTCTTTCAAGTCTGCAGCCCTGGAATTCCTCATTCTCTGCCATCTAAATATTAATCAGGTCTTAGCGCTTTTTTTGTTTTTGTTTTTGTTATTAGATGAAGTTATATCATCTAGCTGAGCACCAAAGAACAGTAATATTAAAACATTTCTATTTACCGTATTTTTCGGACTATAAGACGCACCAGACTATAAGACGCACCTAGATTTAGAGGAAGGGGAAAAAAAGTTTTTGGCCTCCGTGCATTGTGTTTTTGCCCTCCCCAACCCCCAGAAGCACTTTGCAGGCCAAAAACAAGCCCATTTTTGGCTTCCTGAACCCTCCGCACATCCCATTTTCACCAAAAATATGCCCATTTTGGGCCTGCAGAGTGTTTCTGGGGGCCGGGGAGGGTGAAATGCAATGCATGGAGGGTTCAGGAGGCCAAGAATGGGCTCTATTTTTGGCAAAAATGGGCTGTGCAGAGCACTGCAGAGTGTTTCTGGGGGTCCAGGGACGGCAAAAATGTGATACGCGGAGGGTTCGGGAGTCCAAAAACAGGTCTTTTTTTGGCAAAAACTGGCTGTGCGGAGCACTGCAGAATGCTTCTGGGGGCCTGGGGAAGGCAAAAAGGTGATGTGCAGAGGGTTTGGGAGCCCAAAAATGGGCCTATATTTGGTCTATAAGACGCACTGAAATTTTCTTATATTCTAAAAAATACGGTATGTCCTAATTGTTTCCCCACAAGTTAAGCACACTGTATATCTGGAAACAGTTCTTTGTCAGAACTCCTCTCACTTTTAACTGTGTGCTTTTCCCTTTAATATTATTTTGAAGCAGTGGCTCTTTATGGAGATTCCGTATTAGTCCTTCAATTGCCTTTATGGACTTCAGCACCCTACCATTGGTAAGCAAAAGGAATTACAGCCTAGGAGAGAAAACAGAGGTAAATCTAATCTCAACAGCCAAGTTACAATGCAACAGTTGAGATTGTATATACACGGTCACACTCTGACAATCAAATCTCCTTGGAGAGAGTCAGCAATGAGACAATTTCCATTCCCTTTTCAAGGGAAGACATTTCAATGCCATCAGATTGGTGCAAAATTAACTTACAGACAGCAGCAATAAACATCAATTACAAATCTGTTTTCAGTTGAAAACCAGAGCTACATTTTCATTACACTAAAAAAAAAAAAAAAAGGTAAACTCCCAGTTCATAAAAGTGCATGCCATATCATTAGAGGCATAATAAAGATTTTTTAAAAAATATTTCTGAACAACATAATGATGTATCTTTCTTCATAACGACATTATTTCCCCTTGGAAAGGAACACATTGTAATGTATAAATCTGAGATTTAAAAAGATTTTAACAAAGTACAGGGATCCCTTAATATTTATCTGTTAATATGTTCAAGAATGAGGATTCAATTGATTTTTTTAAGAAAAAAAAAAAAAACCCTGTATGCTATTTTGTGGTTGTAAATATTTTATCAAACAAAATAACTGTTTTTCCTTGAACAAAGATTCCAGTTATTTAATTATAGAGTGAGAAGGAACTGGTGAGGGTATTGCAAAGGGTATCAAACTTAAGGCCCGGGAATCAGATCTGGCCTGTGGGGTGCTTAGATCTGGCCCCCAGGGCTGTCCTAGAAACAGCAAAGGACCAGCTGTGGTGCCTCTGCCAGTGAAAATGAAGCTCAGGAGCCTGAAATTAGTGATGTCAAGTTGCCCATGCCCACCCTGGCCATGCTTACCCCAGCCTCCCAAGGTCAAACACAACCCCGATGTGGCCCTTAATGAAATCGAGTTCAACACCCCTGCTCTAGATCAGTGGTGGGTTGCTCCCGGTTCGCACCAGTTCGCAAGAACCGGTAGTAAAAATTTGTAGTAGTTCAGAGAACCAGTAATAACATTGGCTGGCCATGCCCCCGAACTTGTCCCCGGCCGAGTCGCCACTCGCTTACCCCGCCCACCTCATCAAAGGCTTTTTTTAATTATTTTTTTAAAAGTATTTTTTCTACAACCTCTTCGGCCAAAAAAATGTTTTTAAAAGTAAAAAAAAAAAAAAGCCTCTGATAATCACGCGGCTTAGCTGGGATCGTCAGAGGCTTTTAAAGGCATTTTTTCTACAACCTCTTCAGCGGAAGAGGTTGTAGGGAAAAAAATGCCTTTAAAAGCCTCTGGCGATCCCAGCTGAGTTGCCTGATCGTCAGAGGCTTTTAAAAGCATTTTTTTCTGCAACCTCTTAAGGTTGTAGAAAAAATGCTTTTAAAAATTTTAAAAAGAGTTGGCCACGCCCACCCAGTCACATTACCCCCACCAAGCCACGCCCACAAAATAAGCCACACCCACAGAACCGGTAGTAAAAATATTTAGAACCCACCTCTGCTCTAGATGAAGCCTAAACTCTTTAGTTATAGTTAGGCAGCTCACCATTGCTGAATGGGGACATAGACACCTCTTTTGGAGACTTCCAATAGCATTTGTGGTAACATTGGAAGCCCAGAATGTACTCCTATCTCAAGAGACAACCAAGATCACGTGCTTGATCAGGGAAGCTTCTTCATGATCATTTTCCCTGCAGTAAAGCAAGGAGAAGTAAGGGCTGTCTCTCAGAATTATGCCATAGATCAGGAATTTTGAAACTAAACTATAGCATCTTATTATTTCAAGAAGTTTGGGCCTTAAATGAGCCCAATTTGAATAACTACTTCAGAAACTAAATAAAGGCAATACCAAGCTATGGAAGAGGGTCACAGATACCATTATTAACATTAAATTACAATTTGATTACATCTTACTGCCATTGCTTAACCATTTAATGTTGACGCTGTTGATCATATTTAAGTAAGTTGAAGTACTTACTTTTATTGTGTGCATCCATCCCCTTGGAATTAGAGCCTTGATAGTACAGTGGTCTAAGCATCCTGTTATTAACACAGCTGCCTGCAATTTACTGCTGGTTCGAATCTTTCCAAGGCTCAAGGTTGACTCAGCCTTCCATCCTTTCTAAGGTAGGTGAAATGAGGACCCAGTTTGTGGGGGCAATAAGCTGACTTTGTATAAATATAGAAAATTATGAAGGCTGTTGCTTAACGCATTGTAAGCCGCCCTGAGTCTCCGGAGAACGGCGGCATATAAATCAAATTTTATATATATATACATATACATATACATATACATATACATATACATATACATATATATATATATATAATATATGCCTAAATGAAATCACACAGGGACCAAATAAAAAGCTATACAGAAAGCTGTTTTTCCTTTAATTCTTTATATGCCTTTATTTTATTTAAAATTTCTAATAATAAAGTAGAGATATATAAATATGGATGGATGGACAGATGATGGGTAATCTGAGAGAGAGAGAGAGAGAGGAAAGGAGGGAGGGGGAGAGAGAGAGAGAGGGAGGGAGGGAGAGGGAGAGAGATATGGATGATAGACAGAGGATAGATAGACAAATGTTCTGCTCACCTCCTGTAAGTATTGCTACTGACAAGTGAGGACTTAGAAGTTAGATGAGACCATATAATCAAACCATTAACCAGTGTTTCAAATTTTCTTACCAGTTGGAAGAATTAATTTCCTAAGAGAGGCAAAAGAATATGTAACTTTGCTGAATTATTCTTGAAGCAGGTGGTCATTTACAGTAAGTATCACTTAACACTTAGTGGTGCTTTGCTTTGAATGGTGATAGACTGATAGAATACGCCTTCTGGAGAGCAGGCAGAAAATCCAGGGTTGATTTATGCTTAGTATTCCACAGTATAATCTACATGTGGGACCACAAATTGATGGGGCACCATTGACCCAGTTTTGAGACCTGACACTGAGATACCCAATGTTGAACCCAGGATATAAAGATCAGTAGGATCTTTATATCCTGTTAAAGGTTAAAAATTAAATATTTTCTTCATCTCAGCTGACAATTATCTGTTGTACTGTACAACAGCAGTAAAGAGAAAGGCAAGAGTATCTGTGTACTTGTAAGCTGGCTTTTTAAGGACTTTGTTTAGGTGAAAGATCATGTTGCAAAGATTGGAATATCCCTTTCTCTCTTGGAGCCAGTGGTGGGATTCAGCTGGTTTGGCCCAGTTCAGGCGAACCAGTTGTTAAATTGCTGGCTGGCTCCACCCCTTCCGCCCCGCCCCTTCCAGGAGTCCCCACATGCCCCATTTTGGCTCTCAGGCAAGTGCAGGGAGGTCTACTAGGCCCAAAACGGGGCATGGGTAAGGTGACCAGACATCCCGCTTTTGGCGGGACAGTCCCGCTTTTGAGCAATTTGTCCCGTGTCCCGCGGCGTTTCAAAAAAGTCCCGATTTTTCTTGAGCCCCAGCTGATGGCTAGAAGAAAAAAAAAACTGTTTAAACTCTTGCCCGGGGCTTCAAAGGGCCGCCCTACAGGCAATCAGTGTAAAGCAGTTTTTTTTCCCCTAGCTAAGCTTCAGAAACGAAACCGAAACCAGGGTCTTTGGTGCAGCGTGACAAAATGAGGCAGAGAGAGATTTATTTTTATTTTTATTTTTCCTCCCCAAAAAAGGTAGGTGAAAAACTGCAAACAATGGGAAATTTAGGAGGAGAGTTCAAGATTTTAAAACACAAAGGAAAAAAAGCTGTATTTAACTAGGGAATTGTAATAATTGAGATACTATTAATTGTATATTGTGTTGAAAGCAGAAATGGTTAAGTTGTGGTTCGGAGGAATATATGGGAGAAATTATTTGGTTTATTATTATTGGTAAATATAATTAATTGATTTGTAAGAAATTGGATTGCATGGAAATAATTGGAATATTCATGTTCATATTGATTAATATACAAAAAAGATAGTTTTATAACTAATTGATTTATATTAAAATGTTGAATTTGTATTAAACAACTGTATTACATAATTACATAATTAAACAATGTGAGGATGGATATAAAAATAGATGACAATGGGAAGGGGTATAATATAGAATAGAAGGGAAAAATTGAATTTGATTAAGATTAGAGATGAGGATGAAGGGTAATATTGGTTTTTTTAAAAAATAGATGAGGAATAAATATGGCAAAAAAGAAATATAGAAATTGTAAATTTAATTGAAATGACTAAACGCTGTTTAAATTTGTGAACCAGCCAAATATTCTGTTCAAAGAAAATACATTGTATGTTTGTATGTGTGTTTCTAATTATTGCTATTTATTCATATTTGTTCTCTTTTATTCTTTAAAGTTTAACAATTCATTCTTTATCTTAATATCTTTATATTTGCTTGGGGTTGGCTTTCTTCCCTTTCATCTTTTTTATTGTACAGCAATCTTTTTCCTCAAACCTACCACCTCTCTCTTTTCTTTCCTTCTTACTTTCTCTTCCCCCCACCCTCTTTTTCTCCTCCCTACTTCCTCTTTCTTTCTCCTTCTCCTCCTCTCTTCCTCCCTCTCTTACCCTCACTCCTACTCTAATTTCCATTCCTTCATCCCTCTCTATTGCTGTAATCCTTTAATGCATATGGACTACTCAGAGGGCTGAAAAAGTTATTTTTGACTGGTCCTCACACTTTTGACCAGTCCTCGAACTTATGACTGTCCTCACATTTTACATTTTTGCCCTATCTTGTCATCATGGTGAAGAGAAGCAGTTGTGAAATGAGTGACATGGTTGTTAAGAATGCTGCATGGGCATAAATGTGAGGATGGTCATAAGTGTGAGGACCAGTCAAAAGTGCGAGGACCTGTCAGAAATGACTTTTTTTAGCTCTCTGGTTAGTCCTTTTGTGCATATGGACTACTCAGAGGGCTGAAAAAGTTATTTTTGACTGGTCCTCACACTTTTGACCAGTCCTCGAACTTACGACTGTCCTCACATTTTACATTTTTGCCCTATCTTGTCACCATGTTGAAGAGAAGCAGTTGTGAAATGAGTGACATGGTTGTTAAGAATGCTGCATGGGCATAAATGTGAGAATGGTCATAAGTGTGAGGACCAGTCAAAAGTGCGAGGACCTGTCAGAAATGACTTTTTTCAGCCCTCTGGTTAGTCCTTTTGTGCATATGGACTACTCAGAGGGCTGAAAAAGTTATTTTTGACTGGTCCTCACACTTTTGACCAGTCCTCGAACTTACGACTGTCCTCACATTTTACATTTTTGCCCTATCTTGTCACCTTGTTGAAGAGAAGCAGTTGTGAAATGAGTGACATGGTTGTTAAGAATGCTGCACGGGCATAAATGTGAGGATGGTCATAAGTGTGAGGACCAGTCAAAAGTGTGAGGACCTGTCAGAAATGACTTTTCAGCCCTCTGAGTAGTCCCTATACACATAGCCATGGCCACCCGGTCACATGACCAGGTAGCCACGCCCACCCAGTCACATGGCCTCCAAGCCACGCCCACACAATAAGCCACGCCCACAATGGTGTCCTTCTTACCAATGTTAAAATCTGTTCACCTTACCCTATAGACATAGCCATGGCCACCCGGTCACATGACCAGCTAGCCACGCCCACCCAGTCACATGACCAGCTAGCCACGCCCACAAAATAAGCCACGCCCACAATGTCCCTCTTTACCAATGTTAAAATCTGGTCACCTTAGGCATGGGGGGGTGATACACCACCACCCTGCAGCGCGTTTTTGCTCCCAGGAAGCTGCAGTGTGGCCTACTAGGCCCAAACGGGGTACAGGATGATGCAGTGGTAGCCCCCCTGTGCCCATTTTTGCTCCCAGGAGGCTGAAGGAGGCTTACTAGGCCCAAAACGGGGTGCAGGGTGTGGCAGCCCATGGCCTGTTTTTGCTCCCAGGGGAGTGCAGGAGGACGAGTGCTGCCTGTCACACCCCCTGGCCACACCCACCCACCCAGCCAGTCATTAGGAACCTGTTGTTAAATTATTTGAATCCCACCACTGCTCGGAGCCCAGAATTATGCTAAACCAGTGTTTCTCAACACTGGTAACTTTAAGATTGTAAACCTCTCAGAATTCACTAGCCAACAGTATGCCAGGAAGAAGTTTCTGGGAACCTAGAATATATTTGAATAGCCTTACTTCCTGTAGCTGGAAGGGAAAAAAAGTTTTTTATAACCTCTTTCATCTGTGCTATTACCTGGAGTCCTACCAATATTCCACTGTCTTGGTGCACTTGGCCATGTGATTCTGGGGAAATTAAAACAATTTATTATATCCTTTTTATTGTAACTTTTATAGGGATCTCCAAAAGGCATCATAACTCTCTTTTTTTTATTAAGCACACATTGAAGAGCAGATGAGTTTTCCAAGCTGAAAAACCACCTACCTGGTAGCCAGATTTATTGTTGCAGCAGTTAAAATGAGGTAACATCCAACACAATTTGATAATCCTTTCCCTTTCGTTTTTTTTTAAAACACTGTTTGATTTTAATCTGGTTGTATTTATTACTGATCTCTGACAATAAATAAAGAATATTGTCCTAATTTCTGGCTAGAGATTTTTTTTTTTATCAGTGTATGATAATGTTAATGAATTAGCCTTTATATAGTACTCATGATGATTTGCGAGCAAGTAACTTTATTACAGATAGAAAAATAACAAACAAACAAACAAACAAACAAACAAACAAATAAGTAAGATCCAATAAGGAAGATATAAGAGTAGAAACGTAACAACAAATAAGAGGAAACAGGAAAAAATGCAGTTTGTAGAAATGAAATTGTGTACACTGTTATTTATATGTATATATGTAAATAAATCAATATTAGACTTGTATGTGTAAAGGATACATTGAAATAAGGGGGAAAAATTGATAAGTAAGAAATGTTTAACCGTTGTGAAACTGTTGGAAAGAAACTATTGTTTAAAGAGTCTTTTTTTGTTTTTTGAAAAAAATGTTTAATACAAATTATTTTTTAAAAAAAACAAAAAATATAAGGCTCATTGTGAAAAGGCCTGTGATCATGCTTAGTATACTTTGCTATTAACAAAGCATGATTTCTACAGGGTAAATTATAAATTTAACAATGGAAAGAGTAATTTTAGATCCTTCCCCACCCGAAAGAGCTATACATAGAATTATTTGCTCTATCCAGGAAATGGTATAAATGAGGCATTTGGAGTTTGTTACAGAATATCTCAGTAAAAAGAAAAAAGAAAAAGAGCAAAATTTGAGCCTATGTTTGATTCCATGTTCCCCTCTTCATAAGAGCAAAGCTTTTCAGCATGGGAGATTTTCCAGAAATTTAATCTGGAATTCAAACTTTGGACAGCAAGACTTCAAACTACAAAATTGTGAAATGTATTTGTGATCCGGCCAAAATTCAACACTGATTTAAAACTTCGCTATGAAACAGCTGTCATCTGAGTAAAAGTTTACTGTATTCTGTTTGTAATCTGTTTTCAATTCCTATGACTGATTTTTTCCCTAGGATGATCAGTATGTTAGTCAAATTATTTTTCCCTAACGTACCTCTCAGTGTTCCAAATAGAAGGAAATTAAGTACCCTGTAATAAAGTGAAATGCATGAGCTTTGCTTCTTTCCACACAATTGATTTGTAATGATTGCTCCTTACAGAAATGAGCCAGTGTTCTGAATCAGAATATCGTAGTTTCAGAATAAGAATAGAACTAGAAGGGATCTTGGAGGTCTTCTAGTCCAGCCCCCTGCTCAAATAATGTCCTAGCCTTTCTAATTTCTATGGGATAATGTCACAGCATCATCTGCATAAATTTGTATGGATGTACTATAGGTTTCTTTGACAGAGATATTTTTGGCAGGAAGAGTCTTTCTTATTTAAGGAACCTATTGCTATATTCAAAAGTGGAATAGCAATGGGGTCCAGATATATTCTTGTTTAACCCATATACTGGTTAGTATTGAATCTGAGAAATAATATACTAGAGTACATTTCACCTATAAACTAGTAGTCTTGTGGAATAAATATAGTTGGATCCTGATGATTTTAACTGTAATGTACCTCCTTTTCAGCCATGGGTTGTTCTCCAGCTCAAATCCTTAAATGACTGATTATTATTTGAAAAAAAAAATACTTTATATATACTTTCAACACAGATTCAATTCTTTTTGCTTTGATTCACACATGTACAGGATAATATTGGGCAAACTATGATGAAACCATGTTTAAATGTCCAATGTAGAATTAGAAATCTCAAGGATGGAAAGATAACTTTTTTGATCCTGAGAATAAAGGAACAACTGCATAGATGTATCCTATTTTTTTTTTTTTACAATAATTGCAATTAATCTCAATAAACCCTTAAAGGGGCTGGAATATTTGTAAATAGTTTAGAACCTTGGTGGCGCAGCAGACTACAGTGCACCAGCTGCCTGCAATTACTGCAAGTTCAAATCTCACCAGGCTCAAGGTTGACTCAGCCTTCCATCCTTTCGAGGTAGGTAAAATGAGGACCCGGTTTGTGGGGGCAATAAGCTGACTTTGTATAAAAAGAACACCGCTTAAGGGGGTCCGAAAGCCCTACTAAGCAGGTATATACAAAAGTATAAAGGCTATTGCTTAATGCATTGTAAGCCGCCCTGAGTCTCCGGAGAAGGGCAGCATATAAATCGAACCAAGAAAGAAAGAAAGAAAGAAAGAAAGAAAGAAAGAAAGAAAGAAAGAAAGAAAGAAAGAAAGAAAGAAAGAAAGAAAGAAAGAAAGAAACTCTAGGAGCTCTGATTCAAAATGCATCCTGTAATAAACAAATAATGAAATTTAAAGGTTAATAACTCAGTGGATCTGGTTAAGTACTGGACATCCGTTATTTAAAAATAATAACAAAGAAAATAGAAGTAAAATTGTATTCTCTTATCAATAACATTTTAAATAAAAATTTTGCACATTGGTGCTAATTATATGGGATGATTCCACCGTCCTGGATTGCCAGTCTAAGCATAAAATCCAAACAGTACGTCAAATTTATAAGAATTTTTAAACCTTCCTTACCAAGATACAATCAGGAAAGTAATTAGGAATTAATGAAGATTTTTGTCAGCATTTACTGTTGATAAACTATCAGTGGGGGGGGAAACAAATGACAGCCGGCCAATCAGCAGTTCAGCATGATATGATTCTGGTGGTCTTGGGGAAATTAACTAATGGACACACTGAACCACAAGCAATTATGTTTCAGGCATCACTGAGATATCAAAGGAGTTCTTTGGAGGGTGGGGCAATGTAGAAACAGCAAAGGCACCATAGAGACTCTCTAATTGGCCTTTAGTTCAGTGCCTTGAGAATAGCCTGTTATTTGAAAATTTCCAATGCTTGGAATATGATAGTGAAAACAAAGACAATTTCAAGGTTCCCAATGTTACTGTAAACCTTAAAGGATGTGTTTTGTGGGGCTTCAGTTTGGCTCATGTACTCCCTGAACCTTTGCCATTTGTACCTGGTCAAGAGTTGAGGAACAAATATAGAATTTCCCACAACCAGATCTGATATTGAGTGATGGGACTTACACAATCGGTGCCGCTAAGAGTTAGGTGAGATTGGAGGAGACAAATTGATGGATCTTGATGGAGGGCACTGTTGTGGTGAAAAGAATTTCTTTAGATAGATCATGGATGGTGTGTCTCTCTGCTGGTCCTAGAGGTGATAACACATCTAAGTAGTGCCTTCTATGTCCTACATCTCCTTGAACAAAAAAAATCACAACAAATCTAATTGGCTTACTTTATCCTTCACTTATTGCAGTTTAGGAGAGATGGAAAAAGGGAGGTGTTGAGAAAATTGGACATCAATGCAAATAGGGTGCATTATTTGAGTAATGATATAATCACACACATATCATCATAGGCCCTCTCACCCTTCTACTCCCATGAAGGTTCTTGCACACAATCAATAAGGATGTGGACAATCCTATACTGAGAAAAAGAAATAGTTATCTGTCTGTAGTTCTAACTTCCTTACATAATTAATAGATTTACTCTTAAGGGTTCGGGTTCAGGTTCGGGTTAGGTTCGCCGTCTTCCATCCAACCTAAGCGTAGTACATAAAATTATCTGCTACAATGTCCTATCTGTCAATGAATACTTCAGCTTCAATCACAACAATACACAAGCACACAATAGATACAAACTTATGGTAAAATCGCACCAAACTTGATTGCAGAAAATACCACTTCAGCAACAGAGTTGTTAATGCCTGGAATGCATTACCTGACTCTGTGGTTTCATCCTCAAACCCCCATAACTTTAACCTTAGACTGTCTACTGTTGACTTCACCCTATTCCTAAGAGGTCTGTAAGGGGCATACATAAGCACATTAGCATGCCTACCATCCCTGTCCTAATGTTCCCTTTTATTCATATCCATTTCATGTATTCATAATTAAGTTTATACTTGCATCTGTTATCTAATACATGCTTGATGAACAAACAAACAAACAAACAAACAAACAAACAAACAAACGAATGAATAATAAGGGCCATTCCAAAATAATGTGTATTTATCACAAGTGTGTTTTTACCAGAAATCATGCTGAGAGGAGTAAGGAAAAAGGAGAGGAGGATTAAGGAGAACCAAGGAGAGAACTAAGAAATTAGGGAGAGGAGAGCTAAAGAAGAGGAAATGCATTTATTGTCTTTCTTCCTTAATTTCTTCAGCACTCCATTCTGTCCTTTCTTGTCAGTGCTTCAAGGGGCAGATTAGAAAACAGCAGTAGTGAAACTGGAAGGAAGCAGAATGGATTTTCTGGCAAACCAAACAGCAAACTTGAAAGCAATAAACAGAGACACTGCAGAACTGCACAAGGTTCAAGGATGCTCACTTTTGATATTGTGCCGCCCTAATATTTCTGAAGGGATGTGGTGGTTCAGTGGCTAAGACACTGAGCTTGTCGATCGAAAGGTTGGCAGTTCAGCGGTTCGAATCCCTAGTGCTGCATAATGGGGTGAGCTCCTGTTACTTGTCCCAGCTTCTGCCAACCTAGCAGTTTGAAAGCACGTAAAAAATGCAAGTAGAAAAAATAGGGACCACCTTTGGTGGGAAGGTAACAGCATTCTGTGTGCCTTTGGCATTTAGTCATGCTGGCCACATGACCATGGAGACGTCTTCGGACAACGCTGGCTCTTCGGCTTTGAAATGGAGATGAGCACCGTCCCCTAGAGTCGGAAACAACTAGCAGATATGTGCGAGGGAAACCTTTACCTTTTAATATTTCTGATTATGCCTTTGCAAATTGTGTGGTCACTCTTGCGACTAACTTCTGGGCTGCCCATACCCAGGAGAAATGGTTTATTTGTGTCTCTTCCCCATTCCAAGTGACAAAACACTGCTAAATCTTAACTAAAGAGGCTATGAAAACAAAGGACTTAAATGCAACATATTACATAGACTTCTGCAGTCCCAAACTTTCCTCTGTGAGCAAAACTAATCAAACCTATTCTGGGAAATAATATGTTTTCTCTTCTGTATATGAAAAATCCATGTGGGGATCATGCATCACCCTGCTTTCATTAGCAGAACCTATTCATAGGACATATAAAAGATTAATCTGCAGAAGCTGTAGTTTAATGAGTCTTTGTTGATTTTGGTTTCTAATATTAATGTCATACAGATATATGCTAATTTAGGGATAAAACGTATGATCTAAAAATGGGTGTTTAAAGGTTTCTTTACTTACAGCTCTCTTCAAAATCTTGGCCGGATTGTTATCAACTATATCTCCATTTAATGGATCTGTTCATGTGGTCTTTTTTGAGCAAATCTTTATCTTTTAAAGAATCGGGCTATGCAGTGGTGGGATTAAGCCGGTTTAGGCTGGTTCAGGGGGACCGGTAGTTAAATTGCTGCTGGTCCCACCCCTTCCTGTCCCGCCCCTTCCAGGAGTCCCCACACACCCCATTTTGACTCCCATGTAAGTGCAGGGAGGCCTCCTATGCCCAAAATGGGGCACGGGGGGCAGTGTTTCCGTTTCCCAGGAGGCTTCAGGGAGACCTCCTAAACCCAAAATGGGACACGGGGGGGTGCGTGCCCCCCGTGGCCCATTTTTGTTCCCAGGGTTATGCAGGGAGGCCTACTAGGCCCAAAATGGGGTGCGGGGCTGCAGTGCATTTCCCTCCTGTTCCCAGGGAGCTGCAGGAGGCCGAGTGCTGCCTGTCACACCCTCTGGCCACGCCCACCATGGCCACGCCCACCCAGCTGGTCATTAGGTCAGAGAACTGGTTGTTAAATTATTTGAATCCCACCACTGGGGCTATGGCAACCAAACTTCTGAGCAAAGAATGCAGAAATGTGATTTCCTATCTGAAAAATGATAACAGAGGGAAAGAGGAAACAAATACTTTGAAAGGAGAAGAGAAGAAACGTTCTCGAACTGATATCTCATGAAATATCCTTGAGAATACGAATATATGTGTGGGAGAAAGAACAGTTAAATTGCTCAAGATAGCTTTGGCCGGAGAATTATATTAGAGTGTACTCAGGAATTACATTTCAATATACCCTATAATTTTCTATTCATGTGGCAGCATAAATCAAATGGTTGCATCAAAAAAGTTACTTTCTTCAGGTTCTTCCCACTAAACTACCTTCTCCTTTAAAGGACAATATTTGTAGCTCGGGGTTGAAATGAGATGCTTTCTGAGCTTGGTTGTTTTCTTGCAAATGTTTCATTATCCAAACATCATCAGTACTAATAAGGATGGAGAACAAAGCCCATTCCTTGCTAGCACTGATAATGTTACCTAGTTTAAGAGCCATGGTGGTGCAGTGGTTAGAGTGCAGTACTGCAGGCTACTTCTGCCGGCTGCCAGCAGTTTGGCAGATCAAAACTCACCAGGCTCTCAAAGTTGACTCAGCCTCCCATCCTTCCAAGCTGGGTAAAATAAGGACCCAGATTGTTGGGGGCAATAGCATTGGCATCCTTCAGTCTCAAAAGACTATGGTATTGTGCTCTGGAAAGAGGTCCTAAAACAGCATCTAGTGTGACTAAAAAGGCCAATTCGAGAGTGGCAATCGCTTCCACACTGAGGGCAGATACATTCTGTCCCCTGCCCAGCCCCCAGATTTTGCTGGTTGCTGGACTGCCTCTTTGCCTCAGCTTGCCAAACAATAGGCTGACTCTCTAAACCGCTTAGAGAGGGCTGTAAACAGTGGTGGGATTCAGGTAATTTAACAATTGGTTCTCTGCCCTAATGATTTCTTCCAACAACCAGTGTGTCAGCCTCCACTTTTACTGCTTTGGCTGCCATAGTAACGGGAGGGGGGAGAGCTAGGTAGCATGGGGGGAGGGGAAGCATGCTGGAGGAATCTGGAGGAATCGAAAGCGATACTTAAGCCACCGGACTGTATCTTTGAAGTTGCTATCGGGTCAACAGTCATGGCATTCCTGATTGATGACACTTCCAGACGTGCTTCCACCTGACCCCTGGGACCCCTTTGGATTGGATGATTTATGGTGGATAGTGGGAGGGGATGCTTTCTATATGCAATTTTCACACCTGTTGCCTTAGATTCTGCTTTTCTTTGGTTGTGATCACTTCATTTTCTAGTAAAAGTATCTTTCTCTATAAACAATGGAGTTTGAGTCATTCTTCCCTGGACTTTGAAGGAAGCACACCTGACATTAAGCTTCGAACCCACTCGAATGAATGTACATTCCGTGATGGACTAGCTTGGATTGGGGCCAAATTGTATGTTCCTGCCAGTTTAAGAGTAACGGTGTTGCAGCACGCTCATGACACCAAGGTGGTGGGACACTTTGGATTTATTAAAACTCTACATCTTGTTAAAAGACAATTCTGGTGGCCTGCACTCAAAAAGGACATAGAGGCATATGTAGCTAGCTGTCCACTGTGTGCCTCAGCTAAGAGACCTCCGGGGAAGCCACCTGGTTAACTTCAGCGTGTGGCAAGGCCAAATGCCCCTTGGAAAGAGATATCCATGGATTTAATTGTTGACCTACCGGAGAGTGGGGGGTGCACAGTCATTTCGGCAGTAAAGGATTTCTTTTCCAAACAAGTGCACTTCATCCCTTGTTCTAAAATCTCTTCAACTAAAACCCTTGCAAAATTGTTTATTCAACATGTTTATCATTTACATGGGGCTCCAAAACGTATAATCTCAGACAGGGGTGTGCAATTTACCTCCAACTTTTGGAAGGAGTTTTTAATGTTAATAGGCACCGCCCAGGGGTTAAGCTCCACCCACCATCCCCAGACAAATGGGGCTTGTGAGAGAACCAATGCCATGTTAGAACAGTACCTGAGATGTTACATAAATTATCAGCAAGACAACTAGGTGGATTTATTGCCATTTGCGGAGGTGGCATATAATAACTTCAAACATAGCAGCACCGGTTTCACTCCGTTTAAGGTGGCCTCTGGTCAAGAGTTTGTGCCAATCCCCGAGCTACCACAGGATAACCCACTGAACCCCTCTTTGATTGAGTGGATCGAACAGCTACGGGATACTTGGGCAGTAACTCGAAAAGCTTTAGATGATGCACACCGAGCACATAAAACCCAAGATGACAAAAAGAAGTGCCCGCACATGTTTACAAAGTGGGTGATATGGTTTATCTTTCCACGAAATATTTACAGACTTCCCAGAAATCAAAAAAGCTCGGACCCAATCACAAGGGCCCACAGAGTGGGCCCTTTCCCAATCACTAGACTTATCAATCCAGTCACAGTTGAATTGGAATTGCCAAAAAATTTGAGACGAATCCACCCTGTGTTTCATGTTAGCTTGCTGAAACCGGAACATTCTTCCCCTTTGCATCTGAACCAGGACTCTCCTCCGGTCCCCATACTGATAGAAGGGGAACAACATTTTGAAGTTAAGGAAATCTTGGACTCTAGGAAGCATCACGGTAAAGTGCAATATCTGGTGGCCTGGAAGCATTTCCCATTATCTCAAGCTGAATGGGTAAATAAATGTGATGTCCAGGCAGCAAAGAAAGTACAGTTATATCCTGATAAACCCTAATTTTTGTGTTGTGTTGTTTTCTCTTTCCCTGTTTAGGACTAACATCTCTTCTGCAGAGGGGCCAAATGTCAGCTTCCATTTTTACTGCTTTGGCTGCCGTAGTAACGGGAGGAGGGAGAGCTAGGTAGCATGGGGAGGGGAAGCATGCTGGAGGAATCTGGAGGAATCGAAAGCGTTACTTAAGCCACCGGACTGTATCTTTGAAGTTGCTATCGGGTCAATGGTCGTGGCATTCCTGATTGATGACGCTGCCAGACGTGCTTCCACCTGACCCCTGGGAGACCTTTGGATTGGATGATTTACGGTGGACAGTGGGAGGGGATGCTTTCTATATGTAATTTTCGTGCCTGTTGCCTTAGATTCTGCTTTTCCTTGGTTGCGATCACTTCATTTTCTAGTAAAAGTACCTTTCTCTATAAACAATGGAGTTTGGGTCATTCTTTCCTGGACTTTGAAGGAAGCACCACCTGACACAGTGTGCCAAACTGCTCAGAAAATTAACAACCAGTTCTCCCGAAGTGGTGCGAACTGGCTGAATCCCACCACTGGCTGTAAAGCACTGTGAAGTGGTATATAAATCTTAGTGCTATTGCTATTTAGGTAAAGAAATATCTTCAAGAAAACGACCAAGCTCAGAGAGCACCAAGGACCTTCTCCCTTAGAGAAGACATGAACATGAATCAAAATTTCTTACTAGTCAACATTTTTTTCTTTCACACGTGCCTAACTACACACAGTGTACCACAGCTGTACTAAAAAACATTATCCATCTGCTAAATTGAAAACAAATTGATTCGTATTTCAAAGAAAAATCTCAAGGGTGGAATGTAGCTGTATTCATGTTAGTGCAGTGTTTACGAATGTGGGTGTGAATGTCCTTCCCTCCCCACCTCCTGTGTATAGTCTTCTTTCCAGCAATCTTGAACTCCCTAGCTTTAATTCATTCCCAAAGGAAGTCATTATGGGAGAAACATGTTCCAGGGTCTTTTTTTCCGCCTGCTATTTCAGATCAGAAAGGAAAGACAAGCAGGGAGACTACACACTGATAGGTAGATCTGAAGAAAATGAAAAAGGCAATACAAATAGCAACGGCATTTTGCCTCTTTTCGCTGCAGTGGAAGAAGCCCAGAAACAAGGATGGGGGAAAAAACAATGTTCTGAAGTCATTGTAAAGTGGTGTGAAGATCACATAGGAAAAATAGGAGCCTGTTTTGCAAAGGAAGAAATTTTCAGGAAATTGGAAAACAGAGGCTTCTAATAATCCAGTTGATCCGGGCATAGAAATGTGATGGATGGTCTTTCAATTGCTAAATTCTTAGCATTCTGATGTACAGCGTCCATAATAAAGAACCATGTTTCACTGGTAATATGCAAACCTCCAAATGATGTTTTGTAAATGATGTTTCCTATGGATTCAAAAAAAAAATTTTTTTTAAATTTGATTTATATGCCGCCCTTCTCCGGAGACTCAGGGCGGCTTACAATGCGTTAAGCAATAGCCTTCATTCTTTTGTATATTTTATACAAAGTCAGCTTATTGCCCCCACAAACTGGGTCCTCATTTCACCTACCTTAGAAAGGATGGAAGGCTGAGTCAACCTTGAGCCTTGGAGAGATTCGAACCAGCAGAAATTGCAGGCAGCTGTGTTAATGACAGGGTGCACTAAACCACTGTACTATCAAGGCTCTTAAATACCCTAAAATCAGCAACAGGTTTCATATCTCTTGCTTCACTAAATTTCTAGACAAACTAATTCCAGTGAGTCTCCAAGAATAACATCTGTATATCAGGGATGGGTTCTACTTACCTTTACTACCGGTTTGCAACGGGATCGCGAAGCTTCTTTGCATGCGCAGATTGCCGATGACGACATCTGGGAAAGTGGGCGGGGCCTCCCGCCGGTTTTACTACCGGTTCTTGCGAACCGGTCTGAACCGGGGGCAACCCACCACTGCTGTATATGCATTGCAAAGTAATCAGACAAAGATATAAGATCACATGCCTGCTTAATTAATTAAAAATAATAACCCAAATATACTACATTTTAAAAATACTTTCTTAAAGCTTTTGACTCATTTTATATTTTACCCTCCATAACAGGGTAAAATACTTGAACTCTGATAACAGTCAGGCTCCTAATTTACACGGTAAATAAAATGCATGAACTCATGTTGAATTATCTAAAAGGTCCTTCCAGGTTGTCAATTGTTTTCCAAGCTGAATTCATCATGCTGGCTTTAATCTTTGAAACCTAATGCATCTTAGATTCCTAGATAATTAGCCAGAGACTACTTGTCTCTACCTCTTTCTCAGGAAAAAGCTAAATATTAAGATCTTGAAGAGGAATCAGCTTGAGAACAGCCCAGTTATAGAGATTGCTAGAATTGTAGGAATGTAGGATAGGGTCTTCTCCTGCATTGTTCCCAACTATTTCATATTTACTATTGGTCCAATATCAAGAAAAAATGATACATTATACATACATACTTGTATACACACATACATACATACACATGTATGTACAATGTGTGAACATTGTATATTTTATGCATTCATTTATATTTATAATATTTGTATTTATTTATTTATTTATTTATTCATTTACTCATTTATTTATTCATTCATTTTTCAGTCACTCAGTCTTTTTCAGTCCTTTCTGGCTTTTACTTATTTATTTAACCATATCCACCTTCGTAATCTGGCAAACACCCAAAATAGCTTTCTGCCTTTTAGTATTTTAGTATAAGATCAGTATAAAAGTACATGAATAATTTCTATATCCTATTTTATGTTTAAGAAAAATTATATATATATAATTTTGCCCACGTAAAATTGGAAGTACCTTGGCGACGTTTCGACGAAGTCTCATTCGTCATCTTCAGGCTGGTGTCTTTGGCCTTGTGCTTCTAGGAGCAACGTGTGATCGTGGTTGTTTCTTCTTTTTAACTGCCAGTGGGGGTATGAACTGATTGGGTGGGAGCATAGCTGTGTTCTGATTGGGTGGAGGTGTGTTCTGATTGGGAGGGGGCTTGGCTGTGCTCTGATTGGGTGGGGGAAGACACCAGCCTGAAGATCACGAATGAGACTTCATCGAAACGTCGCCAAGGTACTTCCAATTTTAGGCAGGAGAAAACCCGAATAACCAAAGACCTACATACAAATACCCACGAAAACCTCAGAAAACAAATATATATATACATATACATATTATATATATATATATATATATATATATATATATATATATATATATATATATATGTGTGTGTGTGTGTGTGTGTGTGTGTGTGTGTGTGTGTGTGTGTGTGTGTATAAAATATTATAAATAATATATTATTATATAAATATATAATAAAATTATATATCTATAATATATATAAATATATGCTTTGTTATAGAAAGAAGTGAACCAAGATTGGAAATTCTATCCAAATTCATAGAAATTTCATCTGACAATCTTCTTGAAGGATTTCCCAATCTTCACAGTTCAATGGAGAATGGGGTCCTTAAAAGAGAGTTTTACAAGGATGTTGAGAAAAGAAAACCTTAAGTATAGCAGGAAGAGACGTTATTTCTAGTTCAGAAAATTAGCAGAAATCTTGATTTTATTTATTTATTTTTTTATTGGTTTGATTTATATGCCACCTTTCTCCAGAGACTCAGGGCGGCTTACAATGCGTTAAGCAATAGCCTTCATAGTTTTGTATATACCTGCTTAGTAGGGCTTTCGCGCCCCCCCCCCAAGCCGTGTTCTTTTTTATACAAAGTCAGCTTATTGCCGCCACAATCCGGGTCCTCATTTTACCTACCTCAGAAGGATGGAAGGCTGAGTCAACCTTGAGCCTGGTGAGATTTGAACTCGCAGTAATTGCAGGCAGCTGGTGCTATTTAACAGCACTTTAGTCTGCTGTACCATCAAGGCTCTTATTCTTTCCTACTCTTTGGAACAAAATACACTACACTGGTATAATTTTAAATCGTTTTTAATTGGGTTACTGATTTTAATTTGATATTGTATTGTGATTTGTATTGAAGTTGTCATTTTGTAAGCCGCCTTGAGTCCCTAGGGAGAAAGGCGGCATATAAATCGCAATAAATAAATAAATAAATAAATAAAATGCTTTTCAAATCCAATCTCACATTTATTCTGGCAGAGCATTGCTGTTTCATTTGAACACATGAGGATACATGATGGCTTATGGTGGAAAGTTCCATTGGATAGTTAAAAGATCAATGTTGGAAGGTTGTTGAAATTGCGATATTCATTTGTCTGACTATATAATACCACCTAGACATATAGGCCGGTGTCTACCTTGACATCCACCCACACGATCAAGCCAGTGCTTAACAAAGACAAGTCCTTGTTATGATTGATGAGAGACCAGAATGTCCTAAAAGGAATCTGAACAGCACCCAGTGCAACTTATTCACTGCAGAGGTTGATAAATGCCTGCAATGCACCAACCCTGTTGAAAAAGTTGGACTTTATTTTTTTGGCTGGAGTCCACAAGCTACTTACTTTGGAGGAGTTTTGCCAAACTCCAGTCAAACTTTAGTGATGGAAGGAGACTCTAAAAATGGAAGAAAGGTGAGTTCAAGCACACAAGGTCCCTGGCACAGGAAAACTAAGCTGTATTTTTTAAATATTAGCAAACAGATTTAGTGAGCAATTGGATGCGATGCACCTCTGGAAATACAAAAATGGGCTTTATAATGTGTTCTGAATATTTTAGATGGAGCTTGATGATTTGAATTTAGCATAATGTTCAGAATATGTACTCCTATTTTTTTTTATTCAGATAAAATATAGCACTGGAGCAGCTAATGAAATGTTTTCTCTATTCATGTCTTTCTGTGTATAAGAGTGGTGTGGTGACCTGGAGGCTGTGAGTTCGATCCTAAGTAGAGGCAGATATTTCTCTCTCTAGGCACACTGAGAGTTAATTCATTATTTTTTAGTTATTTTTCAGTTTATTTATAAATTCTTGAAAGGCTGTGATCTTTGATCACCAGTTCAATTATCCAGCTTTTTGGAAAGAAAAATCTATATATACCAGTGATGGCTAACCTTTTTGTCATCATGTGCCGAAAGCGCTCTCACGCGTGCAACAACAGGCACACATGCCAGCACCCATAATGCAATGCGCCCCGGGCACATGTGCACACAACTCCCCCCATGGTCCCCTGTGCATGCGCATGTGACCCCCCCCCCCAACCTGTTTTGGGCCTAGTAGGCCTCCCTGCTGTTACAAGTTTTATATCTGCCTTGTATGCAGCTTTATTCCTCTTTAGCATTCATCTCCATTCTTTTGTGATGCATTTCCTGCTTCTCTAGGATTTACCTCTATTTGCTCCTGTGAGACATTTCCTGTTCCTGTTGTATATATGTATTTATATTCTCAATGGCTTGTATAGCGTTTTAACTGCATTTTGATTAAAACTACTTGAATCACCTGCAGTCTCCTGGCACCAAAAATGGGCTGTGGGGGGGCACTTCCTCATGGTCCCCCCACCCCCCATGTATGCATGCATGTCTTCCGCATGCACCCTACCCCCCATCCCAAAAATCAGCTGGCTGGAGGGAGGAGTGCATGCACAGTTGAGTGAGCTGGGCGACGGCTCGCGTGCCCGCAGATAGGGCTCTGTGTGCCAGCTGTGGCATATGTGCCATGGGTTTACTGTCACGGATGTATACCAATCTGCTTGTTGGTATATGGTAGTGAACTCATGCAATGGAAGAACATTGGAGATAAGGAGAAGATGAGAAGGAGAGCTATCTGGCATGCAAGTCACATTCAAATCGTCCACCACTTCTATTTATTTCTATCTGAAATCTCTGGAGCTAAAATTTAAACATTTCTATGCAAAATCTAAACCCGGTGTGCAAATCATCTTGGATTATTGGAGAGCATCATTCTTCCACCATTTGTATGTTTTAAAGGTGCTACAACTTTTTTAGTTTTATGTTTAAAAATATTCTTGACCCATATCATTGACTATACATGTGTGTCAGTGGTGGAATTCAGATTTTTTTATTACCAGTTCTGTGGGCGTGGCTTGGTGGGTGTGGCTTGGAGGGTGTGGTGTGGCTTGATGGGCATGGCAGGGGAAGGATAATGCAAAATCCCCATTCCCACCCCACTCTGGAGCCAGCTAGAGGTGGTATTTGCCGGTTCTCCGAACTACTCAAAATTTCCGCTGCCAGTTCTCCAGAACCTGTCAGAACCTGCTGAATTTCACTCCTGATTTGTGTGTGTGTGTTTGTGTTGCTGTGTGTTTTACTACCTCAAAGTGGCAGGAAAAAAACCTATACCAGCCTTGAGAGTTCATTTCAAACAGAAAGTCAACCTCTAAATAAATTAAAGGGTGATGCAATTGGAAAGGACTGTTGAATAGTCTGCAAAGATGGATGTGAGACTTCAGTTGTTCCCCTTTTTTATACCTTGAAATTGCCCTTCTAGCTCTTCTACATTGTTTTGTAAGTATCTCCAATCAAATTGAAATTGGTAAAGGGTTTAGAAAAATCCTGACTGCAGTGGGACTCTTAATTCCACTGTGCATTTTTTGCTGTTGTTCTTTCTGTCTAAGGCTTTGATACTCCTATTTGGCTGCCTCCTCTTGCATCAGACATGAAACAAATCAAGGAATGCGCTTGCCAGAATAAATTCAATATTCTGGACCCTGGATTCCCAGTTTTTGAGTGCTCATTTTTTTTTCCAGATTCCCTCTTCAAGTAGATTCAGCCCACTGATTTTATGAGAACAGCTGATGACTTATTGTGATGGGTCAAGTGGTGTGAATGGCAGCAATTTCCTTGTGATTTCCTGCCAGCTTATATTAATGAAGACAGGGAGTTCCATTTGTATAATTTGCTGCCACATAAGTCCTTGAACTCGAAAATTTTTATGAAGGCAGAAAGGTGAGAGCTCCATCTTTTATCAGAAATTACCAAATTTGGTTAGGAATTAATTTACTTACATTTGAACAGTTAGCACACAGATTTAAAAAGGTAACCATTTTGGGGTGATAAAGGGGAGGTTCAGAGTATAGTGTATATCCTGGAGAAACAGCATGACAAGGGTGGTTATTGTGTTAGAGATTTATATTCCTGGCAGACAGCTGGTCATTTGCATTCATTTAGAGAGTCATTGAGGCCACTTGGAGGTTCATCTGTGTCCTCAGGTCACCTGAGTAGTGCAAATGGGTTGGAGCTTTCTTGGAACTGCTGAAAGGACTGTGTTGTAGACTGGAGATAGATTATGTTGTATCCCTCCCCCTTTGTCGAGAAAGGGCTGTTCAATTTTGACATAGATGACCTCTTTGACCCCTTTTTCAAACCAGTGATCCTCTCTGTCCTCTCTGTGGATTTTGCTGTCTTCAAAAGTGTGGCCTTTGTCTTTTAAATGCAGATGGATTGCTGAATCTTGTCCTGATGGGTTTGTTCTTCTATGTTGTACCATGCATTTATGAAGTGGTTGTTTTGTTTCCCCAATGTACAGATCTGCATATGTCTCACTGCATCGTACTGCATATATCACATTGCTCAATTTGTGTGTAGGTGTTTTATCCTTGGGATGAACAAGCTTCCGCCTTAGTGTATCTTTGGGTTTAAAGTATGCACGTTTGTTGTACTCCAAATTGCACTCAGAAACTTACTAGTAACCAATGAAGCTTGTGTAAAAGAGATGTATCAAGTTGCACTGGTGCATTCTGGACTTTCAAGAACTTCCAGATACAATAATATACAGATAAAATGACCAAGACATGTGTGACTGTGAGGAGGGACTCCTATTCTAGGAAAAGTAGTAACTGGCAAACCAGATGAATCTGTGCATATATCCTGTCCACAACTGTTTCCTTTCTGAAGAAACAGTGTACATACCTACAGGCATTTGACTGTGTCAGAATTGAGTTTGTTCTTCTCTATCCAGACCTCAACATCTTCCAGATGCTGGGAAAAGACCTTGGCAAGCATCACTTGGTTGACCAATGATAGAAATGTACAGCTGAATTCATCAGCATATTAATGGTACATGATCTCATGTCAATGGATGGTCTTGACCAATGTTTTTATGTAGATTTTAAACAGGAAAGATGAGAGGGTTGAACCTTGAAGTGTTCTTCAAATCAGGAAATCTAGGGGACTGGAATAATTGAGCCTGACCTGCCCAACTCATGAAATAACAAAAGATTCTGATGTAATCTCTAACATTCCTGGAATAGGCACAGCTACAATTCAAGTGACACATTTCTTAGCAATTACTGTGATGGCTCTAGAGGCCTCACTAAAAAGAAGTCAGAAACAGAGATTTCATCTTGAACAGAAAAAACTATATTCAGTATCAGAAAGTTAGAAAGTTATTGTTTCACTGATTGAAACAATATCATTTTTAAAGAAAAAAATATTGGAATGATAGCTAATGATACTCAGTTATATAATAAAATATGACCAGAGAGACAGAGACAAATAGACACACAGAAAAAGAAACATAGATAAAGTTGGGACTAAGTTAGATACTGTATACTGATATCACTTATAACTTACTAACTTCGAGGAAAGTATTGAAATAGAAGGAATCCATCCGGGGGGGTGGGGGAGTGGGGGGACATGGTACAATCATTGACATTACAAGAAATCACAAAACTCTTTTATTCAATCTTGATAGTACAGTGGTTTAGTGCACCCTGTCATTAACACAGCTGCCTGCAATTTCTGCTAGTTCGAATCTCTCCAAGGCTCAAGGTTGACTCAGCCTTCCATCCTTTCTAAGGTAGGTGAAATGAGGACCCAGTTTGTGGGGCCAATAAGCTGACTTTGTATAAAATATACAAAAGAATGAAGGCTATTGCTTAACGCATTGTAAGCCACCCTGAGTCTCCGGAGAAGGGCGGCATATAAATCAAATTAAAAAAAAAAAAAATCTAGAAAGCTGAGGAAATTCCCTATACAAGATGGATTTCCAGTTGTACACTATAATTACACCTTATTAGTTCCCAGTAAAATCACACTTGGAATATTGCATTCTGGTTTGGTCTCCATGATATTAAAAAGATGTTGAGACTCTAGAAAGAGTGCAGAGAAGAGCAACAAAGTTGATTAGGGGACTGGAGGCTAAAAGATATGAAGAACGGTTGCAGGAATTGGGTATGTCTAGTTTAATGAAAAGGAATGACATTATAGTAGTGTTCCAATATCTACCATAAAGGGCTGCCTTAAAGAAGAAGAGCTCAACCTATTCTCCAAAGCACCTGAAGGCAGAATAAGAAGCAATGGATAGAAACAAATTAAGGAGAGAAACAACCTAGAATTAAGGAGAACTTTCCTGACAGTTGGTACAATTAATCAGTGGAATGACTTGCCTCCAGAAATTGTGAGTATTCCAACATGAGGTTTTTAAGAAGAGATTGGACAGCCATTTTTCTGAAATGTTATAGGGTTTCCTGCTTGAGAAAGAGGTTGGACTAGAAGACCTCCAAGATCCTTTCCAACTCTGTTATTCTGTTAAGTGATTGCCTAGTGAGTGGGAAACAATTGAGGATGACTATGGAGACAATTGTTGAGATAATCCCATGGAAAAGAAAAAAGGCATGAAATATAGCTGAATTTCCCTCTAGGAGGAAGATGTTGTAAATGAATGTTGAATGGGCAAATCTGATTGGTTTACATAGTGTTTAGAGCAGGGGTCCTCAAACTATGGCCCGCATGCCGGATACAGCCCACCAGAGCCATTAATCTGGCCCGTGTGGGACCACGAGGTTGCCCCACCCACATTGCCCCGCCTACCTGTTAGAGCCCACCTGCCTTCTGGAGGCCGGGGAGCTCAAAAACAGGATGAGTGGAGGCCTCTGTAGGGCAAAAGTGGGCCCATTTTTTGCCTCCCCAGCAAAGAGAGAGAGAGAGAGAGAGAGAGAGAGAGAGAGAGAGAGAGAGAGAGAGAGAGAGAGAGAGAGAGAGAGAGAGAGAGAGAGAGAGAGAGGAGCTACATAAATACTTAGAGAATCTGCTACAGATTGGGTCGTTGATCACCATTTAGGCTTTTTTTAAAAAAGCCTGAATGTAAATGCTAAAATTTATTTTAAATTATTTAAATTATTTTAAATTTATTTTAAAAATGGGATGTGTGGAGGCCTCTGTAGGGCAAAAGTGGGCCCTTTTTTTGCCTCCCCAGCAGAGAGAGAGAGAGAGAGAGAGAAAGAGAAAGAGAAAAAGAGAGAAAGAGAGAAACAGAAGTCCCTCATACACACCCCAAGGCAGCCACATCTCTTCACTAACCTGCTTTCCACCCCCAGGAGTATAACAAATTAAAGTTTAATTTGTGTGTATTGTTTGGACTGCTAAATTGCTCATGCCCACCCAGCTGGTCCAGCCCCCCAACAGTCTGAGGGACCATGAATTGGCCCCCCTGTTTAAAAAGTTTGAGGACTCCTGGTTTAGAGCATATTCAAAATCCTGCAATCTGATTCTGGCAGAGGTGACTTATGTACTTCAATGTCTACAAGCTTTTACCTAGTAAAACTCTATACCATTGTTTGCAAATGCACCAAAGAAGGAATACTGGTCACACGCTTCAGTGCTGACAAAATAAATGTTGCTAGCATTTATTTAACACACAGTTGAGGTCTCAATAGTATAAGAACTCTGCCAGTTACTGGCAATTAGATTGCAAAAACAAATGATAGTATAAGGTATTAAGAGCATAAAGCTTTCCCCTTGCCCTTTAAATTCATTGCAAAACAAAGCCATTAAAAAGTTTTAGAAGATTTCTTTTTAAATTTCTCCCACTTTTTAAGTCTGTGTTCTTCTTGTTAAAAATAGTTATTGTTAGAAGAGTGGAATGGATTGTCATTAGTGCCTAATATATCTAGCTATACTAGATGCAAAATAAAAAAAAATGAAATATTCATAAGAGAACAATTGTAAGTACTAATAAAAATGCCTGATCCTAAAACTGAAAAATATATGAGGCTAAATTGGCAAAACTCAATTATTAGGTTGTTTTGATTTGTTTATTCTTTATTCACCCTCTCAAAAAAACCCCACAAAGTTCTAGAGTATACCAATTTCTTAAAAAAAGAAATAAACTAAAATAAACTAAAATCCTTAAAAGCACTATTGGTTGAATAGTCCTTCTGTTAGAATGATATGTGATATGGCTTTCATTTTTTTAAAGAATTGCTGTCTTTGATATGCAGATATATAAATATAGATTAAACCGCATGCTATAAATTAACCAATTTATTCTCTTGGTCTTTATATGATATAGTTTTGTAATTTCTGAAATTATTTGGAGAACAACACGAGGTTCATTCAATGTTTGAATATTTTCAATAGCAGTTCTTGCCTTCTTTATTACTGTTATTTTTCTATTAATCCAATCCAAATGGATGGCGATGCATTCCTAAATTACTCAAAGAAAAGTGCTTGATTGAAAAACAAAGAGCCACTCATGCATTCCCTCACTCCTTTCCTCATCCAGCAGCAGCCACTTACCTGCATGTTGGGAAGGGAGGGATGGAGCAGAAAAGAGGTAAAGAAGGAAGTAGGAGGGAGGAGAAAGTAGAGAACAGAAAGAAGAGGGAGGGAGAGGGAGGGAGGGACGGAGGGAAAAAGGATGGGAAGAAATGGGAAGGGAGAAGAAAATGAAGGAATGAAGGATGGGAAGAAATGGGGAGGAGAAGGGGGAGAGAGAAGGAAGGAAGGAAGGAAGGAAGGAAGGAAGGAAGGAAGGAAGGAAGGAAGGAAGGAAGGAAGGAAGGTGTGTGTTGTGGCCTACCAGCAGCCAGTGGAGCTGGTGGCAGATTCCGACAATGAGGAGATTGGGGAGGAACTTGGGCCAGTTCTGGAGTCTGGGAAAGGCTCTGATGGATGCCCTGTGTCAGGTGCAGAGATAGAGCCAGGACTGTCCGACATTTCCCAGCCACCAGAGAGGCCTTTGGAGGCTGATATGAGTGAGGAGGAAGAACAGCTGGGGCCTGTTCCAGTTGCGCGTATGAGCAGAACTGTTAGGAGAGGTGAATAATGGAGGACAAGGAATCGACTCGGGAAGCAAGCAAACACATATGGACGCTGAATGGCCCCTCCCTGGCTGGGGAATAAATAGAAGGAAAGGGGAATGGTTGTTGTAGAAGACATCAGTTCATATTACTGAAGATTTTGCTCATTGTATTTCGTGCCACAGAGACTGCTTGCCAGAAATTAATTTGCAGCCTTTCGGCTGGGAGCTCACAGCCTTGCAATTATCACAAGGAACTGATAAGGTCCGTTACTGCAGTTAACTCCTTGAAGGACTATTGCCTGGACTTTTCGGTGGGTGAATGCCATTAATTCACAAGAGGTAAATAAAGAGGGGTTTTTTTGGGGACAAGGAGTCTGTTTCTTGCATCTGGTAAGGCTGGGTCAAAACAGAAGGAAGGCAGGGAGGGAGGGAGGGAGGGAGGGAGGAAGGAAGGAAGGAAGGAAGGAAGGAAGGAAGGAAGGAAGGAAGGAAGGAAGGAAGGAAGGAAGGAAGGAAGGAAGGAAGATGTCTGATACTCCCTGCCGGCTTCCTTAATGAGAAACCAACAGTTGGAAGTTGCTCCTAGTCCCAGTGATTTTTTTTTTTTGCCTGCCTGTGATCATTTTGTTTGTCTATTTAAGTAAGAAAATATCTTTGAAATATGATCCAATATATCTTATTGCTGTTAGTTGCGAAGTCATGTCCGACCCATCACAACCCCATGAACAACATTCCTCCAGGCCTTCCTGTCCTCTACCATCCCCCGGAGTCCATTTAAGCTCACGCCTACTGCTTCAGGGACTCCATCCAGCCACCTCATTCTCTGTCATCCCATTCTTCTTTTTTCCTCAATCTTTCCCAGCATTAGGCTCTTCTCCAGTGAGTCCTTCCTTCTCATTAGGTGGCCAAAGTATTTGAGTTTCATCTTCAGGATCTGGCCTTCTAAAGAGCATTCAGGATTGATCTCCTCTAGGACTGACCGATTTGTTCACCTTGCAGTCCAAGGGACTCACAGGAGTCTTCTCCAGCACCATAGTTCAATTCTTTGGCACTCAACCTTTCTTTATGGTCCAACTTTCACAGCCATACATTGCAAGTGGGAAAACCATAGCTCTGACTATATGCACTTTTGTTGGCAGGTTGATGTCTCTGCTTTTTAGTATGCTGTCTAGATTTGCCATAGCTTTCCTCCCCAGGAGCAAGTGTTTTTTTAATTTTTTGGCTGCAGTCCCCATCTGATTTCGGAGCCCAGGAAAATAAAATCTGTCACTACCTCAATTACTTCCTCATCTATTTGCCAGGAATTGAGAGGGCTGGATGCCATGATCTTAGTTTTCTTAATGTTGAGTTTCAAGCCAACTTTTGCACTCTCCTTCTTCACCCGCATCAAGAGGCTCTTTAGTTTCTCTTCACTTTCTGCCATTAGAGTGGTACTATCTGCGTATCTGAGGTTGTTGATATGTCTCCTGGCAATCTTAATTCAAACTTTTGATTCATCTAGCCCCACCTTTTATAAGTTAAATAGGCAGGGCAACAATATACAGCCTTGCCGGATTCCTTTCCCAATTTTGAACCAATCAGTGGTTCTGTGTCCAGTTCTCACTGTTGCTTCCTGACCTGCATATAGGTTTGTCAAGAGACAAATAAGATGGTTTGGTACTCCCATCTCTTTATGTCCATATGACATCCATATGACATCCATATTATGTCCATAGACATCCAATATGTCTAATATCCTTTAAATCTGAAATTTAAAATGTCGGAAATTCTGTCCCTAGTTATTCTGAACTCTGCAATTTACTGTATGCTGTATTAAGTAAAAACTAAAACTAGATTACCATACTCTTTAATATGCCAAGTGAGTTATATCTGAATTCATGTAATGTTCCTCTGAAGAAATGTTGAAAGCTCCTGAGTCATTTTTATAACCCTAGGTATTTGCATTTTTTAAAAATCATTAGAGGCATGGTAAAGATTTTTTAAATATTTTTAAACAACACAATAATGTATCTTCCTTCATAACAACATTATTTCCTTTGGAAAGGGATGCATTATAATGCATAAATCTGAAATTTAAAAAGATTTTTAATAGAGTACAGTGATCTCTTAATAGATACCTGTTAATATGTTAAAGAATGATTATTCAATTGATTTTTAAAAATAAAAACTGTATGCTATTATGTGTATAAAAAGACAATTGTAAATATGTTATCAGACAAAATAAGTGTTTTTCCTTGAACAAAGATTCCAGTAATTGAATTCTAGAGTGAGAAGGAACTGGTGAGGGTGTTTTCCCACCATCTATTGGTACTGACTGGGTTTGTATTACCTGAACTGCATAATTTCTAGGGTACTCATAATGTTACCTGAATTCTAGATAGACGTCTATTTAACTGAGAAAAGGGACAGCAATTTTTGTCTATTACATTAATTTCCTTTTCTTGTCTCCTCAGTGACTACAATTCTTCCAGTACATCAACTTTCCATTTAGAATAACATTTGATTCATAAAATATAAATCGAATAAAAAAAAATGAGGTAGACTATAAATATAAAGTAAAGGAGCTTATTTTACTCCACTAGTCATTGTCGACTATAGGGATTGATGCTCATTTCTGTTTCAAGGCCATTGAGCAGTGTCCAAAGATATTTCCATGATCATGTGGCCAGCATGATGTCATGGAATGCTGTTACCTTCCCACTGAAGTGGTATCTATTTATCTACTTGCATTTCCATGCTTTTGAACTTCAAGGTTGGCAGGAACAAGGGCGAGGATGGGAGCTCACCCCAGCATGTGGTGCTCAGGTCTCGAACATGGGCTGCTAGCTTTCTGGCTGACAAGCCCAGCATTTAAACCACCAAGCCACCACATGAGAGATAGACTACAATATATATATGGCATAATCTGTCAGTCACGGATTTCATTTAACTAAATGTGCTATAGCCACAATCTTCATTGTTTGTCCATGTTTACCAAAATAGAGGCAATGTTTAGTAAAGTATTCAATTAGTGTAAGAAGTGCTTTCATAGTCTGCCAACACACACACACACATGCACTCACGCACTCACACACTTAGTATGACTGAGTGGCAAAACAGGATTTTGAAATTTGCTGAGCTAAGAATATTTGGGAGATCATCTTTTAATGATTTCTATTGAAAACGAGTTATACTCTTTTACATAGGGAGAAAACTTTAAACAAAAAAATGTTCATGTTTTCCAACTCTCTGATAAAAATTACATCAGGTCATTTGTAAGTAATTAGTGAATGAAACACTGACTTCGGGTTTTACAGATTAGACTGATAGATCTTTATAGAAATGACTTGTTCATACTATTATGGAAAAGCAAAAGGCTGTGATTTGATATTAATGCCTTATTTTACTGTAACAGAGGGAGTCGGAAATCAATGCTTCTTTTTTCTTCTTTTTTCTCACATAAGAAAGGGGGAACCTTTACTTTTATCTATAACCTAATAAAAAAATAAAACATAGAAATAAAAACAGTCTAACACAATTGGCAGAAGTTGCTTATATCAACCCTGTGAAAGAAAGATGGTTATTACTTCTACCCAGTCCCTGATTAAAGTTTGCCAAATAGGGGAACATGATAAAATAAAGTTTCAAGATTTTTTTTCATGTAGAAATAGCTAAGTGCATCATCCTAGGAAATTTGAGACAGTTTTCTGATTTTTATATGGAACTTTTTTTTTTTATTTTTTGCTATTCGTATAAGAGCCTCAAATCATATCTCAAGCATGTGCAAACAGATTCATTTTTTCTTTGCCATTTTCTTGTGATCTGTATTATAATTTAGACATCCCTCAGTGTATTTTCCGAGATTCTAGTAGGGATTGTACAATTTGTATCAGACTGCTATCATCTTATGGTTTGCCTGAAGCGTTTTATTTTCTTTTGGATTTTTCTTACGTATTACGACAGTTGCTATTTTCTGTGATCTGTACGAATTTGTAACTTCTCCCATCTAACATGGAATGTCCATTTAAACTTAAACAGAATGGATGCTTAAACTGTTTGATAAAAACAGTTTAAAACATTTATTTTATTCATCTCTTGTGAGATAATGGTTTAGCTCCCCAAAAGAGATGTAATGATTGACTTGTCTAGATACCATGTCCAGGAAATTACACTATTGTTGTTGTTTGCATAGTGCATTTCTTCTAATTATCTGAGACAGCACATGTTTTGTGTTTTTCCCCGTAAATTGGATTAAAGGTACGGACTGTAGGAGATTCCCAGGCTGAGCCAGAAGGAGGGGTCAAACACATCATCAGTCTCAAATCCCTTCATGCCCACTTTAATTGTATTCTTGTAGAGAGCATTAGCATACAATAAACCTATATTCATTTGAACTGCCTAGACTCCTGATTTCTTTCACTTGACATAATAGAATAGAATAGAATAGAATAGAATAGAATAGAATAGAATAGAATAGAATAGAATAGAATAGAATAGAATAGAATAGAATAGAATAGAATAACAGAGTTGGAAGGGACCTTGGAGGTCTTCTAGTCCAACCCCTTGCTTAGGCAGGAAACCCTACACCACTTCAGACAAATCATTATCCAACATCTTCTTAAAAACTTCCAGTGTTGGAGCATTCACAACTTCTGGAGGCAAGTTGTTCCACTGATTAATTGTTCTCACTGTCAGGAAATTTCTCCTTAGTTCTAAGTTGCTTCTCTCCTTGATTAGTTTCCATCAATTGCTTCTTGCCCTACCCTCAGGTGCTTTGGAGAATAGTTTGACTCCCTCTTTTTTGTGACAACCCCTGAGATATTGGAACACTGCTATCATGTCACCCCTAGTCCTTCTTTTCATTAAACTAGACATAGCCAGTTCCTGCAACCATTCTTCATAAGTTTTAGCCTCCAGTCCCCTAATCATCTTTATTGCTCTTCTCTGCACTCTTTCTAGAGTCTTAACATTTTTTTTACATTGTGGCATCCAAAACTGGATGCAGTATTCCAAGTGTAGCCTTACCAAGACATTATAAAGTGGTATTAACACTTAATGTAATCTTGATTCTTTCCCTCTGCTTATGCAGTCTAGAACTGTGTTGGCTTTTTTGGCAGCTGCTGTACATGGCTGGCTCATATTTAAATGGTTGTCCACTACAAGATCTCTCTTGTAGTTAATACTATTGAGCAAGGTACCACATATTACCACATAGTACTACATAGACATTAGGTAAAGTTCCTTCTGGATAGAAGATAGTGGTAGGAGCTGCTGAGATACCTCTACCTCAAAGCAAAAGGCAACACTAGTTATAAAGATCCAATTGAGAGACAAGTGAAACCTTCAGTTTTCTATCCTATAAACTCATTTATTCATTGAACCAGACATTCAAGATTCACTTGCATATATACACATAGTTAGAAATTCTGCGTGACTTGATGACTCATATTCATAGAATGCCTTCAAATGCAAATGCAAAGATTCTCTTTTGGGAGCATAGGATATACTATAAATTGCAAGCTTGTATTAGATGAAAGATCAATTAATTGAATTTAAAAAGTTTGAATAAGGTATCATAGTATACCCGTTTTCATTTGAAAGGTTATGTAGGGGAAAAAAATCCAATAATACTGATAAAGGAGAATGTTTAGAGCTCAGGGTTGAAATGAGGGCTCCTTGGTGCTCTCTGATCTTGGTTGTTTTCTTGCAGATGTTTCATTACCCAAATTAGATAACATCATCAGTGTTCTGATGATGTTACCTAGCTTAGTAATGAAACATCTGCACTCTGTGGTGCAGGGCACTGATGATGTTTTTGGCAATGAAACATCTGCAAGAAAGCAAGTAAGCTCAGAGAAGATCCCTCAAATCCAAGAAATAAGAAGTAGCAAGAAATAAAAGTAAAACAATTCTGCTATTAGTTTCTCTAAGAAGCAGGGGGTTGATTTAAGACAAGATGTAAAGTATGATTTGATTCTTCTTTCTACAAAATAAACCATGAAGGAGCACGATCAGACCAAGTATCATGTGAAATGGAAAAACCTCATCACCTTTGTTCTTTAAAGAAAGAAGGTAAAAGACTTATTTGCCCCATTGCTTTAGCAAATATTTCAGTATATTTTAATACTTAAAAAAAAGAATATAATAAAGTGGGAAGCTGAGTTTCTCAGATTAAGTGAATTTTTGAGGTTTCATAGTTAGATACTGTAGATGTTCTAGAAGTCTATATATGGGGGTGCAATGGCCCAGCGGTTAAAGATGTTGAGCTTGTCACTGCAAAATTGACAGCCCAGGTTCAAGAACCGAGCTCCGCCCAATGGGGTGAGCTCCAGTTACTTGTCCCAGCTCCTGTCCACATAGCAGTTTGAAAGCATGCAGATGCAAGTAGATAAATTGATACCACTTCAGTGGGAATCCCAAAGGTGCTTTTTCAGCTAACATCAAAAACATCATCAAAAAAGTACAACAAAGAATATTCTTTCTGTGCCAACTCAGAAAGCTCAAAATGCCCAAGGAGCTGCTGATACAGTTCTACAGAGGAATTATTGAGTCTGTCATCTGCACCTCTATAACTGTCTGGTTTGGCTCTGCAACCCAACAAGACAGACACAGACTTCAGAGGGTAATTAGAACTGCAGAAAAAACAATTACTACCAACCTGCCTTCCATTGAGGACCTGTATACTGCATGAGTCAAAAAGAGGGCTGTGAAAATATAACTACAGACCCCTCGCATCCTGGGCATAAACTGTTTCATCTCCTATCCTCAAAGCGACGCTATAGAGCACTGCACACCAGAGCAACTAGACACAAAAACATTTTTTTCCCAAATGCCATCACTCTGCTAAACAAATAATTCCCTCAACACTGTCAAACTATTTACTAAATCTGCACTACTATTAATCTTCTCATCGTTCTCACCACCCATCTCCTTCCACTTATGACTGTATGACTGTAATTTTGTTGCTTGTATCCTTACGATTTATATTGATATTGTTTCCTGATTGCTTATTTGTACCCTATGACTATCATTAAATGTTGTACCTTATGATTCTTGATGAACGTATCTTTTCTTTTATGTACACTGAGAGCATATGCACCAAGACAAATTCCTTGTGTATCCAATCACACTTGGCCAATAAAAAATTCTATTCTATTCTATTCTTTCAGGAGGCAACTGGACTTATTATTTTGAAGATGTTTCACTCCTCATCAAAGAAGCTTCTTCAGCTCTGACAGGATAGTGGGGAATAGAAGGATTTTATATTCCTTGCAGACAGCTGGTCATTTGCATCTTTTTAGAGGGTCATTGAAGGTTTATCTGTGTCCTCAGGGTCACCCAAGTAGTGCTCCTGGTTCCTGTAATAATTTTTTTTCTCTGAAAATCCATTCCTACTCTCACACCATTCAAAGGGTGTCCCTCCCAAATTGTACAGCTAAAAGTCTGTAGAGATTCTCAGTCATCTATGTCATGGCTGACCCAAAGGTGCTTTTTTAGGAGACTTCCTTGTTTCGCTTTTCATCCAAGAAGCTTCTTCAGCTCTGACAGGATAGTGGGGAATGGAAGGATTTATATTCCTTGCAGACAGCTGTTCGTCAGTGGGAAGGTAACAGTGTTCCATGTGCCTTTGGCATACAGTCAAGCTGGTCATTTGACCATGGAAATTGTCTGGCTTCCTTAGTCAAGAAATGGAGATAAGTATTGTGCCCTACAGTTGGACACAACTGACAGAGAAACCTTTACTTATATCTGTCTGTATATGTATATGTATATGTGTGATTATGTGTGTGTATACACACACACATGGACAGCTGAAGATAGTTGCCAAAATAATAGATGTACAGAGATAACATTAAAGAAGTGACTGTTAGAAAATGTGGAGGATTTATTTCTTCTGGACCTATTAGTTTGGTCATGTTTGCTGGATGTTCCATGTGTGGTGGGTTGAAGAGGACTTAGTTATCCAAAGAGACATCTTTGCTTTCTCCAATGATTTGTTAATTACTTCTTTATTTATTTATCCAATTTATATAGCTGCCTATCTCATTAAGCAAGCAACTTGTTAAATGTCGGTTGTTAATTAAGACCTCATGCCAATTATTGTGAATATCAAACCAATAAACATAGCGAAGGATAGGAATGGCTATTATGAAAAGGAAAAGAAAAACCTTTAATAATCAGTGATACTGATGTTTCCCCCAAAAATATATATATATATATATATATATATATATATATATATATATATATATATATATATATATATATATATATATATATAGTGCATAATGGTGCTTTATTCTAATGATTTTTTTTTGGTTCAATAAATAGTATTGTCATTTCCTTAAATCTGTTTTTGCAGTTCATTAGCTATAAGTACACGTTTTAATATTACAAAACAGAAACTTCAGACTTTCAGTGAGTGTTAATATTTCATTAATATTTTAATATCCTCACAAATAGTTTATTTCAGTTTTAAGTACGATTTTAGAAAATCATTATTTTAATTTGTTCCAATGATTGGAATCAAATTAAATGCTCTTTTAGATTATTCAGTAAAGTTGTTTATTGCAAAGGAATGATCCAGAGAAAATAGCTAGTTAAGTACTACATTCTTTAGATATTTAATACATAGATTTTTGCACAGTGGAAGACATTTATAAAGAAATTGGTGTCTGGAGAGGAGAGGAGAGGAGAGGATGTGAGAGGAGAGGAGAGGAGAGATGGGGAAGGGAAGGGAAAGGAAAGGGGAAGAAAGGAGGGGAGGGGAGGGGAGAGGAAGGGAGAGGAGGTGAGGAGTGGGGAGGGGAAAGGAAAGGAAAGGAAAGGAAAGGAAAGGAAAGGAAAGGAAAGGAAAGGAAAGGAAAGGAAAGGAAAGGAAAGGAAAGGAAAGGAAAGGAAAGGAGCCTGAGTGGCATAGGAGGCTAATGCCTCCTACTAAGGCAGCATTTTACATCCAGCTGCCTGCAATTACTGCGAGTTCAATTCTCACCAGGCTCAAGGTCAACTCAGCCTTCCATCCTTTCTAAGGTGCGCAAAATGAGGACCCGGTTTGTGGGGGCAATAAGCTGACTTTGTATAAAAATATGCAAAAGTATGAAGGCTATTGCTTAACGCATTGTAAGCCGCCCTGAGTCTCCAGAGAAGGGCGGCATATAAAAATAAATAAAAATAAATAAAAATAAAAAAAGGAAAGGATTTACATTAGGTTTTACCAGTAACTTGATTTTTATAGTCCAAGAATTACAGCAATTGTGCCATTATAATGCTCATAAAAAAAACAGTCATCAAAGATTTTGGAAAGCATAAGCATAGATCTGGTTGAAAGGGCATTTCATAGACAATAGACTGGGATTAGGCTAGAACAAACTGTATTATCCCAATCATACAAAGTCACTTAACGCAAGTTAAGATGGGAAAAAAATGTATTTTGGAAGTGCAGCAGAAAAATATGTGCTTAAGGTCACTTTTAGGACGAGTAGAGTGATTAATCCATTTCTGCCCTCCAGAAATTCTTAGCTGCCCCTTCTGGCAGAGAACATCCAGCAACATGAAGAAATCCAGAGAAGCTTTGAAAATAAATATTTATTTGAAAAAATATATAAGAGTTTATCTTTCTTACTGAAGAAATATATAACAAGGATGAACAATCATCTGACTGAATTACAGAAAAATATTGTTTTGTAGAGGAGGAGGAGGAGGAGGAGGAGGAGGAGGAGGAGGAGGAGGAGGAGAAGAAGAAGAAGAAGAAGAAGAAGAAGAAGAAGAAGAAGAAGAAAAGAAGAAGAAGAAGAAGAAGAAGAAGAAGAAGAAGAAGAAGAAGAAGAAGAAGAAGAAGAAGAAGAAGAAGAAGAAGAAGAAAAAGTCAATTTATCTGACCACATATAAAATGGACATGTTGTTACATGGGCTTTTTTTACTTGTTTATATCTTAGCTTATTTGATAATATCTTAACTGGAAAACTGTCGAGTGCTGAAGTTGCTTACGTTGAATAATTTGTTTAGTTCTTCCCGCATGTTTACTTTATGTATCCTAACTTAATAATGCTCATACTGACTTTGCATCTAAACATCTTTTTACTCAAAGTCAGAAAGTTTGGCAAACTTGCCCTTATAAAGGAGAAATTATTTCTCTTTGTTAAGCTAAATTTTAGTGTTTTATTGAGTGTGATTTTGCCTATAGTTAAGGATGGAGATGTGGAATGCTGAGATTTATATATGTGAATTAATGCTAATATTTTAGAGGTCTGTTTGGGCTTTTTGCTGGTAACTCAATTGGAGAAGGAGGTTACTTTGCCTATTGGGTTATGGAACAAAGACTTTTATATTTGTTAACTAAGAGAAGGTGACGAGATTATGACAGTATTTATGCTTAAATTGATGGTGGTGAAAGTCACTTTCTTGAGGGGGGGAATATAAACACATGGAGAAACACACAGACAAAGACACACATTTACATGTATGCATTGTATATATGTCTGTATATCAATAGCAATATTAATGTGTGTGTGTGTGTGCGTATATTTCACCTTTCCCCCCCCCCCCTCTCTCTCTCTCTTTCCTCCCTCCCTCCCTCCCCTATTTCTTTCTTTCTTTCTTTCTTTCTTTCTTTCTTTCTTTCTTTCTTTCTTTCTTTCTTTCTTTCTTTCTCTTCTTTCTTTCTTTCTTTCTTGTTTGTCTTATCCTTTATTGTTCTAATTAATTTAGTTTAATTTCCTTTTCCTTTGTGCTGGCCTTTTTTTTTTTTTTTATTTGATTTGTATGCCGCCCTTCTCCGGAGACTCAGGGCGGCTTACAATGCGTTAAGCAATAGCCTTCATACTTTTTGTATATTTATACAAAGTCAGCTTATTGCCCCCACAAACTGGGTCCTCATTTTACCTACCTTAGAAAGGATGGAAGGCTGAGTCAACCTTGAGCCTGGTAAGATTCAAACCTGCAGTAATTGCAGGCAGCTGTGTTAATAACAGGGTGCTTTAAACCACTGTTTTACCAAGGCTCTTTTAAGAATCTCAGAGAATGATTTTTTTGAGTCAGGCATAAAACAAACTTTATTCTGCCTAAGACTCTCAAGTTATGACTGACGACGTAAGTGATTGCTTCATTTCTTGATTATACACACTATAATGTGTTTACTGTTAATTAACTTTAGATAGACTTAAATTGCCCTTCAATGAAAATTGACAGAGGGAGCTGGGTTATTCACACCATCTATTTCTCACAACCTCAACAAGTACCAGTAATCAGAACTGGAAGAGTTTGCTAGAGCAAGCCCATCGAATTCTATAACCATGTTCCCATACTAACCAACCAAATTTCATTTGTTTTGTATTATTTGATGTTATTTTTAATATATTGTTCTTCTGAATGTCTTTTTTCCTCCTTTTCTTAACATGATTTTATAATTTTCCAATATTTATAATGATACTACTGTTGCTACTACTACTACTAAAACATGAAACTACCCACTTTTTCTATTATGGTCACTGTTTATGACCAGCATCTGATATGTCGAATGAAGCTGAACTTTAACTGTGACAGTTCATTGAGTAATTTTCAATCACTCATTCATTCTTAAAATAATCTGTATGAAAGGGTTATTCTAAAATTAGAAAATTGTTTTCTGAGTATGCTTCCCTGCCATTAGTGAAATGATGAGACAGAAAACCTTAGCAAATAAATAGAGTCCGCCATCTTATCTTTTGATTGTTATCTATTACGAGAGACATAAAGGCTACTCCTAATTTTCACAGATGCCTTTTAGTAGCTAGGTCACCCAAATCAGATTCTCTCTCCTGAGTATACATAGAGAATGCTTGTTCATCAAACCCAGATCTTAAAGAAGCAATTTAATCTCGAGAACCATGCTTTTGTTCATAAATCAGTTGAAGAATATTTAAATATATAATAATGATGCCTGAAAATACAATGTGTTTGAACCGTGGGGTTGTGATTCTCTGTCAGCTGTATGAATTCTATATAATTTTCAGCAAATGTCATTTTTTTCTATTGTATTAGAAGAAAGAACCATCTTTCTTGGAATCAAATCTTGGAATGTGCCGAAATGGACAAACTAACAAAAGAATTTAAAGAAAAGGAGGATATGGAATACTATATAATTTGGCATAAATGGTATAAGTGGCTGGAGGATAGGAAAAATTAAGCAGAAAAATAGGGAGAAAAGATAGAAAGACTAGAAAGTAAAGAAAGAAAGCAAATTCTTTGTTGTGCTCTTTTGTTGATGTTTCTGATGTTAGCTGCCCATTATAGATTTTGTGATATGGTAGAACCTAGAAATTTGAAGGTCCCTACTGTTGATACTGTGTAATATTGTCTAGTATCGTAAGAATTTATTAAAGTATAAAAACTAGAAAATTGGCATGAATGATGAGAAATATATTGTAATTAAGAATGAATGGGACAAGCAGTTAATGGAATAAATGTGAAGAGAAATAAGGGGAAATGTGAATAACAAAAGAAGAGCATCACGAAATAGCTGTGAAGAAAGTTTATGTATATATGTTGTATGTTTTGTATTGTCATATTTTGTTATAATAATAATTTTAAAAAAAATTAAAAAAAGAAGAAAGAACCAATGCATTAACTTTATTGTAACTAGAACTAGTAGTGATTGCAACTGTCAAAGAAACAATAGGCTTGTTTGTGCATTTCTTTTCTTTCTGTTTGATAAAACAATAGCACAGGAAAGTAACCTTGGAAAATTACTCAAAGTATTGTATGTACTCCTGTTCCTTGTTTCTTCTTTCTGAATTTGGGAGAGATTTTAAATAGTGAATTAGTAGTTTCAATGTTGTTTCACCCCCCCCCCCCCCGAAATATCAAACTAAACTGTATACCAATTTATTGCTGCTTTCCTGGGTTTCAAGCAGAAACCATCCAAATCTACTGGAAGATAAAAATGAATTTGGGGATTTACATGTATGAAATATGGAACTGAGCTATGATCTACTACACACTGGCAGAGTAAGATTTTTTTTTATTGATTAAAATGGATATTATGAAACACAATTTGATAAATTCTCTGACATGCCAGCATATACCAAAGCAACACAGAAGTTTTTACTTTATTAGGTAAAGGAAAAGGTAAAGTTTCCCTAGCACATATATGCTAATCATTCCTGACTCTATGGGGCGATGCTCATCTCCATTTCAAAGCTGAAGAGCCAGCGCCGTCCAAAGACATCTCCATGGTCATGTGCCAAAGGCACACGGAATGCTGTTACCTTCCCACTAAAGGTGGTCCCTATTTTTCTACTTGAATTTTTTACGTGCTTTCGAACTGCTAGGTTGGCAGAAGCAGGGACAAGTACCGGGAGCTCACCCCATTACACGGCACTAGGGATTCAAACCACTGAACTGCCAACCTTTCAATCAACAAACTCAGCATCTTAGCCACTGAGCCACCATGTCCCTTTTTTAGTTTATTACTTTTTTACTTTATTACTGTGAGTCAATTTCCTGGTCTATTTACAATCCATTTGTTATTAGATTATTTCAGTCCATCTTTTCTTCTGGAATGTACATCTCAAATCTTCCTCCAGTTCACAAACAAACAAGAAAGAGAATTAAAAAAAATCATATAAGGAAAACTGAGCTAAAAAAAGAGTGAAAGGGCCATTTAGTGATGTTTTACTGAGGATATATTTAAACTGGGGCCTTCCAGATCCTAATCCAGTTCCTTATACCACTGGTAACAACTATACGTGCGATAAATCACTGCCTTTTAGCAACATCTGGAGATAATGAATTTTGAACCTGGATCATCTGCAGATAAAGTGCAGTCCACTTACATACCTTTTGCTAATGAAGACTGTGAATCAGCAACCATATACCTTCAGCTGTAGCTCAAGAAAGATCACACCACAGGTAAATGGTAGGACAGAGCATGAGGTAATGACTGACATTATTTATTATATTCCCGGTACAATTTTTATTACATTCATTTATTTTGTAAAGAACCAGGATTTTTTCCTGTCTTTTCTTCCTCGAGAAAGAAGAACGTAAAACAATTGTAGGCTTGCAGAAGTAATTATTTTCTCACTTAATATTTTTGGAGAGATTCCAGAAGCTTTTCCATTTCCTTCATACTATTTTTCCCTTGTCATTTTGTTTTAAATAAAACAAAGGTAGGATTTTTAAATTAATAACCAGCATATATCTCTCTCTCTCTCTCTCTCTCTCTCTCTCTCTCTCTCTCTCTCTCTCTCTCTCTCTCTCTCTCTCTCTCTCTGCCCCTCCCCTCACACACACACACACAGACAGACAAAATAACATACAAATATATGCAATGAGATTTAACTGTTCACTGATTAATTGGTGGACCTATCAATCAATTGGAAGATGTTTGTTTAGTAATACATCACACCAACATTTGGCTAGTAATGGAATTTGACATTATTGCCTGTGCAATAACGTCAAATAATGTCAAAGGTCTTACTAATATCATAAAACAGCAATATTTTTAAAAAAAGAAAGAAAAAGAAAGAAAAACACCTTTCTAAGGTCTTGCTTCCATCTTCTCCTTCACCCTGCCCCAAAGGCAAATGGCTCTGGGCAGCTGGATGAACAAAACTTTTTAAACAAGGCGATGACTTTTGTCCTGCTTCTCAGCTTCACAATGAGATCGCTGTTTCACAGCAACTATGTCTCCCATAATGTTATTAGTCTCTTTCACAACAAAGTGAAAAATTGTTCTTGGCTTTTCTAATGATGCATCCAGCTTTGCCCAAAATAGACCAGGTTTATTGGACCTCAGGACAAAAGAATGCTGCCATCATTGACATCAGAATGTTTTAGAGCCACAGTAATTGCAAGGCACAAAGTATCTTGAGAAGCCCTCTGTCTGTTAACAAAATGGAGAAGGTGGGGGGAATAAAAGGAGGTGAAAAAGATGAGAGAGCACTAGTTAGCAGCAGGTACAAGCAATTGTAACAAAGAAGTGAAAGAGAAGCCACTGCAAACCTCTGATCTAAGATAGATTTTACCCATCAGGCGACATTCAAAAGCAAACAGAGATGGAGAGTGTAGCAAAGCATCAGGGAAGAAACACAGATGCCTCAAAACAAGTAAATAAACTGCCTTTTTTATATTTTGTATCATTAAAATAAAACTGATGGTGGTAAAAGACGAACATCATGCCGAGTCCCTTGTGTTCTCCCTCGCCTTATTAATATTGTACTATATGTTATGATTTTGAAATTATAGAACGTAGCTAGAGAAAGACAGGAAATGACAGTAGATAAGAAGTCAGAGTTCCTGATTTCAAATAGAAATTTGAAAAATCTGACATATGCAACTTTTTTTTTTAAAAAAAGAAAAGGCATGTCCTTTTGGGATTGAAATGAAGAATCGATACCTACACCTTTCTTGTTTCTCTGTAAGTATATATTAGTTCTTTACATGTTAAATGAATCAGAATATTTGAAGTAAATACCCTGTTTCCCCAAAAATAAAGACATCTCCTGATAATAAGACCAATAGGGCTTTTGAGTGCATGCGCTAAAATAAGCCTCCCCCCGAAAATAAGCCCTCTCCAAAAATATTTAAATGCAGAGCTGGAAATCAGGTAAGACGGCAAGAGGAGGCCAATTTTGCTCCACATGCCCCAAAATAATAAGACCTCTCTGAAAATAAGGCCAAGCGTTTATTTCGGGGTTCAAAAAATATAAGACAGGGTCTTATTTTCGGAGAAACACGGTAGATTGAGGTATAATAAGGAAAATTTACCTGCCTTTACTGTCAGTCAAGTTTGCCAAGTTTGGTTTATTTACAGATCCTATTCACAATATTACATGCTTCTTCACGACTTCGATTCTTCTCCTTAATCTTTGAAGTAAGGATAACAAAAAAGATCTGGTAACAATTTAGAAGATTCTGGCTAATTTTATTTCTTCTAGTAAGATCCAAAGTTGTTATAATAGTCTTGGTTTTCAATAGTTCAACATTTCCTTTTGGTCTCATAAAATTCCATTTCTATTTATATGAGTAGAGCTATGGATTAATTATAGTTTCAGGCTTGTTGAACGATGCCATTCTTCTATACATTTGTTATACATAATTGGGGAGCATTCTAAACAATTTTAAAATTTAAGCTATAAGGTGGTATAAAATAGTACATTTCCTAGCATTTTAACTTAAAGAGCCTTTAATTTAAATGCCTGGTGATTTCAATTATAAGTCGTTAATAACCATGACTGATAGCAGTACTTCTTTGCTAAGCAACACAATTGTTGACACATCACAGATAAAATGGGGGGGGGTAGAATGGAAGAAACTAATTTGGGAGAAGAGCGATTTTTTTTTTCTTTTAATTTATATGCCGTCCTTCTCCGGAGACTCAGGGCAGCTTACAATGCGTTAAGCAATAGCCTTCATACTTTTGTATATTTATACAAAGTCAGCTTATTGCCCCCACAAACTGGGTCCTCAGATTTACCTACCTTAGAAAGGATGGAAGGCTGAGTCAACCTTGAGCCTGGTGAGATTTGAACTTGCAGTAATTGCAAGCAGCAGATGTTAATAACAGTGCTTACTCCACTGTACTACAGGCATGTACTAAAGTATATATAAAAAATATTTTACATCCTTATGTGTGGTATGTGTCTTCCTTAGGTCTTCTACCAGGGCCTGGGAGTTTGAGACTTCTTGGCAGTATCTTAACTATTCTTAGCACTGCATCCTTGACTATCCTTGACTATCACTAAGTGTTGCATCCTTTTATTCTTGATGAATGCATTTTATTCTCCTTATGTACAATGAGAGCATATATTTCTTGTGTGTCCAATCACACTTGGCCAATAAAGAATTCTATTCTATTCTATTCTATCCTACTGGACAGAGAACTCCTGGAATTTATTGGAGCTACTCTCCCAATTTAGGAGTCATACCTCCAAGAGCTCCTACAGTCTTTTCTTTCCACATCCTATACTCCTTCTTGAGGTTGCTGTCACCTGGCACCACTACATCCATCACCTGCCATTGTCTTCTGATCCTTTTCTACTACCACAATATCTGGTTGATTGGCCAGTTATCTGCCTGTCTGTCTGGATCTGGAAATCCCATAGGATCTTAGTCCTCTTACCTTCCACAATCTTCTGTGGGATCCCCCATCTGGATGTGAGAGGCTTAAACCCAGGGGTGTCAAACTGGTGACGCATGGGCTGGATGCGTCATGTGCAGTCCACGCCCACCCCAGCTCCATGAAGGTGAAAAACATCACAAAATGTCACGTGATGGCAACCTGTTTGACACCCGTGGTTTAACCGATATTCTTGTACACAGTGCCTACGACTTGGTTGTGGTGTTCAGTGTATGCTCTTCCTGCCTGCATCTTATACCCTTCCACTTGTGTTGGACTGTCTCTGTCCAACTAAGTAGTCTGCACTTCATATGTAGTCTGCAACTCGTGTCCTGTCTGGTGTAGTAGACAACTGGTTCTATAGATCTGGTATTTAGTGCTTGTTCTTGGGCTGCTGTGATCAGTTTTTCAGTGTTGTCTTTTACACCAGCATTTTCCAGCCACTGGTAGATTTCCCAATGTTTGCCACCTCAAGTCATCTGTCAATGGTGCATCCCGTGCAGAACCTTGTCTTGCCATGGCACTTCCTGATTAACACCAGGACCTGGAGTTTTTATTGTGAAGCTACTTGGAAGGAGATTTACATCAGACAAAAGGACTTCTTCACACGCCATATAATTAACTTGTGGAATTCATTATCACAAGACATGTTAACGGCTACCAATGTGTATGGCTTTAACAAGGAATTGAATAAATCCATGGTCCATAAGGGTTCTTAGTCCTGAGATTTAAACCCATTTCCATATATCAGGTGCAGCAGAACTCTGGGATAAAGATGTAGGTGGCATTGGCATTCCAGTAATAAAACAAAATATGTTTTGTATCCCTCAGTGCAGAAAGAAAAGTAAGTCTGTAGAACCAAGTTTTAAACATCCTTAAATTTCTTTCAATAGCCATGTAGGATCCATATTGTATGTGTACAAAGACTGCAATATGATGCCAAATGTTTCAGAAAACAACTTAATATATTCTATCATATTTTTTTCCTGAATATGTTTCAATTTGTAGATTGATATGGTAGGAAGAAATAACATACTTTCCATGCATATGTATGAAACTGACACAATATAAAAATATTCTGGTCTATCTGTTCCTACTGAATGTTTATCTTTAATCCTGCAGATTTAATCTGATAATTGAACAGATTCATTTGATATAAAATAGATATATAGATGGGGATTTGCATTTTTGTGTAAGGATAGTAACTTGAACATATTGTTTCATGTGCAAGTAGACAGATCACTAGTAAACACTGGAAGGTTACCAGAATTATTTGTCTTCCCCTTCTCAAGTAACTTATAAAAATCCTGACGGGGGAAAAACTTGTAGCCAAGTAGAAAATTCCCACAGCTAGAAAAAAACTTGAAATTCATTGAGTTATTTCACAGATAAAGAGGATTACAGCTGACTTCTGTAGAAATTTTATGAAAGCAAAACAGTTTCAGAAGCGCAAGGCATGTACTGATGACCCTCATGGATAGTTACTGAAATCACAACTCACTATCTCTTGAACTTCATCTCAGCTGTATGAAGTATTATCTAATTACATGTTCCGTTCAAAGTAGAACTGCAGTTAAACAAATTGTTTCCCACGTTTCATTTCACCCAAACTGTGTGTTACATTGCAACTATGTTTTCTTGGCTATCCCTGCTTTTTCCTCCTTTTAGATGTCTCCCCATTTGGGTTTTTAACTTATGTGAGTTTTCCCAATTATTCAGATAGTATCGGAAGAAAAGAAATCACATATTTCAACATAAAGGAAGACCATGAAAGAGGAAATAGGATTGGGTAGAAATGTAATGAAACACAAATACTTAACTTGTACAAAAATGGGAAAAGGCATTTAACACACATGAATGCAAGTGTAGCTCCAACTTGTTTTACATTTGTTTTCATCAGTATTAAAGAGTTCCTCCTCTTTAAAAAAATATTTAATGATCCACAATGACTGAGAATGTCATTTTGTATTTGACTTAATCTTAGGCTGATAGGATGGCATGGTGCTTCGGTGGTTAAGACACTAGGGAAGACTTGCAGCCCATATTCAAGACCCGAGTGCCATATAATACGGTAAACTCCCATATTCGGCTCAACTTCTGTTAGCAGTTTGAAAGCATGAAAATGTGAGTAGATAAATAGGTACCACTTCAGATAACAGGGGTCCATGACATCATGCTGGCCACATGATCATGGAAAATGTCCTCAGACAGCATGGCTCAATGGCCTTGAAATGGAGATGAGCATCACCTCCTAAAGTCAGCAATTAATCATTGGCAACCTTCAGTCTCAAAAGACTATGGTACTATGCAGTGGTGGGATTAAAATAATTCAACAACCGGTTCTCTGTCCTAATGATTTCTTCCAACAACCAGTTCACCAAACTGCTTAGAAAGTTAACAACCGGTTCTCTCGAAGTGGTACGAACTGGCTGAATCCCACCACTGTTACTATGGAAAGAGGTCCTAAAACAGCATCTGGTGTGACTAAAAAGGCCAATTCGAGAGTGGCAATCCCTTCCATACTGAGGGCAGATATATTTTGTCCCCTGCCCAGCCCTCAGATTTCATTGGTTCTGGGACTGCCTCTTTGCCTCAGCCTGCCGAACAAGTGTCTCTTCCAATTGGATAAGGCCATGCTGCGTCTTTAGCCTCCAAGCTGAATGATCGGAGGTCAAGGTTTCCCAGTCATTAATGTCCATTCCCAAGGCCTTTAGATCCCTCTTGCAAATATCCATATATCGCAGCTGTGGTTTCCCGCTAAGGCACTTTCCCTACACTAATTCTCCATACAGGAGATCTTTCGGAATCTGACCATCAGCCATTCTCACGACATGTCCAGCGTAGATGTCGCGTTTCAATAGTGTATATATGCTAGAAATTCCAGCACGTTCCAAGACTGCACTATTCGGAACTTTGTCATGCCAGATAATGCCAAGAATACATTGAAGACAGCACATATGGAAGGTCTTCAACTTTCTCTCCTGCCATGCGTAAAGGTCCAAGACTCACTGCAGGACAAGAGTGCGCTCAGGACACAGGCTCTATAGACCTGGATCTTTGTATGTTCCGCCAGCAATTAATAGCAGAGTAAAATCTGCAGGGATTCCTTTACCTTCTTAGGCTAATGGAAATCCAGAGGTAGAATATAAAACAATTTCATTCATGGGAAATTCCACGTCGAATAACTTGCCACATTCAACGAGGTGACTGGCTTTCTGCCGCCGGAGAAGTTGGTAGGAAAAAAAGGATATCCTGTTTCTCTTCTTCCTACTCCTTTCCAATAATTTTGAGAAGCAGAGAAATAATTTATCAATTCTAGGATTAGGATTATTTGGGAAACAGATCTATGGAGGAATTTCAGAGAATGAAGAGTTGTTGATATTATGCCTACATCTATAGCTTTTTTTTTTTCTTTTTCTTTTTGCAACTCAGTATGTCTACAAATTATAGATTGCATTTTTTTGTGCAGTGTGGTTTCTTTGTTTTACTGTCCTTTGAAATCCTCAGGTAGTTTTACCCCTTCTCTTGGAGTATATGTCAATAAATTTGGTGCAGTTGCAATCTATTGGAATCAGTGGGTGTGTGCATAAAGTTAAGCCCTTATTATTTCAAATGGCTTTCAAGCTGAATTATATTGGTATTGATCTTGAGCACCAGAATCAACACTACCAGTTTAGATCGGATATACAAGATAAGTGTCACTGTAGCATGTAAACTATGTTCTAGGCATTTTCTATTCGTACTGAGACTATCTGAAAAAAGAAAGCCAAGAAGGCAATACATTTCCTGTAAAATTTCATTAACCCAAACTTTCAAAGATAACATGGGATTTCTTGATGCTAATGACCTCTCCAGTGGCTAATGGTAGATCAAAATCAATGAGGTCTGCCTATATTATTAAAGTGTTTTACACTTAAAACCATGAAAAACTACTCTATTTTATTTTAATCATACTTCTAGGCTTATTAAACTTATGATATATTTAGCCTGCCTCCTTGCCCTGGAGCTATGAGAAATTAGAAAGGAAAGCTTTTAGAATCTTAATAATACTTTACTTTCACCATGGATCTTTACATTCTAAATATTCTTGTAAGAAAAAAAAATTGATGGATGACAGACAGACAGACAGACAGACAGACAGACAGATAGACGGACGACTCTCCTGGTCATCAGTTCTTTACCCTCCTATCATCGGGAAGGAGATATAGAAGTATAGCCAGCCGCACAAACAGGGTGAAGAACAGTTTTTATGTCAGACCCCTGAATGAGAAATAACATCATAATTATGTAGTACAATGGACTGCAGGGCTGGCGCAATGTGTAGCATGTTCACACTGGTGCAATAGGACTGGGTGTTTTGTTAATATGATTTATTGGGCTAGGGATTTTCTGTCTCCACTGTGAGTTGTATTGTGTTGGGGGGTGGGGGTGCACTGAGGGAGCTCAACCAATCTCATTGTACATAAGTGTTGTGGCCCGCCAGCGGCCTGCGCAGACCGTGGCTGATCCCGACGACGACGAGGCTGGTGTGGTGTCGTGCCAGCAGCCTGCACAGCCAGCGCTCGCGTCGGACAGCGAGGAGGCTGAAGAGGATGTGATGCCAGAGGCAGAGACTCAGCCAGGGCCTTCAGAACCTCCAGAGGCTCCTTCCAGTGCAGAGAGCGAAGTGGAGGAGCCTCTCCTCAATGCTCAGGCATGCAGGGCTGCCAAAAGGCAGGAGTGGCTACTCAGGAGGAGGAGGTCTAATCAAGAGTAGGGCTTGAGGATAATTGACCACTCCCATAGCCTATTTAAGTCACACCCAGCTAGTGCGTTCTTGCTGGAAACAACTTGTATTATTATCAGAGTATTTTGGTTTATCATATCTTGTTTTCTGGGCTAGTTGCCAACCTTTGCCAGTCTTGTTTATTCTTGTTACTTAATAAATTTGATAAGGACCATTGGTGTGTGTCAATATCCTTGGAAATCCGGAGCTGGGGCAGAACAATATGTTGTGCACTGACAATTTGAATTAGACAGACAGACAGACAGACAGACAGACAGACAGACAGACACAGGACCACACTTGCTGATTTTATAAGTGACATACTTGACACTGGATCATGTCATCTTGCTTTTCGGAGTTCATACATTTATTCTGGAATTAGATATAGTCTGATCCATCTCTACTTAATATAAGCATACCACATTAGCCTTTCTGCAATGTTCTACCAAGATGTTCGAAGGAGGAGGGAAGGAAAGGAAAGCATAATTGAACTGAATGAATCGAAAGGTATAAACAAACTTCTGTACAATCTTCTACACGTTTTTGAGATTACAAAATGAACAAGACACAATTCATAATATATATATATTTTTCCACTTTAAGACCCAAACCAGAAAGCCACATAATCTTGTAAGACTTTTGGGTGACAATTAATAACCTTAATATGCCTACACTGATTCACCAGGACTGTTTGTTTTTTTGTTTGTTTGTTGGCAGTGTTTATGTACTGCAATATTCCAGTACGACTCCCAATGGTTTACAAATAACAATGAAATAATTACAAAACACAGCCAAGTTAATAAAACAATTAAAATTATGAAGTAAATAACACATTCCCTGCTGATACTCAATCTCAGTGCTGATGATGAAACCATATAGTGCTACATTTTTATGGCTTTTCCAAATATGAGCAAAAAGGGACCTACTGAACTTCCAGTGGAAGGCTATTCCAAAGAGAAAGTGTTTCAGTGGGAAAAAAAAGACTATCTCTGGGACTTCTCCTACCAATTTCTCAAATTGGACCTTAATCATTCAATTCTAAATAAGACCTTTAAGCATCCAATTCTAAATAGTTTTGCAATTTGGTGAATCAGCCAAAGGTAGGGAGAACTTTCCCTGTCCGTAATTCAGTGGTGGGTTGCCCCTGGTTCGCACCGGTTCTATAGAACTGGTAGTAAAACTGGCGGGAGACTCCGCCCACTGACCCCGACGTCATCAAAACATTTCTGCGCATGCGCAGAAGAGTGTGTGTGCACACGGCCCCACTGCGAACCAGTAGTAAAGGTAAGTAGAACCCACCCCTGCTGTAATTGTTACATGAAAACTCAACAGGAATACCTCCAGAGTCTGAACCATTTAGGAGTAGTGACACCATATTCAGACTCAAACCATGAGCTGAGCCTAGATGGTTTTGGACAAGTGTCTTATCTGTATTGCAGGGGTACAATGAACTGTTCCTGCAATCTGGTCTAGAGTAGGGACATACAACTGGATATCATTAACATGGTAAGTGGCGGTATTCATTTACCTTCTCTACCAGTTCTCAAATGTGAGAGTGTGTGCGCCACCTCTGCGCATGCGCAGGACCTTCTGCACCTGCGTAGAGCATCAAAAATGGAACATGATGATGACCAGGCAACTGGGCAGAGCCTCCCGCAGCCGCCACTACCAGTTTTCCCAAACCGGATATAACCAGCTGAATACCACCATTGATTAACACAGGGGTCCCCAAACTTGGCAGCTTTAAGACTTGTGGACTTCAACTCCCAGAATTCTCCAGCCAGCTATGCTATGCTGTGCCATGCTATGCTGGCTGGAGAATTCTGGGAGTTGAAGTCCACAAGTCTTAAAGCAGCCAAGTTTGAAGACCTCTGGATTAACATATAGGATACTCATTCTGCATGGGCAGATGATGATTTCTTCCAATAGTTTCAGGTAGACATAAAGCAGGGGACAATATGATGAACTTTGTGGCATCTCACAAGGTTTAGGTTATCAAAAAGAAGAGCTATTCCGAGACAGAAAAATCTTCCAATATGAAATCTGAAAGCACGCAGGATTTTAGGAGCCACAGTGGCGCAGTGGTTAGAATGCAGCACTGCAGGCTGCTTCTGCTGACTGCCGACTGCCTGCAATTTGGCAGTTCGAATCTCACCAGGCTCAAGGTTGACTCAGCCTTCCATCCTTCCAAGGTGGGTAAAATGAGGACCCAAATTGTTGGGGGCAATATACTGACTTTGTAAACTGCTTAAAGAGGGCTGTAAAGCACTGTAAAGTGGTATATAAGTTTAAGTGGTATTGCTATTTTATCCAGATATTTTTAAAAATCAGCAGATTTGGCTCTTTTAGTACCACACCTACATGTAGGTGGAGCTCTAAAAGGAGCTATTCTTATGTTTGGTTTAATGCAAAAAAGCTAGTGGTTTCCATCTGACCTAGGAACAATGGAAGAGTTGCACATGTCTTTTCAGCTACCATCATTTAAAACTCTTAGCTAAATACATGGAAATTGCTGACAACAATAGGCATTCTCCATCCTATTTGTAGGCACATGTCCATGTAAATAACTAAAAAAGCTAAAACATTGTAGAAATATATACAGTATATAGTATATGATATATAGTATTAAAGTAGTCCTGAATTATATAAGCCTTGCACAAATAAAGACTTGTGTTCGGTGGGATCAACTCCTTATGAAATTTTTATAGACCTGCAAGGATAGGTTAGAGGCATTTGATCTCCTTAAAACCTGCACAATTTCATTTTCTACATCGATTTCAGATGGTCTTAACTGCAGTTAACCTCCCCTGGATCAGATCCACAAACACCAACTGAAAAATAAATAAGTTTGCCTGACTTCTTGGGACTAAATTATTTTGTATAGACATGTAAAGGATAGAAAAATAATTTTCACCATCTGATATTGCATTTTAATACTATCCATTTACCTAAAGTTAATTTAACAGATTTATGTTGTTTTAGGTTATTTTTCAGTTTAAATTAATACCCATTTGGCTTCGTTTTTGATTGTTCATAAAATATCAAAAACGTAAAATTAAATGGAATTGGACAAAGAATATATCCTAAGTGCAAGCTCCATTTACACCGTAAATACATCCTACGCCTGACTTTTGAACTTAAATCCTTTATAGAATATATTTAATGGCTTTGCAGGGAAAAGCTAAGAATTTCCCATACATTATTTTTATCCCATTTTTAAAGCATTCTTTCCATTAGCAGAAAGATCATCCTATCATTTCATGACAACACAGAATGATATCAGTGCAACCTTGCATGATTTATTATAAATGACAATGAATACAATGAATAAATATTGTATTTATTGTTTATTTAAGTGATTTGTGCACCAATCCCTATTTTTTTAAAAAAACCCAAAATCTTCAAGCGCACTTTTGAAAACATAAAAGAAGCGGTGAAATCTGGCCGGATCTATCTGGCTCGTGCGAGCAGGTAGGGCCGGTGGTGGGAGGCTCCGCCCACCCACCGGGATTTCATTATGTCCCATTTTTGACCCACTGAGCATGTGCATGCGCGCTTACATTTCCAAACAGGTAGCGAAGGTAAGTGCATTTCATCGCTGCATAAAAGTCAACCTTCCAGCTTCTTTCTCTTATGCTCAGTTCGGCTTTAGCCCACAAAGTTAACTCTAATAAAAAATGAATGGAAGCAAAATACATTTGCACTGTGGTTGATGTTTAGAAACTCATCTTTGTACCTGATCTACTAACATTCAATTTTCAATAAACACTTCGGAGGGACCCTCGCTATATTCACCTTTGCTCTGTATGAAGGCTGCCTCAGAACCTCTTCCCTGATCAATAATTGTAAACCAGCTTTCTTCAGATTATACGTCAGGCTGACCCCATGTGGTGCAAATGTCAGTTAGCTCAAGCATGAATCTTAACACACAGCAGTGTAAAAATTCCAGGCATTTCAAAGTTTTTTAAAAACTCCTCTCTCTCTCTCTCTCTCTCTCTCTCTCTCTCTCTCTCTCTCTCTCTCTCTCTCTCTCTCTCTCTCTCTCTCTCTCTCTCTCTTGCTCTCGCTCTCCTTCTCTCTCTTTCTTTCTCTCTCCTCTCTCTCTCCTTCTCTCTCTTTCTCCTCTTTCTCCTTCTCTCTTTCTGTCTCTCTCCCCCCTTCTTTCTCTCTCTCCTTCTCTCTCTTTCTCCTCTTTCTCCTTCTCTCTTTCTCTCTCTCTCCCCCCCTTCTTTCTCTCTCTCTCTCGTTCTTCTATTTTTACTTATAAAAATAAGATTTTTCTCCCCTGGAGAAAGAACTGTGTATTGGCTATGCATTTGACAGTTCTGCTACAGATCTAGTCCTATGTTTACTAGCATTGTAATAAACTGATGCTGCACATGCCCTTACACAGAATTCTTCCCATTACATCATTTATATATAAAAAAGAAAGCTTGGGGGGGGGAATTTTCTTAAACATTTTAGACATCATTGAAGGGGGGGGTGAATTATTGTATTTTTTTTTCCTAACAGTGTCTTCCCTCCTCCAATAAAATAATAAATATATTGGATAAATAATAACAAAAATGCATAGAAACTAATATTATCACACTTTGCAATCAGAGAACAGGCTAGTGATGTGACAACAGATGTTTGTCATATTGGTGATCTTTCACACTCTCACAAGTATTTTTGTGCCAGGGTTTGAGACTCACAAAGCACCGTTATTAGTAGACAATCCTTCTACTCTGTGGTTTGTTTGATAACTCAAGTAATTCAAAATAATGGCATTAGAAAATACATTAACTAATGAATTTCAACTGATTCTTGTAGTGTTCAGTATATGTAGAACTGTCAAAAATGTGTTCATATTTAATAAAAAAAAGATGCATTCAAAAGGCCAATATCTCAGGGGCTGACACAAAGAAGAGGGGATCAATCTATTCTCCAAAGTATTTGAAGGCAGGACAAGAAGCAATGGATGGAAACTAATCAAGAATAGAAGCAACATAGAACTAAGGAGAAATTTCCTGATGGTGAGAACAATTAATCAGTGGAATGACTTGTCTCCAGAAGTTGTGCTCCAGTACTGGAGGTTTTTAAGAAGAGATTGGACAACCATTTGTCTGAAATAAGTTTATAAGTTTCATAAGTTTATTTTGTCAAGCATATATAAGATAACAGGTAAAAGTATAAACATAATTTAAATACATGAAAAGAGTAAGTAAAAAGGAATATTAGGACAGGGACGGTAGGCACACTGGTGCACTTATGCACGCTCCTTACAGACCACTTAGGATTGGGGTGAGATCAACAGTAGACAGTTTAAGGTTAAAGTTTTGGGGGTTTGGGGAAGAAACTACAGAGTCAGGTAGTGCATTCCAGGCATTGACCAGTCTGTTACTGAAGTCATATTTTCTACAATCAAGTTTGGAATGGTTTACCTTGAGTTTGTATCTATTATTTGCTCATGTATTGTTGTGGTTGAAGCTGAAGTAGTAGTATAGTTTGGTATAGTGTAGTCAAACCAAAAGATTCAGCAGTCACAGAAGAAGAAAAAGAGAATAATTTACAACATGCAGCGTAAGGACTCAACAGCCACTACACAGGACAAACAGGCAGAAGACTAGCAGAGTGCATCTATGAACACCAACTAGCAGTCAGGAGACATGATGAAAAGTCCTTGATTTCACAACACATGGGTAGACTTAACTATAATTTCAACTGGGAAACTGTGGCCATCTTAGACCAAGCCAAGACCAAAAATGCTAGAGAATTCCTGGAAGCCTGGGCTTTAATAAATGGGCCATCAGTAGACACATTGACAAAAACAACATCTTTATACCATTCAAAAAAGACAATCAATAGTCAAAAAGAAACAAAAACACCAGAACACCTCCTCACCAGCAATCAATGTCCAGATAAGTGAATATTAACATCAAGATTGACATTAGACTATCAGTCAAGAAATACCCCATTGGTAGATCAATGAACTACCAAGCAAGCTAAGAGTAAAAAAGCCCAACTAAAGAACCACCAAGACCACTAGAATATAAACTGAGAGCATACCCCACTCCCTACTAGCACTATTTAGTTTTGGTGATAAAATATCTGCAAGAAAACAATCAACTAGAGAGCATCAAGGACACCTATAGTATCATTTTTATGTAAAGTTGTTATTTGATCAGTTTAGTTCAGTTTATGTGAAACAGTAGTTAAAGGCAAAACACCTGGCTCTATTTGTATTCTTGGTCTTACTGTCTCTTAACCCTAACCTTTGTCCATGTTCTTCAGCTATTTCCAACTCCAATGACAATAGTGTCAAGGGACCAGCAATTCCAGCTGGGCCCCATGGCAGAAAGGCAGTGGTGGACAGGCAGGTGAAACTAGTGAGGTCATGCTTCCAGTGTGGGTAGTATCACAGAAAGGTCAAGCTGGGTGCAAGGAAAGACAGCTCCAGGTAAAATGACATGAGGAAGACTTCAAATGGGCACACATTTAATAAAAAAGGTTCCATCCGTTTCCCAGTTCAAAAGTAGCATTTGTCAATAAGCAAATTATCAGGCAGACCAAAACTTATACTTTGTAAGTTGCCTATGTACCAAAACATGAAGCTTGGGGATTTAGATTATCAGCAGTTCTCTTGGTGACCTGATTTAGATACTCTACTTCTTTATCATCTATCTATCTATCTTTATCTCATCTCTCTCTCATCTATCTATATCTATCTATCTATCTATCTATCTATCTATCTATCTATCTATCTATCTATCTCTGTCTATCTGTCTATCTATCTGTCTCGCTTTCACTCTCTCTCATCTATCTATCAGTCTCTATGTCTACCACAATCAGTCATCTATCTGTGCAATCCATAAAGGAGGTAATGCCATGGAGGAAAGCATTGAGGGCCTTCAAATACATGATTCCTGCTGATGACCCATTATAGTTTGCAAAGCGTTTGAGAAGTGATATGTTATTTTTCTTTTTAAGAGCTAAAATACATACCAGCCCAAGATCATCTAGAATCTAGAAGATCATCCACCTGTTTTATGTGTCTTGTAATTTTCAGGTTTCTGCCCTTAACAACCATACCAAACTGGCTGTCAGTAAAAGAGGAGGAGGAAATTAAAAAAAATGATCTTCCCTCACAATCTCTCTCTCTCCCTCTCTCCCTTTCCCTCTCCCTCTCCCTCTCCCTCTCCCTCTGTCTCTTATTTTATTGTCCAAGTGATCATTTCAGTCTATCTTTCCAGTTTGTACATATGGAATTGCAGACAACAGAAATAACAAGATAAAATAAGCATGTTCAAAAAAATTGCTACTGTTGATCCCTTGGTGTTAGCATGTGCAAGAACATATCATGTCACATTTTATTGATTAATGGTGCAATCCTATTTATGTATCTCCATCCCAAAGGATATTGTTTAATGGCTGTGCCCAGAATTACAAAATAAGAGTTGTAAAGAGAAAAGTGAGATCTGTATAAATGCTGGCGTCTAATTAAGAAGCAGTGATACATTATTGAATAGGCAGATAAAACCGGCTAGAAACAGCATGTCTTTTGAATTTATGTTCAGCCACGAAGTTCTTGCATCAAACTCTCTTTCAGCCTAGCCACCACATAGAAACATAAAATGAGAGAATCCAGCATGTACTAGCATCAGCTTCCCAGATGCTTAATAATAATAAAAAAGATAAATATAATAATGTTTGCCTACTGAAAATACTCTAATGGATTCCACCGAGACGTACATCTTAGGATATATGTATGTGTGTGTGTGTGTGTCTGTATACAGATACACATACCATGGAAAAAAAATCACCATATATAGACATCATCACTTACAATATGGCATGTGTGGGAGGAAGGACTTTAACTTGGTTAGTTCAATTAGCATATTGAGTTCTTTTAATTTAGTGCTGGGTAAAAGGCATCAAGATACTTTCTTTTATAATGATTTCAGGAGCAGTTCTTTATGCATTATTAAAACAGAGCATACTGTAGCAGGAAGCAGAAATATATTCTGCAAATACATGGGTGCTCTCTAGTGGTTTCCTTGAAATTAATGAGAAGTCAACATCATGAGCATTTATCTCTACAGTTACTAATAGCCCAAACCAACTGAACGATGCCCAATTAACATAAATGTTTCTGTCCAAGTGGGGGGGGATAACCAAAGGTTTAAAAAAATGTAGGATCTGAAAAAAACTACAAATAGTCTATATCTTTGCATTTCAATAGGTTAGTAATTTAGCGATTTAGCTTTCTTGTACTTTAGTATTGTTTTACTATTTTAGTACCTGTATTATGACTCACTTTCTCTCAATTTCTGGGCCATTTGTTTCTCTCTCTCTCCCTCCCCCCCCCCTCTCTCTCTCTCTCTCTCTTTCTCCTTGCTTCATGTTTGTGAAAAACTCTACACGATAAAGAATAATTGAGTTTGAAATTGAAATTAACTGTTTTATGTACCTTTGTATAAGTTAGTACTGATACTAGGTTAGCTTAATTAAAGAACCATGGTGGTGCAGTGGTTAGAATGCAGTATTGCAGTCTGACTCTGCCCACAGCCAGGAGTTTAATCCTGACTGACTCAGGGTTGACTCAGCCTTCTATCTTTACAAGGTCAGTAAAATGAGGACCCAGATTGTTGGGGGCAATAGGCTGACTCTGTAAACCACTTAGAGAGGACTGTAAAGCACTGTGAAGTAGTATATAAGTCTAAGTGCTATTGCTATTGCTAATAGTATTTCAAACCGTGTATTACATTTCTAGCTGCCCCATCCCAAGTGACAAAATAAACTGATTACTAAACATTCAACATTAAAGGCATGTTCATATTTCAATGGGAGGGAATTCAGCCTATGAGAGATCATAGTGAAATCATTGAGATTCCAAATATCGGATATTTTTTAGACCTAAAGACTGTATGTTCATATTCAAGTCAAGTGCAGTCAAACCAAAATAAGATACATAAAAGAACTTGCTAGATTTGGGGAAACAGATCATTATTTTAAAAGTATACAGGGCATTTTCTCCTTAAGTAACATACATAATTAGAAATTGTCTATGGAGATTCTCAGTCATCCAGGTCATGGTTGTCCTAAAGATGCTTTTTCAAGAGGCAGTTGGGCTTTCTGGTTTTTCTTTGAAGATGTTTCACTTCTTATTCAAGAAGCTTCCTCAGTGCTGAGCTCATCCAAGAACTGAAGAATCTTCTTGGATGAGAAGCGAAACGTCTTCAAAGAAAAACCAGAAAGTCCAGTTGCCTCTTGGAAAAAGCACCTTCCGGATAACTAGAAATTGGAATTTTGTATTTGAGGAACCTGAATGTCTAAGATGTCTCACATTGCATTACTTGAAGTAAGTTGTTCCTTGGACATTCCTTAAAATTCATTCTAGGATTTTGGTGATTCCAACATCTGGATTTCTTTCAAAATCAAATTAGATAGTTTCTATTATTCCACTTGTATTTCTGACATACATAGTGGGACACTGTAACTATCATAAATTTGAGCCATCTGCCAAGTGTTTGAATTTTGATCATATGATAATGGAGATGCTGCAACAGTCTTGTGAAAAATGGTCATAAATTGTTTTTTTTTTCAGTGCTGTTGTAACTTTGAACAGTCACTAAACTAATGGTTGTCAGTCAAGAAGTACACAAAACTAAAAAATCCCCCAAACCATTGTAATTACGGTACCTGTGTTATTTGAGAAAAAAATAGCTATCTAAGTAGACCTGTAGGCATTTGCAACATTTACTTCTTCCATGTATTATTTTGTTCAGTGATCCTTAAACCAATCTGAGTTACATCCTTTTTAAGGAAAAAGTAAAATAAAGTGCTATACTGTATATCGAACAACAATTTCTTCATCAATTATTAGCATTACATCTTAAATATACCCTGAAATGTAGAAGTGAAGTATGGAAGTGATGGAAGATTGGTCATAAATTCATTTATATTGACCATTGAAAGCTTTCTACCATAACTATTAATTTAAAAATAGGAAGCAAGAATGAGCCCTAGAGGAAATATTGAAAGAAGAAATAACAATTTCCTATTCCAAAGAATGTAGTTAAGTGCAATTAAAAACAAATCAATAAATTCCAGGCAAGGTTATATCCAGAAGCAAACCTCTAACAGATCCAAATAAGATAAAAGTCTTGATTAAACATGAAGGATACCCCTATCTTTATTTGAAAAAAAAAAGATGTCTTAAATGCCAACTCTAGCTGGAATTTATTTCCTTCTTTGGGCTTTCTAGCAACTTTGTGATCTGTTATGGAGATGACATTTTGTCTGCAGAAGTTCACCACCATAGCCACCAGTTCCAAAGTATAAATGAAAAAAAACATATTGTAATTATTCTTCCCAGGTTATAAGAATTTGTGTTTCCATATGTATGTAATGAGAAATATTTTGTTTCTAGGTTTTGGGCTCCCTCCACATATACTGTTATATATTGCTTTGATAAGACCACACTTGGAATCCTTCATCCAATTTTGGTCACCATGACATAAAAAAGATATTAGAGGGCTAGAGGCTAAAATATGTGATGAATGGTGGCAAGAACTGGGTATGTCAAGTCTAACAAAGAGATGGACTAGGGGTGATATGATAGCAGTCATCCAATATTTGAGGGGCTGTCCCTGAGAAGAGGGAGACAACCTATTCTCCAAAGCACTGAAGGCCGGATAAGAAGCAATAGGTGGAAACTTATGAAGGAGTGATCCATCCTAGAACTAAGTAGAAATTTCCTGACAGTGAGAAAAGTTCATCAGTGGAATGGGTTGCCTTCAGAAGTTGTGGTGCACCAACACTGGAGGCTTTTAAGAAGAGCTTGGACAGCCATTTGTACAGAATGATATTGAGTCTCCTGCTAAAGCAAGAGATTGGATTAGAAGACTTCCAAGTTCCCTTCCAACTCTGTTATTCTGTTATTTCAACTATAGTTCTTTCAGAGTTCTGTGGAGATTAGAAATGGAGAAAATAAAGGCAGAGCCAGCATTATTCTCTCATCTACTACTTAGTGAAGGGAATTACTACTACTATAGCAAGATCTATAATTTGTAATTATAATTTGTAAGCCGCCCAGAGTCACCTTCTCTTCTCTAGGGGAGATTGGTGGCATATTAAACAAACAAATTAATAAATCTGTTTTTTCAAATTATTCTAGAATTCTTCAGCAGTAGGATGAAATGCAACCAAAAGGACCTCGGATCGATTACTGTTTTTAGATGAGCAGTTTTGTAGAACTCATTATGGACATCTTCAAATGCATTTTAGTTTAGGAAAACTAATTTTGAAATTTATGTTTGGAAAGATCTACAGGAATCTTTTACCTGTAGTTGTGATCATTTGCTGAGAGTCCGCTTGTAGCAATATCGACTTTCTTCAACAAATCAAAATGAAATTTGTTTCTTTAGTCATGTGTAGCCTAGCAATAAGAGCAATTACTATTGCTTAAAATCAGAAGATTCACTCAAAGAGAAGAATATTTTGTCCAAAGTGGACTCCACACCTTATTCTTTCCCTGGCAATTTCATTGTCTTGATTGTGTCAAAAGCCTTTGCTAATATTCCATTTTGATCTAATCAGCAGAAGGAGGAGGGGGGGAGGAGGAAGAGGAGGAAGAGGAAGAGGTTATTTAGCAATCTATTTTCTGAGATCTGCAAGACTTTGTGATATAAAGTAATCTTATACTTAATACAAACACTACCAATTTTTTTTTTAAAAAAATATATTTTTGGGCAAGTGGGAAGCTACTGAAGATTTGCATGCTGTGCTGAAAAAGATTATTGCGGTGGCTATTAAAAATAGGAATAGCATTAAGACTTGTTTTTTTTTTAATGAAAATACAAGGAATCAATCAAACAGACAAACAAACTCTTAGAATTTAAAAGTATCTGATTTCTCTGCAACTTCAATTAAAGTTAAGTTGCATCAAACATAGAAATCTTTTATAAATTGGTTCATTGATTTTTCTGTTCTGGTTTTGGAAATTGGTTCAATTGTAGTTGTCATGCTGGGGGTAGAACATTCCTTGCAGAGATGCTTTGAACCAGCAAGAGAGGTTTACATACCCTGTTCTTGGTTGAATATATATTACATTCAGCCTTGTCAATTATGGTGAGATGATAGTAATCTTGAGAGAAAAGGGGAGGGCAAGAGAGGATTTGGTCCAGCTTGTGGCATGCTCTTAAATGTTGAAATGGTGTGGCTTTCCAGTCTATGACTTAATGAGGACACTGCATCATGTTGAGAACTGCCATCTCTGCCTTGTTATAGATCTAGGAAGGGTATCAGTAGCCATGGCTGATTTAGACTTGTCTTAAATAAAACTACTTCTCCTTCCTAGTGTTGCAGATGTCTGTTTGGATATCTCTCTCTGGGATCAATTATCCCTCTACACGAAGTGTTACTGCTGCTTACTCTTACATAGTCCTCACTTGAAAATAAGGTGATCAAGCAGCAACTAAAAAAAAAAAAAGAACAGGGTAACAGGACTCCAGAGAATTTCCATAGGTCTTTACTGATCAGAGGGTCTTTGCCAATATTTTCCAATCCTAGCTCCTAAATTTGGCCTTGGAAATCCAATTGGAGAACCAGTCCTCAATGTGTAGAGAATATACATATTTGTAATACGATAATCATGCAGATCCCACTAAAGTATACGAACCTACCTTTGATTGGTTCAAAAGAAAAGAAAATCAGCTATTTTTCTTGCAGAACTATCAGGAGGCAGCTATTTGCACATTGTGTGCTGCATTGCTGATTTTATTATACAGCAGAGTATAATTAAAGAGCAAGTTTGGTATAGTGGTTAGAAATTCTACAGGCTAGAAATTGGGAGACTATGAGTTCTGGTCTTCCATTTAAAAGATCTACTATCCATCCATCCACAATATTTATAAAGCAAGAGTATCAAACTCAAATCATCATGGTGGCGTGACATGACATATTGGGACTTTTTCCCCTTTGCTAAACTGGGTGTGGGTGTGGCCAGCACATGATGCATCTGGCCCACAGACCGGGAGTTTGACAGTCCTGTTCTAAATGTACATATATTGAATGCTTTATTCCTAATGTGTATCAATTTGGTGTATATTATATACTTATACCTATACTTATTCCCACCACATTCATACAAACATAAGTACCTGCATGTATGGTACGTCTTGAAGTGGAAATGCATCAGGTTTATCTCTAAGAGAAGATTGTGCACTTGTTAAATTTGTGCCTCCAGATTTACTTTAGATTGGAGGTGGGGGACTGTGGCCCCTTTATGGCTGGCTTGGGAATTCTGGGAGCTGAAGTCCACAAATCATAAAAGGGCCATAGTTCCCCACCCCTGCTATAGATAGATGGAATTTGGTGAAAACATAATGCTTTATGTGGATCTGAGAAACACACATTTATGAAGAGCTTCTTTACTGAAGATCTCCAGAACCTGCATTTTTTATTATCTGTCTGGATAAAGCACCAAGCTAAAAAACAAGAATTGATGAGGTCTAGTCTCATCTTAGGCACAAAGCCAAGTTGGATGGCTTTTGGGCCATTCACTCTCTTTCAACCCTAGAAAGTAGGCAATGGCAAACCATTGTTGAAAAATCTTGCCAACCTTGCAAGAACTAGTCCAGGAGTCAATACAGACTCCAAGAGATTCTACCACCCCCCTCTCTCTCACACATACACATGAGGACCCAAATTGTTGGAGGCAAGAAGCTGACTCTGTAAACCGCTTAGAGAGGGCTGTAAAGCCCTGTAAAGCAGTGTATAAGTCTAACTGCTATTGCTATTGCTATTCAGGTTTTTGTCCATCAATTAAGAACAATTATTCAGGTCTACGTTTGGGTGTGTTGACTTACAAACAAGAATATGCTCAACTGAGAAATGACTGGTTTCATCAACACCAGTTTTCTCTGCTAGAGAGAAGTCCCCTGAGGATGGGCTCCAGCTATGAGTCCAAAAGCTTGCAAGACTAAATCTCTGGTTCTGGTGACTGACCCAACATTATCCTGGGACGTTTGCCTTCATTCACTGGTTTTTCTCATGCAGAGTTGTCTTTAGTTGAGAGTTATAGAATCGCTGGATTTAATTCTTTTAAAATCCTTTATTTTTATTTTTTTATTTCTAGTTATGTCTCCTTCGCAAATAAAAAAAGTAAAGTCCTGCTAGTGCTTCAAGGAAGTATTTCATTTTTCTTTCCCCCTTCCCCCAAGTTTATACAATTGCTGGCAAGAGAGAGACTTATTTCCATTCAACTCTCACGAGGAACATTTTCCTTGGTCTGAGTTTGTACAGTCAAGTTTGGTTGAATGACTTCATTTAATACTTCTCCATAAAACTGCTTGCTATCTGATATTAAAAAGATTCCCAAGAGAAACAACCTTTCTTAGTATTTTCACTCTCTTCCCCCCATTGGCAGTGACTTGAACATATGATATTTACTTTGTATTATTACAGGATAATAAAACAGGGTTTTCTGTCTCTCTCTTCAAGACAAAATGCCGCAATTGACATTGTCCCTCATGAAAAGAATAGGTATATCTTTGATCCTGTTAGTATAGGGTACTTTTTCCTCAGAAGTACACCAAAAAACTCTTTATCTTTTTATAATCCTGTATTGATACTACAGGACTCAACATTTATTTCACTCACCGAGATTTCTTCCAAAAGTTGTCAGGGTTCCAAGTAACACCCCCAACGAAATAAAACTCTGAGGCTTGAGTTTCCTCAAAGTTACATTTTATTAGAGATGTCATATTGGCACATCCGGAAAAACCTGAATCTGAAAGTTTCCAGGCTTTCCCCACCCAAAGAAAAGTTCAAATCCCTGCCCAACACTCACAAGTCCATCACATGGTCCAATCAAACATTGTTCCAACTGCCTTCCAGTTCCAGCCTTCCAGGCACAGGGCAAGTTGTCCTTGACTTCTTGAGAAAGGAATGTTATTATGACTATATATCACCCATGCTCCATAGAATCCCTCCTCTCAATTTCCCACAGTAGTAAAGGTGGCAGGTCTGAAGGCCTAATACAAAAGATGGCTTCCAGGCCTGATAAAAGTTTCCTCTGAGCTTCTTAATATGTTCTCCCCTTTCCATAGCAAATCTGTCTTGCTCTTAATTATTCATTTATTACTTGAATTTCAATAATCAAATATTAACTTTACTTGTAGCAAATATTGTGTTGGGACTGTAACAGGTCTACAGATGGAACAATCATTTCTCTCTTCTTTTACCCCTGTGCATGAAAAGCTAGCACATCAAAGCAAAACATCTGCTAGGGAGTAATCTTCTCCTCTTTGTTGTTTTAAATGCTTATTGATTTATTTTGTAGATCCTAAAATAAAGTTGCCAGATCCATACCTTCCAGATTAAAATATAGATTGATATCTAATTATCTTTTAAGTTTTTTAAATGTTCCGTGCTTAATTTGTAATATATTTTTGTTCTTTTAAGTATCAAAATAACTTATAGAATGAATATTTTTAGAATGTGTATGTATGTATGTATGCATGTATATGTATATTATATGTATAGATATAGGTAAAAGATAAAGGTTCCCCTCGCACATATGTACTAGTTGTTCCCAACTTTAGGGGGCAGTGCTCATCTCTGTTGCAAAGCCAAAGAGCCAGCGCTGTCCTAAGATGTTTCCATGGTCATGTGGCCAGCATGACTATATGCCAAAGGTGCACAGAATGCTACTACCTTCCCACCAAAGATGGTCCCTATTTTTCTATTTGCATTTTTTTAAGTGCTTTCAAACTGCTAGGTTGGTAGAAACTGGGACAAGTAACCCCATTACGTGGCACTAGGGATTCGAAGCGCTGAACTGGTGACCTTTTGATCGACAAGCTCATCGTCTTAGCCACTGAGCCACTGCATCCCCATGTATATGTATATGTGTATATATGTATATAAACATGTGTGTGTGCGTGTGTGTGTGTGTGTGTGTGTGTGTATGTTTTTTTTCTAAAAATATTCATTCTATAAGGTATTTTGATACTTAAAACAACAAAAAATATATACAGATATGTATGTACGTACGTACGTATGTAGGTATGTAAGTAATATGGACCCAGCTTTGCAAAAGAACAAGGTTTCGTTAATTATAAAATGTAAATGTTCACCAATTCAAAACTTATAATAAAACATAACTGAAAGTTTAATTTTCCATCGATTATTCAATGGAAATGAGATGTTTGTGGAAAGCTGCTGGAGTGACCAGAAGAGATAAAATCAGGAATGAGATCTTAAGAGAAAGAATTGGCCTAGAATCAATCTTCAACTACATACCAAAAAAGCAAATCCTCTCCCCTGGAGAGGATGTCTTGGGATTTTATACAAAGCATATATATAAAAAAGGAGAAGATCAAAGAATACAAGGTAGACCCAGAAGATGGAGAGACAACATCAAAGACATGCTATGACAGCATCAAATAGCAATGGTTGAGGCCACCAGAAGACCAAGAAACAGAACTTCTCCCTTGACACCAGAAGCGATAAAAGGAGGAGAAGGAGGAGGAGGAGGAGGAGGAGGAGGAGGAGGAGGAGGAGGAGGAGGAGGAGGAGGAGGAGGAGGAGGAGGAGGATATCACCACCATCAATTCAAATTACTAGCTCTAAAACTTTTCTCAGCTGACATGTTTCCACACTGGATGGCTTGTCTGAGGGCTATGAGAAGTTCCATGGCATGTCAAAGGTGGTCCACTGGAGATGTTTTTCATGCATGGTGAAGAACTTCCATAAAGCTGGCTTTAAGTTTTATATATATATATTTATTTAATTAAATTTATAAGGTCGCACAATTTTGTAGTGACCTTGAATACAACACAATAAAGAGTATAATAAAGAGCTCTGACAAAGGCAATAAAGCAATCTCATACAATAAAGAGCTCTAAAAAAATAAAACACAAAAGTGGAGAAATATGGAGAACCCACCACTAAATCAAACCAAGACTATTTTAAATATAGTCATGGTGTGGAAAACATCTCAGGAGGTTGGAGTTGTTCCAAAGCTGGGGTCTCCAAACTCGGCAACTTTAAGACTTGTGGACTTGTGCAGTTGAAGTCCACAAGTCTTAAAGTTGCCGAGTTTGGAGACCCCTGTTCTAAAGAGTAGATGCTGTGACAGAGGGGGCTTCAGCACATATTGACTATGGCAAGGCATGCTGAAGTCATCTAGCCTAGAAAGACTGTTTAGGCAAGAGCTTGAAATCTGACAGAAGTCTTCTCCCATAACACTAGCCCAGTTTTAGAGACCATTGAATTACTTTGCTGAGTAGAACTGTGTTACTTAATTACATTGGCAAGAAGAGAATCACAGCATCTCCATGGCACAAATCTCTTCGGTGAAGAGAATATAAGCTTTGCTTCACAAGCCTTCTTGCTACACAACTGGTTATATAAGTCACCATCCCTTCATTCTCATTCCAGGCAACTGACCAGTGGGTACAAGTGAGTCATCAAAGTTATCTTATAAATACGAGGATATTATTAGTCTCTGTTTGAAGAGGAATGTAATAATTAAAAAAATAAGCAGATTTCTTTCAGGGAATTACTGTTTTAATCCAGGAGGAAAAACCATGTTCCTTCCATGTATTCAAGATCTAACAATTTATTTATTTATTTATTTTATTTATTTGTCAAGCATATATAAGATAACAGGTAAAAGTATAAACATAATTTGAATACATGAAAAGAGTAAGAGTAAAAAGGAATATTAGGACAGGGACGGTAGGCACGCTGGTGCACTTATGCACACCCCTTACAGACCTCTTAGAAATGAGGTGAGGTCAACAGCAGACAGTTTAAGGATAAAGTTTTGGGGGTTTGGGGAAGAAACTACAGAGTCGGGTAGTGCATTCCAGGCATTGACCACTCTGTTGCTGAAGTCATATTTTCTGCAATCAAGTTTGGAGCGGTTTACCTTGAGTTTGTATCTATTATTTGCTCGTGTATTGCTGCGGTTGAAGCTGAGGTAGTCGTTGACAGGAAGGACATTGTGGCAGATAAGTTTATGTACTATGCTTAGGTCAGACTGAAGTCGGCATAGTTCTAAATTGTCTAAGCCCAAAATTTCAAGTCTGGTGACATACGTCTGGTGGCATAATGCATATTCATATGAAATTTCCCTTTTCTTAAAGCCCCCCCCCACACACACACGAAGCCTTTCACTTTGTCAATGATGATAACTAAAAACATCAGCAACAATTTCCTGACTGAATTTGGAAAGAATTTTCCTAAAGTTCTGTAATGGGCAAAATTCTGCCCGATTCAAAAGCAATCCACAGATTGCAATTCGTAGAGCTGGGCTGAGTTTAGACTGATTTAGGAGGAAGCCAAATTTAAAAAAAAAAAAGGAAAACATCCCCAGATCAATGATTTATGACAGGACCTGACAGCAACAACCAAGGAGAGCAAAAAGAAGTCTCTTTCCACCACCTGACATGCTTCATAAAAGCAGAATATTGCACACTGGGGCCAGGGAAATATGGTTTACAGACACTAGCAATATTCCAGCAATCCTTAAAAAAAATTACATTTCCCAGAAACAGTTCAACAGATGGGGGTGAGAACTGGAGGGGAGGGAAACAGACTTTTCTTCTCTTTAACATTTATCATGGTCACTATCCAGTGGTAGGATTCAAAAATGTTTACTACCGGTTCTGTGGGCGTGGTTTTGTGGGCATGGCATGTCTTTGTGAGCATGTCTTTGTGGGCGTGGCAGGGGAAGGATACTGTAAAATCTCCATTCCCTCCCCACTCCAGGGGAAGGTTACTGCAAAATCCCCATTTCCTCCCAATCAGCTGGGACTCGGAAGGCAGAGAATAGATGGGGCAGGGCCAGTCAGAGGTGGTATTTACCGGTTCTCCGAACTACTCAAAATTTCTATTACCGGTTTTCCAGAACTGGTCAAAACCTGCTGAAACCCACCTCTGTCACTATTGTAACTCTGCTGCTCCTGCTGATAAGTCTAATTTAATGGGGCTAGAATATGGTCACCATGATATAAAAAAAGATGTTGAGACTCTGAAAAGAGTGCAGAGCAGAGCAACAAAGATGACTGGGGGCTGGAAGCTAAAAAGTATGAAGAACAGTTGCAGGAATTGGATATGTCTAGTCTAAGTAAGGGGGATGTGGTGGCTTAGTGGCTGACACTGGGTTTGTCGATTGAAAGGTCAGCAGTTCAGTGGTTCGAATCCCTAATGCCGCGTAACAGGGTGATCTCCCGTTACTTGTACCAGCTTCTGCCAACCTAGCAGTTTGAAGGCATGTAAAAAATGAAAGTAGAAAAATAGGGACTATCTTTGGTGGGAAGGTAACAGCATTCTGTGTGCCTTTGGTGTTTAGTTATGCCAGCCACATGACCACGGAGACATCTTCGGACAGCGCTGGCTCTTTGGCTTTGAAACGGAGATGAGCAACACCCCGTAAAGTTGGGAATGACTAGCACATATGTGCGAGGGAAACTTTTACCTTTACTCTAAGTAAAAAGAAGGATGAGGGGAGACATGATAGCAGTTTTCCAATATTTGAGGAGTTGCCACAAAGAAGAAGGGGAATCAACCTATTTTCCAAGGTACCAGCAGGCAGAGCAAGAAATAATGAATGAAAACTAAACAAGGTGAGAACCTAGAACTAAGGAGAAATTTCCTAACAGTGAGAACAATTAACTAGTGGAATGGCTTGACTTCAGAAGTTGTGGATGCTCCATCATTGGAGGCTTTTAAAAAGAGACTGGACAGCCATTTGCCTGAAATGATATAAGGCAGTGGTGGTGAACCTTTTACTCACCAACTGCCAAACAGGTACGCGCTTCGCTTATGCATGGCTGGCCCCCATGCGCTGCGTAAACAACCACACCATCCACACATACGTACAGCTTTCCCGTGCCCCGTGCGCTGCACGAGCAATTGCACCATCTATGCATGTGTGCAGCTTTTGCACGGCTCCCCCTTCCATGCGCTGCATGTGCAATTGCACCATCTGCGCATGCACATGGCTTTCATGCATGCAATGCATGCATGTGAATGCCATCTGTGCATGCATGTGCTGTGTGCAGGTATCTGTGTGCACATCCACAAACGTGCATGCATGCACAGGAGAGCAAAGACCAGTGCATGTGCATCGGAGGCCCGAACACCAGCTGGGGCGTGTGGGCATGCGCAGCTGTAGGTGAGTTGGGGGACAGCTCGCATGCCCAGAAAGATGGCTCTGCGTACCACCTCGGGCACGCGTGCCATAGATTCGCCATCATGGATATAAAGTGTCCTACTTGAGCAGAGGGTTGTACTAGTTCTAGATTCTGAGGTTTTAGATTCCATAGTTTGGAAAACAACTGGTGAGAAGGATTAGTGAGAAGGAACTTGTCTTTCTAGTGTCTTGCGACTTGTATTAAAATTTTCACAGCCAGACTATTTTAATAGCCCAAATACTAATTTTGTACTGTTATTGATATAAAATATGTATATAGCTGCCCATGTTAGAAACGGGGTTTACTCTGCCTAATAAAGAATTAAGTTATTTCTATAATCGGTGCAAGGAAGTCCCCCAAACCAAGGATTGAAATAGTGGCATTAGGAAGAAGTTGTGTCATGAATGCTGTCCAAAAATGAATCTGGACAAAGAAGTAAACAGCCAAACTTGTGGAATTTATGTTTCAACATGATTAACCTTTAATTAAAGCCACCCATGCAGATATTGTTATTATTGTTATTATTCTATTAGTAGTTTATCCTGAAGTTAAGTAAATTAAACCTGGTGAAAATAATTGGAAGGAATCTTCTGGATGTGTAACCACAAGACTTCCTTCATTTCTGTCCCAGAATGATAAGAGCAGGGGTGAAATCCAGCAGGTTCTGACAGGTTTTGGAGAACAGGTAGCAGAAATTTTGAGCAGTTCGGAGAACCAGCCAATGCTATCTCTGGCTGGCCCCAGAGTGGGGTGGGAATGGAGATTTTGCAATATCCTTCCCCCAGGAGTGGGGAGGGAATGGGGATTTTGCAGTATCCTTCGCCTGGAGTAGGGTGGGAATGGAGATTTTGCAGTATCCTTCCCCTGCCACGCCCACCAAGCCATGCTCACAGAACCGGTAGTAAAAAAAATTGGATTTCACCACTGGATAAGAGTCCACATTGATTCCACTGTTTAGGATATGGTTTTGACCTGCACTTCTCTCCAACTTTAGTTAGCATTTAGAGGGTGGTTGTGTTTATTTGTATAATTATATTATTTATATTTTAATAAGCAAATATTAATATTTGTTTTGGTTTATTTCAAATTGGTTTGGGCCATTTTATTTTTTTCCTGTGTTGCTTGAAAATTTAGTTTGCTTTGATTTTTTTATACGGAGCAGAAATGCAAAATAAAAAGAGAGCAAAGCATTAGCATTAATCCAAAGTATTTGGATTAAAAAGCTTCACAATCATTATTAAAATCACATCAAGAATCTCATAATCCTCTTGGCTCCCAAAAACCAAACATTTCTCTAATTTCAAGTCTTATGATATAGATCAATTAAGGTCTATATTGTTTTTAGAATGCTGAGTAATGATTTTTTTCCCCTTCTAAGCTATGATTGGATAAAACGCAACTATATTTCTATGGGCAGTTGGAAGTTTACTGATTGTGCATAAGCAGAATTTCATTCTTTATACCAAACTAGAAAAAGAAATGCTGCATGAAGCAATATATCTGTAATATATCTGAGCATCACAAATAGAACAAATTCAATTTTCAGACCAGATGATTACAAGCTTCATAGCAATCCCTATCATGTAATCCTTGAAATTAACAAAGAAAAACAAGGCAATGTGGAATTTAATTCCAGATATACAATTGAAAGATATTTACATGATTTTTAAACCATTATACACATTTCTTATTCAACTGCTTATTTCTCCTTCCTTCCTTCCTTCCTTCCTTCCTTCCTTCCTTCCTTCCTTCCTTCCTTCCTTTCTTTTTTCTTTCTTTTTTCTTTCTTTCTTTCTTTTTGGAAGCCTGTATCTGCCTATCTGTGAACACACAGACAAATATACATGCTTATACTCCCCCCACCCTCAGTTTTCTACATTTTTCCTAGAACCAGAATCATTCTGCTTTTCATTATCTACAATGTTCAAACAGTTCAAGCATGAAATTATAAAGCTAATTGTGCAGGAAAATTTCTTTATGCTAGGTTTGTTTTTTCCCTTAGCATGAATTCTTCCTTCATAGTACCTCCAAAAATATGTATTTTTTATCTAAACATTTGATACGTTTAATGCTGTGCCATAAATGGGTTGTATGGAATACACCCCGAAGTTGGGAAGGCAAAATAGCTCCTCTTACAATTTTATTCACAACTATCTAATGTCCCTTAAAAAATGAATATATGCTGTAATTCAATGCAGTTCTCTCCCTCCAAGTCTCAGCTAGTGAAAAATAGTTGACCCATGGAACTTTTTAAACCTCTAAAAATATTTTTTTCTCAATTTTTCTGTCACCTAGGTGAGCTATAGGCCATATTCTGAGCATGTTTATATAGAGACATCAAGAGACTTACCTGTTGTAGTTTCCTTTCATTATAACAAGAATGAAATGTCCAGTACACAAAACCTTTCATTGCAATGACATTTGTGTTCAATAGCAACTGATAGGATTGTTTGTTGAACACCTTCAAATGGTTTCTCTGAAGTCTCTTAAAAAGGCCCTTGTGAAGCAGTTCCCATATGCGCAGAATAAAGTAAATTTAATCACATTGTGGCATCAAAGTATCCAGAGAATGCTGCAGAAATAGGGATACAAGGCGAGAAGAAAGGTTTTGTAGATTTACTAAATGTGTATCAAAGTATCTTTTTCCGATCAAGCGTTGGTAAACAAGCCAGGAAACATGGACGATGTAGTAATTTTCTGATGAGGTCTTCGATGGGGAAATGGGAAATATTTGGCATTTGGTGGGCAGTTTTATGTCAAAACAAATGCATTAAATTGAATTAAGTTATAACATATCTGCTTTTGCATTTTAAAAATTGTGTGAACATTTTAACAGCGCAAACCCTGACTCTTTTTGGGGACTTAGTTCATGGTTGGATGAAGTGTGTGTCCAGGTGGCCTTCAAAAGGCTTCCCAAAGTGAAGAGAATCAAGCATTTCAATAATTCTACTGACCATTTCATATACAATATTATATACTGTATGGTTGTACAATCTGACAATTGGAAGGGTGAGGAATCAAAAGGAGAAAAGATATATTCGAGGGAAGCACATTCTTGTCTTTGATGCTATTTTTTAATTAAGTTCTTTATTTTTTTTTTCTTTTTTACAAACATATCAAATCAATGTGTGAACAGTATGGCACCTGGATGTCAAACATTCTAATACAAATAAAATTAATCATAATTATTAAATTCAATCAACTTATATATTTCTAATAATGATACACAATTATAATAAATTGTAATCTGTCATTATTCAATTATTCCATGTTTTCTCTTATTGTTACTTTTGTTTTATTATATCGAAGTGTCTACACTAACATCCCCCCTTCTCTTATTTCTATCACTTATTCTAACTTTTAATCATATCACCTTTTACTAAAAAAACATTTTTTAACTATCCTACCTAACTTCTAGTCATGTCACTTACCTAAAAAAAAAAAAAACCAAAGAAAATAAAGAGAGAGAAAAGCAAAAGCAGATCAAAACAACAACAGAGAAGAAAAATCATCTAACCATCGTCTCTTGCCCACTTCAATACTTTAATTGCTATGCTTTTTTTAAAAAAAAAAAAACTTGCCTCCCAAATTCCTCTCCTGGATCTCTATCTCCATCAGAATCTGCTTTTCTTTGATGCTATTTATGCCTCTGAATATAACTAAACATGATCAATGAAGATACCTTTCCTTCCTTCCTTCCTTCCTTCCTTCCTTCCTTCCTTCCTTCCTTCCTTCCTTCCTTCCTCCCTCCCTCCCTCCCTCCCTCCCTCCCTCCCTCCCTCCCTCCCAGCAACAATCAAGTTACAAAACCATACAACAAAATGTAAAAACCCAGCATAAATATACTGTATCATCTGGTCAAGGTAAGTATTCTTTTACCCAGTAATTAAAAACTCATTCCCAAGTCAAAGTGAGCTATTGTTAGTTTATTCTCTCTCTCTTTCTCTCCCTCTCCGTGTGTGTGTGTGTGTGTGTGTGTGTGTGTGTGTGTGTGTGTGTCACACACTGACTCAGACCTGAACTCAAACCCACACACATCAATAGTGGGCTTCAAAACCCGGTGCTATCAGTTCACTATCGGTAGTGTGCGGGTGTGCACGCTCACTTTGTTGAGCACATGTGCAGATTGTTTTTGATGATGTCTGGGCAGGTGGGTGGAGCCTCCCACTGCTGCCCCTACCCGGTTCGCCTGAACTGGGGCGAACTGGGAGCAACACACCACTGACACACACCTATTATTCCAAAGTGAAGTAGCAAAAGAAAGAAAAATGCTACAGAGAAGCATGATTGTGAGCTACATTAAATAGTTCTTAGTTTTATAATATCCTTCCAAAGTCATTCCCTGATACTCAGTGACCTCTTTGACAAATCACTGAAAATAGTAATGGACTGTTAAAATGAAATGAAATAAAATTTCCCTCTCTCTCTTTGTCTCTCTCAACACAGAGAGAGACATATACAGATACAGAAAAGAAGCAATTTGCATGAAGAACTTAAAGCAGACCACAATTACTGGGAACTAACCATAAAAATAATTAAAATATAACTAATGCAAATACATAGTTTAATTAAATAACTGTTTTATATATCTAACAAAATTAAGGACAGAACTGAGCCATACATTCCAGAAAGCATTATGTTTCAACTGAATGATTTGTCTCCAAAACTAATTTTTTACAACGTGATAGATTATTAAAAAAAAAAAAAAATTCTGGGACTTTTGCTAAGCTACTGGGTTTTTTAAGATCATTGACTACTAGTCTGCAGACTATATACAATGCATTGTTGCAGAGGTAGCAAAAATATAACATGAGGGGAAAAGGTCCCAAACTTTTATATAGTATGATCCAGAGGTGGGTTTCAGCAGGTTCTGACCAGTTCTGGAGAACCAGTAGCAGAAATTTTGAATAGTTCGGAGAACTGGTAGTAAAAATTCTGACTGACCCCATCTATTCTCTGTCTCCTGAGTCCCAGCTGATCGGGAGGAAATGGGGATTTTGCAGTAACCTTCCCCTGGAGTTGGGTGGGAATGGAGATTTTATAGTATCCTTCCCCTGCCACGCCCACCAAGCCACACCCACAGAACCAGTAGTAAAAAAATTTTAAACCCACCACTGGTATGACCCAAACATTTCTAAATCTCTGTCTATCTGCCTGCCTGCCTATCTATGTAGGTATCTATCTACCATCTATCTATCATCCAATCTATCTATCTACCTACCATCTACCTATCATCCATCTATCATCTATTATATCATATCTATCTATTTATCTGTCTGCCTTTCTATCTGTCTTTCTGTCCATCCATCCATCCATCCAACTATCCATCCATCCATCCATCCATCCATCCATCCATCCATCTAACTATCCATCCATCCATCCATCCATCATCCATCCATCCATCCATCCATCCATCTAATCACATATATTATCTATTTATTAATCTAAAAATTTATAAGGCTGCCAAACTCAGACAGTGCAATGTCAGTGTCCAACAGAATATCTTCCTCAAAACAATGTGAATTATCGTTTCCAAATTATTGCCTAAAAAACAGGCACCTGTTTTTTAAGCAATAATTTACCAACAGAAGCCCGCATGCACCCAAAAATTAAGTAAAATAATGATATTGTTTGTCTGAATTTCACTTGTCAGTCAACAATTTCACTTATTTTCTATAATTCATACATGAGCTAGGAGAACACTTTCATCCTTCTTTGATTTTTTGAATATCACAATACATTTTACTGCAATCAAATTAAATCAGTTTATTAAGCCATAGGGTCAGATACATTAAAATATGCAGTAGTAGAACTGTTGCATACATCTCTCTATATATACTGTATAACAGAAAAGCAGTGAGGATAACAGGATCTAAAAAGAAAGATATAAAATGGTATTGATGAATAAATAAGTATTCAGACTTAATTAATGATATGATGTATTATAAAGATGACGGCAGAAAAGTGGGAGGAAACGTTTGAGTGCTTATCTGAAAAGTAAGTAGGAGCATGTAGAAACCATTCCCCCAGTCTAGAAATTTCATCGACATCAGATAAATGAACATCTGTCTAGAGTCCTTAAATAGGGACCATTACTACATGAACATAACTGGAGAGAAATAGGAGTACCGATAAAGGAGAATATTTGTAGCTCAGGGTTGAAATGAGGTGTCCTTGGTGCTCTCTAAGTTTGGTGCTTTACTCTTTTCTTTTCTTTTCTTTTCTTTTCTTTTCTTTTCTTTTCTTTTCTTTTCTTTTCTTTTCTTTTCTTTTCTTCTTTTCTGTGTGGGTAATGAAACAAAAACAATGGCAAGGAAACAACCAAGTCAGAAAACACCAAGAACCCTCAGACATAGAAGTACCCTTAAAATGTTGAAAAACGACCCATAGGTAGTAGTAGTAGTAGCAGTAATTGTAACAGTAGTAGTATAATAGTAGTAGTAGTCGTACTTTATTGTCATTGCACCTCATACAATGAAATTAAATACCGTCTTCAGTGTGTCATTATACATAAGAAAACTATAAAAATAAAACAAAAACACAGATCGTTCACATTATCTGCAATTGAATTGAAAATCCCTGATATTGCATCAATATTGCACTATACAGTAGAATTCAATATAATTATATTACAATATAATATAATAAGGGCAATATATCCATGATAAAGTGAAAGCCTTATGAAATTTCAAAGTTGTGATGGATGTTAAAGCCGAGGCTGGAATGAACCCCATTTGAAGGAATATGATAAAAAATGGTTTTTTTATGGCAACGCCAAGTTATTTGGTGCTAAGGAATTCTTCGATATCCCATCGCACATTTTCTGGCAAGATTTTCTACTGATTTTCAGTGTTTGAAAACTGGCAAGACAATTTGCCAAACCACAAATCTCCCTAAAAGCATAAACATAAATGCAAAAGACCAATGTTGGTTTATTGATTTCTACTTTCAATGCTCCGTTTAACCTCTCACTACAATTTTTTGATCAATGTTAGATATCCAAGAGTTTCGTCCATTCAGACATAGATCTTCATCCATTCAGACATTTTAATCACTGCCCCATATTAATATTCTTAAAGCAGAAGCCATACTATTGTCAGAAAATATGACTATTCAGCAGCTATGCACAAGATGGCAATTTGGAAATAATTAATAATAACTTCATCTTATTATGAAAGTATTTAGAGTTGAGCTGGAAATTTTACATATGCATGGAAACCTTGCAGAATTACCGAAGTATATTGTTGACAAAATTGTATCAGATTGAGTCCCCCACAAAGTAAAACTATGCCAAATTAATTAAGTAAAAGCAAAACCTGAAAAGGCTTTGGGAAACAAAAAAACTTGCAAGTCTATTATGAACTTTTGGCGAAGAATTGAAAATATAATGAATCTTTTGAAATGAACCCTGGCTGTCAACCAGACCAAGTGTATTGAGGCAAATTTAGTAACTTAAAGGTCTCCAGACTTCACCTTTTGTATCTACTCTCTGAAGTGATTTTTGCAAGTTTTGCTGTTCACTGTGAATTTTCTCCCTTTTATTAACTTGGGCCATAACTTTAATGTTCTTAATGAGACGGAATTGCATATAGCCATATTATAATTAGCTCCTGCAGTTAATGCGGAATTGGAGGCAAATGATCATTATTCTTGCCAAAGAAAGCAATAAATAACTAGCTAAAGTGTCCACACATATAATACTGAAGGAAAGGAAGCTTATGGAGGCTCCTCACATTAGGGGATTGCAAATATGTTTGTCATTCCATGAACAGTCCCATCAGTATATAAAAGCTCCAGTTCCCATGTGCTTGAGTGTTTCCCGGTACTAAGCAATGTAGTACATATGGAATACCCAAAGACATATTTCCTGGGGTTTGCTAAGCTTCCCAGTCCCATCTGTCTTTATGTTTCTGTTTCTTTGTTTCACCTCCCTCCAGACTTGCAAGAAAAAGATGGATAAAGCATGTGTGCTGCACAGCTAATGGACTATCTCAAGCATCTTTTTTTTTTCAACATATGCTGGATATCACTGTTCTTAGAAAATTCAGTTCTGTTGGCAGTGGTTGCACCTAATGTTTTCTCTGGAAAAAAAAATGAAAAAGCTCGAAGAGGTAGGGAGGGAGTCCCATGCCACTCTACTATGGCTGTCAAACTCGTGGCTTGTGGGCCGGATGTGTCATGCGTTGGCCATGCCCACGCCTGGTTTAACGAAGGGGGAAAAAGTCGTGATATGTCACGTAATGACGCTATGACAACATGAGTTTGACACCCCTGCACTATACCATCAGGCATCTTGATACTTGTTGTTCTTGTTTTAACCATTTAGTCGTGTCTTACTCATGGTGACTCTATAGGCCAATGATGGCTAACCTTTTTGCCATCGCATGCAAAAAGCATGGGGAGCAGTGGGGGGGGGGTTTGCGTGTGTGTGTGTGCCCACACCCATAATTCAATGTGCCCTGCCCCCCCACGCATGTGCGCTTGACCTCCCTGTGTTCCCCCTGCTTTTGGCATGCAATGGCATGGTGGGCCCGTAGGCCTGTTTTTTGCCCTCCCCAGGCTCCAAGAAAACGCCTTCCTCACCCTCCCGGAGGCCCTCCAGAGGCCAGAAACGGCCTGTTTGCCAACTTCCGGTGGGCCCCAAAGACCTGTTTTTCACTCTCCCCAGGATCCAGAGCCTTTTCTAGGAGCCTGGACAGGGTGAAAACAGCCTTCCCCACCCTCCCAGAGGCCCTCTGGAGGCTGGAAACAGCCCATTTCCCGACTTCTGGTGGGCCCAGAGGCCTGAAAATCAGTTGGCTGGCTTGCGCATATGCGCCATAGCTGAGGTAAAGCAACGCTCACATGCCCACCGATATGGCTCAGCGTGCCACCTGTGGCACATGTGCCATAGGTTTGCCACCATGGCTATAGGCAGTCCTCTCCATGCTACCCTATCAAGCACAGTTTGTTTCAATTGTTGGATAATCAACTTTTATCAGATTTGATGTTATCAACCTAGCATGTTCTTTGCTTGCTCCTTCTTCTTTGTCCGCTAACCATTCCTAGCATCATTGGCATGGCCAAAGTAAATCAGATGTAGTCATCATTTTACCGACCTCGGAAGGATGGAAGGCTGAGTCAACCTTGAGCCTGGTGAGTTTTGAACTGCCAAATTGCAGGCAGCCGGCAGTCAGCAGAAATAGCCTGCAGTACTGCATTCTAACCACTGCACCACCACCACTCTTATTTAAATGTATTTAAAATACTTAAGTAAGTCTAGTCACCAAAAGAGGACAGGTCCTATTTAACTGGTTAAAAGACGATGCTTTGATCATCTCTTCATCCAACGATGACTTTGTTCTGAGTGGAAATTCTGTATACATGATTCCCATGACCATCCTGCATGTATTTCTTGAAACAAAATAAAATATCAAATCTGCATATTCATAGCTCTGACAATAGGCTGACCTTATTAGAGAGCTATAAAATGGGATCAAGAAGTGGTGTTACATTCTCATTTAGAAATATGCTCAACAAATGCAGAGCAGTTTTCATGCTTTGTTGACCTTTGGCAAAGTAATATCCAGTTCAAGTGATGTATAAGAGAGTGTAGAATCGCCCCATAACATCTCACTGTCAACATGACCTTTGGAATAACAGGATTAAGTGAAGAAATGCAAGAGATTTGAACTTTTACATATTCAAAAAGGAATAAAGTTATAAAGTACTCCGTCTTTTATTTTTATGTAGAAAACAATCCTGATAATGAACAGGAAACAACAATATTTCAGAGGAGTTCTTTTTTAAAAAAAAATGTGTTATTTTCTTTTAACCTCCTTGTGATAGACAGCTTTAACATTTCTCCTTGGAGGATATTCTGTGGCTTAAACACGGACTGCAGTAGTTGCAATCTGAGATTAATGTAGTTCATCAACATGGACCCATTAGGATATTCCTAAATAAATTATTGCTGAGCAAATAAGTTTTTCTCCCACCCCAACAGTTCTCAAAGCATTTGGTTTTTTTAAAAAAAAAAATCATCAAAGTATGAGAGAAAATAACAAAGAATTTCTCAGGGGGAAAGTGTGTGCAGGTTGTTTCTCAGATATTAGTTTCAAGATAACCATGGGATGTGTATTAATTTCAAATTTGATGTTATATTCTGTTCATTCACCTCCCTGCAGCTATTTTCACACATCTAAAACAACAATCTAATTGTTCACCTCTAAAATAACCCCCTTGCCTTGCTGTCGTTCTCTACATATGTACACAACACACAAACACACTTACTGTTTTCATATTTAAACTAATTACTTGAGTTAGTTTATTGCTTATTACCTAAGCATCAAGAATATTGTGTTAAAAAAGTTAGCTAATTATGTTGGCTTTTTTTTTCCCTCCTTATTATGCAAAATAAATTTACTCCCTATGCAAAATAAAAGGATGATCACAACTTGGAGATTCTGGAGAATTTTGCTGGGTCAATATAACCAAACCAACCTAATTTGTGACTAACTTGTCCATTTTCAGATATTCAGGGTAGGTCTTAGATTCAGACATCTGTAATAAAATGTAGGGGGAAAAAATCCCCACAGCATACTATAACCTGTAGAAATGGAACACATTCTTTATGATTCTAGAATGCTATGGAGATGAAATGAAAATAAAGTAAACCTATTGTTCTGACCCAGATCCCAGAACACGACAAACCCTCTGTCGTTAAATCAATGATTCCTTTATTAGGAGCGCCAGCAGCCCCAGCAAAAAGTTTGTTTCTCACCACAGGCTAACAAGTCTGTCCAGCAGGGAGATGAATAGCTGTCTGCCACATCTATTCATCTCCTCCCCTTGCCTTTTATCCCCAGAGCTAGGGTGGGGCTTCACTAACAGCAGTGGTTCTTCCGTTCCAAAGATCGGCCCACAGATTTCCACTGCTCTCCTCTCTTCTGCCTTCTGCGCATCCATGCATCAGGCACTGGACCCAGCTGTTCCTCCTCTTCACCAGCCACCTCCAGACATGGGGACTGTTGACTCTCCATCTGAGAGCTGATGGATGGCCCAGGTTCCACCTCTCTCTCTCTCTCTCTCTCTCTCTCTCTCTCTCTCTCTCTCTCTCTCTCTCAGCTCCATTCCCTCTTCTTCCCCTTTGGAGCTTCCCCTTTTGGTTGCCTTGATGGTGACCCTGACTCCTATACCTCCTCCTCCTCTGATTTGGCTGTTGGAGGGGCTGGCAACCGACAGGTCACAACACTTATATGTGAATACATGTGTTGTGTCCCAGACCCACGTAGATGATATTAAATGCAAAACAGTTCCAAAAAACAAACAGATTTTATTAAAACAGCTGAGAATTACATTCTCAGTGTATTCTAAATTAAATAAAAGCACAGTCCTCAAAACACCAGTCTTTAGTTTATCTCTGACCTTGGGATAATTAGGCAAACTGCCAAAGGCTTTTCTTGGTAACAGTTCAGGAACAGAAGAAATGACTACAGCCAAACAAGAAGCAATTCTCTCAACGGTTGTTTTCCGGCAAAGAGGCCAAGAGCCATTGCTGGTCTTTTAAGCCTTATGGGAGGGGCCAATCATCTCTTGGCCCTACTCCTGAGTCGTCCTCTCTGCTTTAGATGCTTCTGCCTTCTGGCAGCTCTTCTCATACGTGCACTAGGAACAGGCTCCTCCTGTTCCTCTCCCTCTCTCTTGTCAGCCTCTGGAGGCTCCGAAGTCCGCACATCACTCCCCAATGGCCCTGGCCCCAGCCCCTGCCCCATCTCTGCCTCTGATGCAGAGACCTCATCTGGGCCTTCCCCAGCCTCCAGGACTGGCCCATGTTCTTCCTCAGCCTCATCGCTGTCCGACTCCGCTGCCAGCTCCGCAGGCTACTGGCGGACCACAACAACATGTGAAGTTGATGCATGTAGAAGACATAGGAAATGACTTTGAAGGGTTACCAAAGCAGAAGCCAGACAAGTGAGTCCATCCCAAGAAAATAACTGCTCCATAGTTCACACAAAGTGAAGTGAGGGATGGAAAAGCCTATTCAGACTTGCAAGGTTATGTTACTATAACAGTCAGAATGCAAGTATTTGTTGTCTACAGTACATTACATTGGTTTCTTGATCAGCTCCACCTGTAGACTGACAACATAAACCAGAAAATTTGATTTGTAGAGATTTCCTGTCAATGTCCTTTAAAACTGAGCTGATTTTTTTTAAAAAAGTTTCCTCTGCCCAGTTGTGTCTAGGGAGCGGGGTTCACCTCTGTCTCTTAGCTGAGGAAAACAGCATTATCTGAAGAAGCTTCTGTAGTCATGTGACCAATATGACTGTATGCCAAGGTGCATGGAACGCTGTTACCTTCCTACCAAAGTGGTACCTATTTATCTATTTGCATTTGCATGCTTTGAAACAGCTAGGTTCGGAGGAGTTGGGCAGTGGTGAAATCTGAACCAGTTTGCTACTGGATCGCTGGCCACACATGCGCACTGCGTGCCAAGTGCACGCTGCATGCGCACTGCGTGCCAAGTACTCGCTGCATGCGCAGTGCGCACTAAATGCACGCTGCATGCGCAGTGCGCACTAAATGCACGCTGCACATTTAAAATGCTACCGGTTCAGGTGAACCAGTAGTTAGCTACCAGTTCAGTTGAACTAGTAGTTTAAAAAGCTACCAGTTCAGTCAAACCGGTAGTTTAAAAAAAGCTACGATCCGACGATCAGCTGTGCCGTGTGGTTTAGCTTTGCTAGAAAGCAGTATGCACCAAAAGGAGGCTTAGGAAAGTAAGTAGAACAGCGAGGGGGGGATCAGCTAAACCGCACAGCACAGCTGATCGTCGGATCATAGATTTTTTGTACTTCCGGTTCGCTCAAACTGGTAGCTTTTATCACTACTGGTTCGCCCAAACTGGAGTGAACCCATAGCATTTCACCCCTGGAGTTGGGACACAAATAGAAGCTCACCCCCTTATGCTGTATTTGGGTCTTGAACTGCCAACCTTCTGTTTGACAAGCCCAGCAATTAATTAAATCATTTCTTCAGATTCATCAGTGAAATGTATCACTTAGTATAAAGCCTTCATCTAAGTGTCATTATCAATATGGAGCGTCTCTAACATTCCAAACTAAAAAAGACAATCTTGTTTTACAAATATAGTTTAGAGGTCTTCCTTTGTCCTCTTGTCTACTGTGTGCACTCCCACAGTAATGCTTCTGCCATTCATGCTAGCATTTCTGGAAAGGAGTTTTTGAAAACAGATATATATTCAAAGTGAACCCACAGTTAAGTCACGTTTATGCCAGTTTTAGTTTCATAGTTTGTGATTTTATAGTTTCGAGTTCTACTGTTGCTGTGAAATATCCAGAGTTGGGTTTATGGATGGGCGGCCATACAAATCTTTTAAATGAATAAATCAAATCAATAAATTTGAATTGAAATGTGAAATTACTTTTAATCATTTTTCCCCTTTATTTTTAATCAAGTGTGCAGGCTTTTTGATTTGAAATCTTCCCTTGCAAAGTGGGTTTTTTAAATTAAATACATAAAGCAAGCAAACAAGGAAGCTTTCCATTAATGGAGATATTTTTCATCTCAACTCTCAAGTTCAGGGAGAAAATTGATCCGAGTGGGAAAGTGATTTTAAACTTTGCCCCTGAGTTAGAGCATCATCAGGATTAAGGTTCTGAATGTTCATTTGGGATTGTTTTGGGTGGCTACTTAGAATATATTTGCTATTCTGTATAGCAAGAGTTTTTAATTTAGTCTAGTTTGTGAACCTGTAACTGTGATTGATTGATTGGTTGGTTGGTTGATTGATTGATTGAGCCTCCTATCTCTTGACAAGTGACTCTGGGCAGCATGCAACAAAGCTAAAAATGGGTAACGAAGAAATACTAGAGCAATCAATATAATTATTATTTTTTAAAAATTAAAAAAAATGATGTACTAGGATTCAGTGTTCAAGTCTGTTGAGATCCATCTGGATCTTGAGCCTATCCTCTGGGGTGTTGACTATTCCTGTCAGCTTAATGTCATCTGCAAATTTACAGCAGTCTAATTTTTAAAAATGGCAATTCCAATAGCAATGAATAAAAAGCTTTAAGGAAAACCTGTTTCTGAGTAGGTGGGGGGGAGGAGTGATAAGGTATGTAATTAGTTATTACTCCCAGTATATAGGAACGTGGTGGCTCAGTGGCTAATATGCTGAGCTTGTTGATCAAAAGGTCGGCAGTTCAGCTGTTCAAATCCCTAGTGCCGTGGAATGGGGTGAGCTCCCGTTCCTTGTCCCGGCTTCTGCCAACCTAGCAGTTCGAAAGCATGTAAAAAATGCAAGTAGAAAAATAGGGACCACCTTTGGTGGGAAGGTAACAGTGTTCTGTGCATCTTTGGCTTTTAGTCATCCTGGCCACATGACCATGGAGATATCTTCGGACAGCACTGGGTCTTTGGCTTTGAAACAGAGATGAGCACCGCCCCCTAGAGTCGGGAACGACTAGCACATATGTGCGAGGGGAACCTTTATCTTTACCTTTACTCAGTGTATTACATTATCGGTAATTACGTTTTTAGAATTCAGTTTTGGGAACAAAATGATAGCTTCTTTTGTGAGATAGATGAAATTCAAGCTAGGAAAAAAATATAAATAAATAAAACAGAACCAAATTGTGAGCCAAGTGGTGATAAATATTCCTTTGGCATGTGACCCTCTGGATTCATTCTGAAACTGGCAGCCCCACATCATCAAATATGTAATCAACTCTCACTGCATGAACTTAATGACACAGGAATAGTAATAGAGCATTAAATCATAATGGATTATGGAAGCTGTTTATCTGAGTGGAAAGGAATTCATTCCATTGTACAATGTTTATTTAACATGGCATCTTAGCATCTGTGACCTTGCATTTGTCTAGCTTACTCTGCAATCCTGCTGATGCATTAAGTGATACATAAACTCAGGCTTAAATATTCTTCTTTCCCTAAAAGATCAGAATACCCATTTTGATGATGGGTGACAGGATGCCTACTTCTACGGAAAGGGAGGGCAGCCCTCTGCAGAGACACAGACAATTGTTACTTGTGTGAAATATGGCATTTTTCACCTCCTTCTGTGCAAGGATCAAAAGCAATCATTCCCCCCTTTACAGGACAATGCACAGATGAATTTCGATGCTGAAATGCAATCTTACAAATGTCTACTTAAAAATAACTCCCAATTAATACCAGCTAAATATATGTAAGATTAATTGCAATTTGGATCAATGGTGGTATTCAGCCAGTTCCAGAGGTGGGTTTCAGCAGGTTCTGACCAGTTCTGGAGAACCGGTAGCAGAAATTTTGAGTAGTTTGGAGAACCGGTAGTAAAAATTCTGACTGGCCCTGCCCCCATCCATTCTCTGCTTCCCAAGTTCCAGCTGATTGGGAGGAAATGGGGATTTTACGGAATCCTTCCCTTGCCATACCCAAGCCATGCCCATCAAGCCATGCCATGCCTACCAAGCCATGCCCATAGAACCAGTAGTAAATTTTTTTGAAACACACCATTGGCTGGTTCTATTCAGTTTGGGTGAACCCATAGCAGCGGCTGTGAGTGGTTCCGCCCACCCACCGGGACATAATCACATCCTATTTATCCATGTTCTTGACACTCTGCGTATGCGCAGAAGGCTCTGCGCAGATGCACGCTCACATTTGCAAACCAGTAGCAAAGGTAAGTGAAATACCACCCCTGGTTTGGATCATATCCCAGTTCCTGGGATTCTGTGTAAATCCACTTAGATTATTGTGTCCAGTTCTGGGCTGCACACTTTAAGAAGGATTTAAACTAGTGTGGTTTCCAAGGAAAGCATGCAGGAAGGACCAGGGATAACATGATAACCCAATTTCATTCCAATTCAATTCCAATCCAATTCAGCAACAGAGTAGCCAACACCTGGAATGCTCTACCCGACTCTTATTATTACATCCTCAAACCCTTACAGCTTCAATCTCAAACTGTCTACCGTGGATCTCACCCTATTCCTAAGTGGTCCGTAAAGGGGGCATACATAAGTGCACCAGCATGCCTACCATACCTGTCCTACTGTCCCCATTTATTTGTATTCATTTCCTTCGTTCATGTCCATGTTCATATTTATACCTGCTATCTTGTATACGTTTGACAAACTAACTAACTAACTAACTAACTAACTAACTAACTAAATAAATAAATAAATAAATAAATAAATAAATAAATTTCTAAGGGGCTGCCACAATGAAGAGGGGTGTAAACCTATTCTCCAAAGCACCTGAAGGCAGGGCAAGAGGCAACGGATGAAAACTAATCAAGGAGAGAAGCAACCTAGAATAAGAAGAAATTTTCCGAGGAGTTAGAACAATTCATCAATGGAACAATTTGCCTCCAGAAGTTGAGGGTGCTTCAACAGTGGAGGTTTTAAAGAAGAATTGGACAACCATTTGTCTGAAATGGTATAAGGTTGGACTAGAAAATCTCCAAGGTCCCTTCCAACTTTGTTATTCTGAAAGTAGAAATTAAGAACTATGAGGAAAGATTAAAAGAACTAGTCCTGGTGGGTTTAGCTTATAGAGAGCCAATTTCAAATTAGATGCTAGGAAAAGCTTCTTAAACCAGACAACAGCTTGACAATTAAATCAGATACTCAAGGAGGTGATGATGCTTCTCTTCATTAGATGCGTTCAACTTGGGCAGCCCTTTGTCAGGCATATATTAATTTTAATTCCTTTACTGAGCAACTTGAATTTGTTTTCTGGATTGTGATAACCTAAATTGTCTCTTTCAAATCGAGGAACCTACAACTGCAGAGAAGAATCACAGGTATTTAATTCCATCATGGGTCCTGCTCAGGGGTGAAATCCAGCAGGTTCCGACAGATCCTGGAGAACTGGTAGCGGAAATTTTGAATAGTTCAGAAAATTGGCAAATACCACCTCTGGCTGGCCCCAGAGTGGGGTGGGAATGGAGATTTTGCAATATCCTTCTCCCAGGATTGGGGAAGGAATGGGGATTTTGCAGTATCCTTCCCCTGGAGTGAGGTGAGAATGGAGATTTTGCAATATCCTTCCCCTGCTATGCCCACCAAGCCACACCCACCAAGCCACACCCACAGAACCGGTAGTAAAAAAAAAATGGATTTCACCGCTGGTCCTGCTTATTGGTCAGGCAAGAGAATGAGATAATATTGTACTTTGTTTACACTGCTATGTTTTAAACATTGTTATATCACTATTACTACTCCTACTACAGTACCTTTAATTGTTTAATAATTCTCATCCTAAATTCCCTTTTATTATATTCATTCCATTTTGGGATTTCATTGTCTAACACAGGAGTGTCAAACTCAATTTCATTGAGGGCCGCATCAGGGCTGTGGTTGACCTCAGGTGGGCATGGCCAACTGGGTGGGCGTGGCCAACTGGGTGGGCATGGCCATCTTGAAGCCATTCCCCAAACTGCTAGCACTCTTTGCATTGGGTAGACCGGGCCGAAGCGACATGAGCCAGCCCCTTACATTTTCCAGGCAAATTCTGAACTATTATGGCTAGACAGAATAAAGAAAATAATTCTTTAGCTTTCCATACCTTTAGCAGGATGCATATTATTTATATTACTGTAATCTATGCAGCACCTCTTCTATATCAGTAATATTTCTGTTTTATTTTAAACTAAAATAAACAAAGTCTGCTAAACTAAGAGCAAATTTAATAAATAAATAATAAATAAATAATTCTTTATCCTGTCTCCTAACCTGCTGTTTTTCTTGATCATCTTGCTGTAAAGATGTTTTTTTTTCCTTTTAGCTGAAATTTGATATTCCATTTCTTAGTCACTTTGAATTCATAAGGTACTGTGTTATGTACTGAATATATATAGTTGTGTTAAGCCCTGCTAAACTGAAATTAACCTTTAGATCAGGACTGGGTTCTACTTACCTTTACTACCAGTTTGCATCATGCCTGTGCATGCACGCTTGCTTCACTCGCGCCCGCCACATTCTTTTGCGCATGCGCAGATCACTTATGATGACGTCCGGGTCAGTGGGCGGAGCCTCCTGTCGATTTTACTAACGGTCCGAACCGGGGGCAATCCACCACTGCTTTAGATGACCCTAACCGTTAACCCTGCTAAAGTGAAACTAAACTTTAGATGACCCTAACTGTTAACTCCAACTGTTTTAGCGGGAAACTTAGAACATTCATATTTGGGCAGGCTTTTTCAAGGATTATGATTGGTTAAGGCCCTCTGGGCCTAGAGTATAAATTACAGTCATTTGCCTGCTGATCCTCAGTTCCAGTTTTGAGTCAATAAATACTGTTGTAGCTATGCTGGTCTGCTTCTTGCCTACTGAAGCCCACTACACAATATAGTGACTCACTGTAAATATAAACATTCCCTATAATGATCTGTGGAGATAATGTTTTGCCTTCTATATATTATTGCAAAGACTTTGCTGGCCAACATTTCAGTCTTGAAATTTTGACAAGACTAAAGAGGGTGCCATTTGGCTTGTCAAGCTAACATGTCTGCTTCCTCATCTGCCAACTTCGTTTCACATCAATGTCAGGTAGCTGACACTGGACAGTTGTTCCGCTCATTTCAAACAAAGCTTTATTTATTAATCTGCTAGGGGAAAAAATGGATACTTTTGTACAATGGGATCATTTGAGGTCATTCATGCAAGTTATAAAAGACATTTGATTTGGAAGACTTTCGGTTATGTGCAAGAAAGATTGTTACAAGAAAGGGTTCTTCTTAATTACTAGGTGATTTCATTAATGTAGGTTAAGGCAAAGATAAAGGTTTTCCTTTCAGTTATATCCAGGGGTGAAATGCTCCCGGTTTGGACCAGATCGACCGATCCGGTAGCGATGGAGGTGAGTGGTTCGGAGAACCGGTAGCAAAAATCCCTGCCCTCCTCCATTGCCCAGCTGAGCCGCACAATCATCAGAGGCTTTTTTTTTTTTTTACTTTTAAAAGCATTTTTTCTACAACCTCTGTAGGCTCTGATGGCGGTTGATCGTGATGATCGTGCGGCTCAGCTGGGATCGTCAAAGGCTTTTAAAAGAAAAAAAGGGTTGCCTGATCGGCAGATGCTTTTTAAAAAACTCAGCTGGGATTGTCAGAGGCATTTAAAAGAAAAAAACCCCCTTTTTTTCTTTTAAATGCCTCTGATGATCCCAGCTGAGTTGCCTGATCAGCAGAGGCTTTTTAAAAAATCAGGCAACTCAGCTGGGATCGCCAGAGCCTTTTGAAAGCATTTTTTTACAACCTCTTCGCCGAAGAGGTTGTAGACAAAATGGTTTTAAAAGAAAAAAAATGGCCACGCCCACTCAGTCACATTACACACACACACACACACACACACACACACACACACACACACACACACTGAGCCATGCCCACAGAACTGGTAACAAATTTTAGATTTCACCACTGGTCATATCTGACTCTAGGTCATGGTGCTTATCTCCATTTTTTGGCCAAGGGAGCCAGGGTTATCCAAAGATATTTTCTGTGGTCATGTGGCCAGCATAGTTATATGCCAAAGACTCACAGAATGCTGTTACCTTCCCACCAAAATGGTACCTATTAATCTACTTGCATCTGCATGCTTTTGAACTGTTTGGTGAGCAGGACCTGCAGCAAGTAGCAATAGCCCTTAGACTTATATACCGCTTTACAGTGCTTTACAGACCCCTCTAAGCAGCTTACAGATTCAGTATGTTGCCCCCAACAATTTGGGTCCTCATTTTACCCACCTCAGAAGGATGGAAGGCTGAGTCAATCTTGAGCCTGGTGAGATTTGAACTGCCAACTTGCAGGCAGGCAGCAGGCAGCGGAAATAGCCTGCAGTACTGCACTCTAACCACTGTGTCACCATGGCTCATAAGTAGTAACTAATGCCACTCTATAAAGCCTTAGTAAGATCACACATAGAATACTCCATCCAGTTTTGGTCACCACACTAAAAAAAAAGAAGTTGAGACTCTAGAAAGAGCGCAGAGAAGAGCAACAAAGATGATCAGAGGTCTGGAGGCTAAAACTTATGAAGAACGGTTGAAAGAACTGGGCATGGCTAGTGTAGTGATGAGAAGGACCAGGGGTGACATGATAGCAGTGTTCCAACAGTTGAGAGGCTTTGCAGAGAGGAGGGGGTCAACCTATTTTCCAAAACACCTGAAGGCCAGACAAGGAATAATGGATGGAAACTGATCAAGGAGAGATTCAACCTAGAAAGAAGGAGAAATTTCCTGACAGTGAGAACAGTCAACCAATGGAACAGAAGTTGCCTTCAGAAATTGTGGGTGTTTCATCAATGGAACATGATGAAATGTACAGGGTCTCCTGCTTGAGCAGGGAATTGTATTAGATGACCTACAAGGTTTCTTCCAACTCTGTTATTCCAATTCAAGTAACAGGTGCTCACCCTGTTGCATAGAGCTCAAACTCGGATTTCAGCATTCCAGCTGACAAGCTCAGTGTTTTAACCGCTGAACCATTGTGCCCTGTTTTATAGGGCACACATAAAGAGTAATAGAGTAAAATAGCAAAGTAGAGCCATTATATAGTTGCTCTAGTGGTTTTTGCAAAGCAAAAGTAATAACCACCTCACAGCAAGCAACAAGCAAGCCAGACAGTTGTATTTCATATTCCAAATAAATAAAATCAAAGGATATTTCTGTATTTCTTCCCAGTCTGCTATAGCCAACTGCACATCTGTCCAAATTCAAACTGTTTGTACCACTTCCTAATTTGGTGGCTGCAACATTCCAAAAACTGGGCAGAGTTTTCCAGCAATTAAGAAACACTGGCACTCAGTTGCAATGTACTTCAAAGCAATAAAAGAGTGGTTTAGAATGCAACCCTACATTTTATTTAAATAATGAAAAGGAAAGTGGAAAGTCATTCCAAAGCCTGTTTTTAAGGGAAAATTGTGTGAAGCTCCAGGGAAATCAGGAGATCCAGGCAGTTCAAATGGGTATAAAGATTTATTGCAAGCTTAAGCTCTCTACAAGAATCTGAACTACTAATGGCCAAAGCAAACTGGCGGTAGAATAGAATAGACATTTTTATTGGCCAAGTGTGATTGGACACACAAGGAATTTGTCTTGGTGCATATGCTCTCAGTGTACATAAAAGAAAAGATACGTTCATCAAGAATCATAAGGTACAACACTTAATGATAGTCATAGGGTACAAATAAGCAATCAAGAAACAATATCAATATAAATCGTAAGGATACAAACAACAAAATTACAGTCATACAGTCATAAGTGGAAGGAGATGGGTGGTGGAAACAATGAGAAGATTAATAGTAGTGCAGACTTAGTAAATATTTTGACAGTGTTGAGGGAATTATTTGTTTAGCAGAGTGATAGCATTCGGGAAAAAACTGTTCTTGTGTCTAGTTGTTCTGGTGTGCAGTGCTCTATAGCATCATTTTGAGGGTAGGAGTTGAAACAGTTTATGTCCAGAATGCGAGGGGTCTGTAAATATTTTCACAGCCCTCTTTTTGACTCCTGCAGTATACAGGTCCTCAATGGAAGGCAGGTTGGTAGCAATTGTTTTTTCTGAAGTTCTAATGATCCTCTGAAGTCTGTGTCTGTCTTGTTGGGTTGCAGAGCCAAACCAGGCAGTTATAGAGGTACAGATGACAGACTCAATAATTCCTCTGTAGAACTGTATCAGCAGCTCCTTGGGCAGTTTGAGCTTTCTGAGTTGGCGCAGAAAGAACATTCTTTGTTGTGCTTTTTTGATGACGTTTTTGATGTTAGCTGTCTATTTTAGATCTTGCGATATGGTAGAACCTAGAAATTTGAAGGTCTCTACTGTTGATACTGTGTTGTCTAGTATTGTGAGAGGTGGAAGTATGGAAAGGTTTCTCCTAAAGTCTACCACCATTTCTACAGTTTGGAGTGTGTTCAGTTCCAGATTGTTCTGGACACACCACGAGGCTAGTAGTTCAACCTCCCGTCTGTATGCGGATTCATCATTGTCTCGAATGAGACTGATCACTGTCGTGTCATCTGTGAACTTCAGTAGTTTTAACAGATGGATCGTTAGAGATGCAGTCATCGATATACAGAGAGAAGTGGGGAGAGCATACAGCCTTGGGGGGCCCTGTGCTAATTGTACAGGTATTTGATGTGATTCTGCTTAGCTTTACCTGCTGCTTCCTGTTTGTTAGGAAGCTTATGATCCACTTATGATCCACGTGTTCAGGTACCTGTAGCTGGTTTAGCTTAGTTAGAAGTGTGTCTGGAATGATGGTATTGAATGCTGAACTAAAGTCTACAAAGAGGACCCTTGTGTAGGTCTTTGGAGATTCAAGATGTTGAAGGATGTAGTGGAAAGCCATATTAACAGTATCATCTGTTGATCTATTTGCTCGTTATGCAAATTGCAAGGGGTCTAATAGCGGATCCGTGATGGTTTTGAAGTGGGACAGCACTAGTCTTTCAAAGGTTTTCATGACTACAGATGTTAGAGCAACTAGTCTGTAGTCGTTCAGTTCCTTGATGGTGGGCTTCTTCGGCACAGGGATGATAGTAGAGCATTTGAAGCAAGAAGGAACATAGCACATCTCTAGTGATTTATTGAAGATTCGGGTAACGATGGGGGCCAATTGGTCAGCACAGACTTTTAAGCAAGAAGGAGTTATCTTGTCTGGGCCTGGAGCTTTTCTGGGCTTTTGTCTGTGAAATAGGTCTTGCACTTCCTTTTCTGTGATCACTAGGGGTTGTGAACCCAGTGGGATGGGGTCAGTTGTAGGAGGTTTGGCTGTTGTTGGTGTGTCTGAGATGGGGGTTGTGGAGATAGGTGGCTGTAGTTTCCTTTCAAACCTGCAGTAAAACACATTCAGGTCATCTGCCAATTGCTAATTTCCTTCAGCCTGGGAAGGAGGTTTGCCGTAGCTGGTGATATTTTTAAGAGTTTTCCACATGTTTGCTGGTTCATTTGTTGAGAACTGATTCTTTAGCTTTTCAGAGTAGCTTCTTTTTGCTGCTCTGATCTCCCTTGTTAATACATTTCTGGCCTGATTTTACAGCATTTTATCACCTTTTCTGCAGGCTTCCTCTTTGGAACAACGTAGCTGCTTAAGTTTAGCTGTGAACCAAGATTTATTGTTACTGTATATTCGCAAGTTCCTGGTGGGTATAAATAGGTCTTCACAGAAGCTGACATATGATGTTACAGTCTCTGTGAGTTCATCCAAGTCTGCAGAGGTACTTTCAAAAACATTCCAATCAGTGCAGGCCTATAGCTTTAACTTTGCCTCCTCTGTCCAGGTCTTCACTGATTTAATTGTTGGTTTTGTGGTTTTAAGTTTTTGCCTGTAAGCAGGTACAAGGTGAATCATGCAATCATGAAAAGGAAAGTGGAAAGTCATTCCAAAGCCTGTTTTTAAGGGAAAATTGTGTGAAGCTGCAGGGAAATCAGGAGATCCAGGCAGTTCAAATGGGTATAAAGATTTATTGCAAGCTTAAGCTCTCTACAAGAATCTGAACTACTAATGGCCAAAGCAAACTGGCGGTAGATAAGAGGCAAAGGAATTCAAGGTGAACTGGACTTACAGTAAATCTTTCCTGGGTGTGAAGGGACTCATGACTGATGACATATTTGACCCTTCCCTTGGGCTCAGCCTGCTCATCTCCTACATTTGTTTGCCTTATTCATATAATTTCATGAGGAGTTCGTTCAACATAACTTTCATTTCCTACCACCTTTTCTCGTGATCTTTTCTCCTCTTTTGTTCTGAATAAATATGTGTTAAGGAAGAAAGACAGAATGATTACACAGTGCCTTTTGACTGGAAATGCTAGAAGTTACGCTTCAGGAAATGCTAACAAGCCAGGGAACAAAAAGTGAATCCTTTTACAATTTTTGCAATAGAATATTTAATCTGCTCTGATATTGTCTATTTAGCAGAGTAACTGCTCCATAAGCTATAGTTATTATTGCATAGAATATGTACTGTAAAACTGCTCCCATTCAAAGCCCTCCTTCTTTTCCTAAAATCATGTATGCCTATGTGGTCCTGCTCTATGTCTTTTTTCATAAATAGCAAGTTGTACCTACTGGTGGGACACAATGGGTTTTTTTTATTTTTATTTTTTTTTAAAATTTGATTTATATGCCGCCCTTCTCCGGAGACTCAGGGCGGCTTACAATGCGTTAAGCAATAGCCTTCATCCTTTTGTATATTTATACAAAGTCAGCTTATTGCCCCCACAAACTGGGTCCTCATTTAACCTACCTTAGAAAGGATGGAAGGCTGAGTCAACCTTGAGCCTTGGAGAGATTTGAACCTGCAGTAATTGCAGGCAGCTGGTCTTAATAACCAGCTTAATAACTGGGTGCCTTAGACCACTATACTACCAAGGCTCTTAGCTAAGATGCTGAGCTTATCGATCAAAAGGTCAGCAGTTCAGCGGTTCGAATCCCTAGTGCCGCATAATGGGGTGAGCTCCTGTTACTTGTCCCAGCTTCTGCCAACCTAGCAGTTCGAAAACACGTAAAAAATGCAAATAGAAAAATAGGGACCACCTTTAGTAGGAAGGTAACAGTATTGTGTATGCCTTTGGCGTTTAATCATGCCGGCCACATCACCACAGAGACAGCCACTTGTCTGGAATGGTATAGGGTCTTCTGCTTAAGCAGGTGTTGGACTAGAAGGTATCCAAGGTCCCAGGTCATTCCACTGATTAATTGCTCTCATTGTAAGAAAATTTCTCCTTAGTTCTAGATTGCTTCTCTCCTTGATTATTTTCCATCCATTGTTTCTTGTCTTGTCTTCTGGTGCTTTGCCAAATAGGTTGAAATAAAAGAAGCTGAAAAGCAACCACAATCACTCAAAAACTCCATAAAATTGCTTCAAAGCCCATCGGTGGTCATTGGACATCAGCTAGGATCCTGTTAGGCATGGCCATCTTAATCTATAAACAAGTTCAGCTGCTTCACAACTTCAAAAAATTCTGTTGCACTCATGGGCAAAGCACCTCACTGTATAATTGACAAGATAATATAGCATAATATTTGGTACTATGAAATATAATCCTGTTCAAATGAAAAGCAGGAATTTATAATTCCCTAAATCTCCTAATCTAGCAGTTCAAAAGCACGTAAAAAATGCAAGTTGAAAAATAGGGACCACCTTTGGTGGGAAAGTAACAGTGTTCTGTGCACCTTTGGCATTTAGTCATGCCAGCCACATGACCACAGAGACATCTTTGGACAGCACTGGCTCTTCGGCTTTGAAATGGAGTTGAGCATCGCCCCCTAGAGTCGGGAATGACTAGCACATATGCGCGAGGGAAACCTTTACCTTTAAAATTATTTCACAAATTTTAGATCTAAGAACTAATTATACTATCAAGTACAAAATGAGAGAAATATAACATTTATCACAAGCAAAATACAATACAACTAAAACGTGTTAAAGAATCATTTAGGTTTTTTTTTTTATTAGCTTTCTAAATAATTTGAAAATATTTTTATACCTTACCTTCAGGCAATATCTGTTCAGTGTAATGGAAAAACCTATTTTTATTTGTTATTTGATAAGAGATTTCATGGGAATGATCAGCCAACTGTTCCAGATATGACATTCATAGTCTGAAGGGCAATTGCAGTGGTTCCAAAATGTATTTGCAAAGGTTGATTGGAAATCGATATGAAATTAGCCCATTGGGAACATCTTCTGCAAATACTATATGAGAGATTGGAAATGTACCTATTCTTTGTTTTTAGGTAGGTCATTCATAAATATAATGTCAATCTTCTGTAATTCAGTGTCCTTCAGATGTATTGACTACAATTTCTACAACCCAAACATAGGCATGCTAGCTGAAAGTAAAAAGAATTATCTCTTTAAACATTTCAGAGGGAAAAAAAAATCTGTATTAAGAGTTATATAACCCAGAGTGTCAGCCTTGATATTTCATCTTTACTTTGTATTGAAGACATAGTACAGAATATAGTGAAACAGTGCTTGGAAACTAATCAAGGAGAGAAGCAACTCAGAACTAAGAAGAAATTTCCTAATGGTGAGAGCTGTCAACAATAGAATAGCTTACCTTCAGAAGTTTGGATGATCCATCCCTGGAGGCTGTCAGAAAGAGATTGAACAATCTCTTGGCGGAAATGGTATAGGGCAGTGATGGCTAATCTTTTTGCCATCACGTGCCAAAAGTGGGGGGACCACGGGGGGGTCATGTGCGTGTGTGCCCATACCCATAATTCAATGTGCCCTGCGCATGTGCATGCTCCCCCCGCTTTTGGCACATGATGGCACAGTGGACCCGGTAGGCCCGTTTTTCACCCTCCCCAGGCTCCAGAGGCTTTCTTGGATCTGGGGAGGGCGAAAACAGGCTTCCCCACCCCTCTGGAGGCCAGAAAAGACCCATTTGCTGACTTCCAGTGGGCCCGGAAGGCCCAAAAATCAGATGTACATGCTGAAGCTGAGCTAGGGCAAACAGAATTCTAAGATAAGGTAATCAGTCTTACTAGAGTTGGCAGAAAGCCCAGAAGCAATTTTGCAGAGAATCCAGACACGAAGGAGAGTGAACTAAAGTTCTTCCCTACAGTTTGCTGCAAGCGGCATTCCTCCTTAAATAGGCTAAGGGAGTGGCCAATTATCCCCAAGCCTTACTTTTGAGGAGACCTCCTCCTGAGGAGCCACTCCTGCCTTTTGGCAGCTCTGCGCACCCGTGCATTGAGAAAAGGCTCCTCCTCTTCGTCCTCTTCACTTAAAGGAGCTTCTGGAGGTTCTGAAGGCCCTGGCTGAATCCCCGCCTCTGGCACCACATCTTCTCCAGCCTCCTCATTGTTCAACTTGAGTGCTAGCTGCACAGACTGCTGGCGCAACACCACACCAGCCTCCTCACTGTCAGAATCAGCTACAATCTGCACAGGCTGCTGACGGGCCACAACAATGTAGGGGGGAGGGGTGCATGCATGCAGGGATGGGCATGTGCAGCGACCACATGCATGGGGGCAGGGCGCATGCATGGGGGGTGTGCGCATTTTATTTTGGGGGTTTGGGTGCATGTGCATGCATTCACACGTGTGCACAAACGCTTTGGGCACTCGGTCCAGAAAAGGTCACTGGACCAGAAGACCTTGAGGTCCCCTCAAGGTCTTTCATTCAATGTTCTATGTGACCCTTACATTTGCAGCAAAACCTATGCGTAGCTAGGTTTTTTTATATATACATATTCATGGGGAAGTATCCATGCATAGGTTTATCACCACAGGATGAATTCAGATATGTATATTATTCTACCAGTAATAAATACAAATAGGGCAAATGAATTATTAAAACTTTGTGCCACAGCCTGCTGAGACAGTTTAGTGTCAAAATTCAGCTGGACTGGAGATAATAGAATCTTCGTTCATCGGTATAAGAATTATTCCTTCAGGAGAAATTTAAATGATTAAAAAAAAGGCACAATATGCACAAAGATACCAAGATATTTAATGTGAAATTTCCCTCAGTTCTGAACTGATAAAAATATTTGAAAAGCAATTTTTGATCCTAGTGATGATACTTCTGATATGAAAACTGGAGAGCATTAGCCTCTTATTAATGTACTAATATGAAACCTTCTTAATTCAATAATGTGGTTCCTTTTCTAAATAAAAGAAAGAAAACACCTTTATCACCCCTTGAGTTTTCCTGATTCTTCAAAGTCTTCTTTGAGGAATATTTAAGTAGTTATGCTTCAACCCAAAACTTGTCCTCTTTATCAAGAATGAAAATATAGTCATGGGTTTTTTTTTTCTTCTTTTAGAAATCACTCATTCTGAATCGAACTCTCCTTCCACCCATGTCTCTCTGTGTGAGTGTGTGATTGTGCGTGGGTCTGTATGAGTGTGTGTGCATGTGTGAATAATCACCTTTTGTCTTCAAGATTTGAAGGACAGTCCAAGGTTCTTGCCTCTTTGAATTCATATTGGTTCAAAAGTGGTCATGCTGGGACACTTACAGCTTGATTGAGTCTAGAAATCAAGATTTAAAGTGTCTTATCCCCCAACCCCAATTTCCTACACGCAAGAGAGAAACTAAAGTAGGTCAAAGTAATTCTGTGATTATTTTGGATTCTAAAGACCTCATTTTTTTCCTGTTTCACATGGTTTTCAGACCAAAGATAAAGACACACACTCTCTCTCTCCCTCCCTCCCTCTCCCTCCGTCTCCTAACCCCACCCTATACTCATCCTCCTTCCTTCTCTTTCCCTCCCTCCCTCCTCTCCTCTCCTTGCCTCATCCTCATCCTCACCCCCAACCCCACCCCAACCCCCATCCTCCTCCTCCTCCTGCCTCTCTCTCCCTCTCTCTCCCCCTTTCTCTCTCTTTCCCTCTCCCTTCTCTCTCCCTCCTTTCTCTCTCTCTCTCCCTCTCTCTTTCCCTCCCTCCCTCTCCTTCCCCCACCCCATACTCATCCTCCTCCCTTCTCTCTCTCTCCCTCCCTCCCTCTTCTTCCCTCACCCCAATCCCAGCCCAACCCCCATCGTCCTCCTCCTGCCTCTCTCTCCCTCTCTCTCCCCCTTTCTCTCTCTTTCCCTCTCCCTTCTCTCTCCCTCCTTTCTCTCTCTCTCTCCCTCTCTCTTTCCCTCCCTCCCTCTCCTTCCCCCACCCCATACTCATCCTCCTCCCTTCTCTCTCTCTCCCTCCCTCTTCTTCCCTCACCCCAATCCCACCCCAACCCCCATCGTCCTCCTCCTGCCTCTCTCTCCCTCTCTCTCCCCCTTTCTCTCTCTTTCCCTCTCCCTTCTCTCTCCCTCCTTTCTCTCTCTCTCCCTCTCTCTTTCCCTCCCTCCCTCTCCTTCCCCCACCCATACTCATCCTCCTCCCTTCTCTCTCTCTCCCTCCCTCCCTCTTCTTCCCTCACCCCAATCCCACCCCAACCCCATCGTCCTCCTCCTGCCTCTCTCTCCCTCTCTCTCCCCCTTTCTCTCTCTTTCCCTCTCCCTTCTCTCTCCCTCCTTTCTCTCTCTCTCTCCCTCTCTCTTTCCCTCCCTCCCTCTCCTTCCCCCACCCATACTCATCCTCCTCCCTTCTCTCTCTCTCCCTCCCTCCCTCTTCTTCCCTCACCCCAATCCCACCCCAACCCCATCGTCCTCCTCCTGCCTCTCTCTCCCTCTCTCTCCCCCTTTCTCTCTCTTTCCCTCTCCCTTCTCTCTCCCTCCTTTCTCTCTCTCTCTCCCTCTCTCTTTCCCTCCCTCCCTCTCCTTCCCCCACCCATACTCATCCTCCTCCCTTCTCTCTCTCTCCCTCCCTCCCTCTTCTTCCCTCACCCCAATCCCACCCCAACCCCATCGTCCTCCTCCTGCCTCTCTCTCCCTCTCTCTCCCCCTTTCTCTCTCTTTCCCTCTCCCTTCTCTCTCCCTCCTTTCTCTCTCTCTCTCCCTCTCTCTTTCCCTCCCTCACTCTCCTTCCCCCACCCATACTCATCCTCCTCCCTTCTCTCTCTCTCCCTCCCTCCCTCTTCTTCCCTCACCCCAATCCCACCCCAACCCCATCGTCCTCCTCCTGCCTCTCTCTCCCTCTCTCTCCCCCTTTCTCTCTCTTTCCCTCTCCCTTCTCTCTCCCTCCTTTCTCTCTCTCTCTCCCTCTCTCTTTCCCTCCCTCCCTCTCCTTCCCCCACCCCATACTCATCCTCCTCCTTTCCTCTCTCTCTCCCTCCCTCCCTCCCTCCCTCCCCCCTCTTTCTCCCCCTCTCTCTCATGCAGGGCATGGTTATCCCAAAGATCCTTTTTTCAAAGAGCAACTGGATTCCCTCCGTCCCCCCTCTCTCTTTCTCTGATTTTTAATTCTGTTACTTCACCTGCCCTTCTTGAAGTGAATGGAGAAAAATCTCTTCCCAAGAGGTTCAGGCATGAAGGAATTAAATGAGGCTCTAAATTTGAACTGTCAGTCATTCCTAATCTGTCAATCCAGATACTGAATAATGGCAACCAACGCCAGGTGCTTTTTTGTTTTTTTTTTAAAAAAGGTGTCACCAATCAGGAGTGAAAAGATTTCCTGTGAGTTTTTTTAAAAAAGAAGACCATTTTGCTTTCTCCGTCATCCCCAGTGGTGTTTACCCGAAAATGCCTGAGGCCAAAGAAAGAAGAAATCCAAACTAGAGGAATCTGAGTTCTAGATCATAAAAATATTGGATGTAACTTATCCAACAGAGCTAGATGCAGTATAACTATACAATTGATTTTTATTTCATACAGTGATCTAAACTTTTGGGATTTTGTTCTGCCTGCTCATAAGTGTATATCAGGGAGAGAACAGCTGACAAAAAATTTATTTGGAATAGTTTTGCAATTGTTTTATTTTTTTCTTCTTCTCTTTCTCTCTTTACTTCCTTTCAGCTTTTTGCTTTATTCTGTTCAGAATAAAGACTTGAATTCTTAATGAATAACCTATTTTAATTTTGGAAGGCAGTCTAGCTTCAGCCCATGCTTCCTTACACCTGTGAAGGAGATAGAAAAAAGTAGGGAAGAAAGCTGCCACTGTTACTAATTTGATGCCAGAATAGTTTTCCCCCACCCCTCTTAAATAAAGTAGAAGAGAGCCGTGGTAATACATTATTCCAGGAATTGTGGCAGAGTATGATATAGTTTAGGGTTTTAGCAATCCGTTGCTTATAGACACTTTATAAGCAACGCACTTCTAATTCTCTGTTGGTGTTCCTCCCTTCTCTAAAGCATGCTAAGATAACCTTCCATTGATTTCCTGAAGTTTTTCCTGAAGTTACTTGCTCTCCAGAACAAAGTCAACGCTGCAATGTATTCCTATGGCACTAGGTTGACTTCCCTTCAGTCAGTTGGGATCCTAAAAAGCTCCTTCCATAAAATGTTTTACATGTGTACAGAGACAGTGGCTATGTGGCTCAGTGGCTATGATCTTGAGCTTGTCGATCGAAAGGTCGGCAGTTCAGCGGTTCGAATCCCTAGTGCCGTGTAATGGGGTGAGCTCTTGTTACTTGTCCCAGCTTCTGCTAGGTTGTAGCAGTTCAAAAGCACATAAAAAATGCAAGTAGAAAAATAGGGACCACCTTTGGTGGGAAGGTAACAGCGTTTCGTGCATCTTTAGCATTTAGTCATGCTGGCCACTTGACCACGGAGACGTCTTCAGACAGTGCTGGCTCTTTGGCTTTGAAACGGAGATAAGCACTGCCCCCTAGAGTCGGGAACGACTAGCACATATGTGTGAGGGGAACCTTTACCTTTACCTTTACCTTTAGAGACAGTGAGTCCAGAATCAATGTCTTTCTACACATGGCAGGGAAAAAATGGGGAGGAAGCAGTACAGAATGGCACCACAACATTGTACCCCTATGTTGTCCGGATTCGCAAGCAGATTGAGTAACTAAGCTTGAGTAATTATTTTTCTAATTATTGACTTTCTGATGAACATCCTTAAGATGAATCAAAAAGACCGAAACATTCTTTCTTCTGAAATTTGGCTTTAATGAAACTTTTTCTGAGGTTACAATAGAAAAGAAATCATGATTACTAAATGGTGTATTATTATTTATTTATTTATTTTGAATCAAGATGCCTAAAATCTGCTGACTTAAAGAATGTGTAAAACAAAAACAAAAAAATGCCCACGATCCAGTACTCCAGGGGAATTAAAATTTCCACAATTTCAAGACCAGTGATGGCTAACCTTTTTGCTATCACGTGCCAGGAGGGGGAGACATTTTATGCACCCCCCGGAGGTCCTCCAGAGGCTGAAAACGGCCTGTTTGACCACTTCCGGTGGGACCAGAAGGCCCATTTTTTACTGTCCCCAGCCTCCAGGGCCTCTCTAGGAGTCTGGAGAGGGCAAAAACGTCCCCTGGAAGGGGTCAAATGGGCTGTTTTTGGCCTCCGGAGGACCTCTGGAGGGTTGGGGAAGGCCGTTTTCCCCCCCCTCAGACTCCTAGAGAGGCCCTGGAGCCAGGTGAGAGAGAAAAATGGGCCTTTCCCCCCCCCAAGGCCCTCCGGAGGCAGGAAACAGCCTGTTTCCCTATTTCTGGTGGGCCCAGAAGACCAGAAAATCAGCTGGCCAGCGTGCGCATGTGAGCAGGAGCTAAGCTCGCATGCCCACTGATATGGTTATGCGTGTCACCTGTGGCATGCATGCCATAGGTTCGCCATCACAGGTCTAGACCAATTTCAGACCAGTTTTATAGACAAAGTTGTGATAATAGTAGCATCCCTGAAGTCACATGATCATAATTTCCAATACTCCCTACCAATTTCCAACAAGCAAAGTCAATGGGGAAGCCAGCAGGAAGTCAAAAGTCACTCCTGCTCTCACTACATTTTTGCCCATCCATGTGATAACAAAACCATTTAGGAAAATTTAATGTTCGGTCTGGTCACATGAGACTGCTCTATCTTTCTCTCAGAGGATGACCCAACTGGTCAGAGTGTCTAGTAAAGATCTAAAAATTACTTTAAGAAGTAACATTTGATTTGTTATTTGTTTACCAGTGAGAGATAAACAAGTTTTCAGATTGTTTAAGGGAACAGTGTTCAGTCAGTTCATTTCATTAACTCGGAGGAGAAGCTGGTTTTTAATGTATGCTATGTTACATGCAATAATACATTTCTTCTCCATTGCAAATTATTGCCATCTTTCCCCATTTCTCATTTGATTAAACTAATCAGGAGGGGGGAGAGATTAAGGTCACAGTATGCATACCGTAAATAAGCAAAAGGAACATTTTTAATTACATCATTGCAACTTGGTTTCTAATAAAAAAACACAATGCAGATGAAGAAATGAAATATTTATGTAAAGCAATATATTTTTTAACTGTTCATACTGAGGTTTTACAATCCCTAAAATTGAAGAAACACATTTATTGTTTCCAAAGCAATGGTAATTTGCAATATTTTTTTTAATGCATATTGATACTTAGGACTCAAGGGCCTAAAGAAGATTATTAAATTCATCGGGGGGAGATATTTTCTAACATCTCAGGCTGCAGAAAAGCATATTAAGCTTTAGCAAAAGGGATGCAACAGAGCTGATAAACAACAGCAACATATTCCTAAAACTCAATGGCTAATATGGCAATGGGCTTCTATGGCTGACCACCACTTGCATAGTCTGCCACTAAGGAGAACAACTATAGAGGTGTCCATAGGCAAATGAATTCCAATACCATTTCAACATCCTAAGCCAATGGTTCCTTGTCTTGTCCTTCCTGCTGATAATTACAAGATAACCCATTCTATAGGGACGCGGTGGCTCAGTGACTAAGATGCTGAGCTTGTCGATCGAAAGGTCAGCAGTTCAGCAGTTCGAAACCCTAGTGCCGCATGATGGGGTGAGCTCCCGTTACTTGTCTCAGCTTCTGCCAACCTAGCAGTTCGAAAGCATGTAAAAAATGCAAGTAGAAAAATAGGGACCACCTTTGGTGGGAAGGTAACAGCATTCCGTGTGCCTTTGGTGTTTAGTCATGCTGGCCACATGACTACAGAGACGTCTTTGGACAGCACTGGCTGTTCGGCTTTGAAACGGAGATGAGCACCACCCCCTAGAGTCGGGAATGACTAGCACATATATGCCAGGGGAACCTTTACCTTTTACCTTACCTAACCCATTCTATGAACCAGCTTCGATTCTGTTTGAATTGAAAAATTCAACCACTAATGATAGCAAATTTCAATTTATATTTGCGTATAATCAATCTGATTAAAAATCACATCTTTTTTGTCCATAGGTAACAACGGTGAACCCAATGTTCCCATCAAAACAGCTACAGCTGTCTCAATTTTTGACAGCCCGGAAGGAAAAATCCCAAATGGTAGATTATTTAGGAAGCATTAACACTGCAATGTTCCAATCGCTTCCCCATTTTTCACTGCAATACATGTTGAAATGATCTTCCTGAGCTTAACTAAAAAAAAAAGTCAGATGCAACGGGGATAAGGAGAAAATCCCATAGCAACCACCACATTGTTCAGTAAACAATGAATATAGTGGGGAAAGTGTTTCATTACAATTTAAAAAGCATTTACAGTGCAGAGATCTGAACTTAACTTCCAGCTGGCTTGGCAAGATGAATACAGATGTCTAACATTCCATTAGCAAAATTGACTGCAGAATTAAGGCTTGCCGCTAACTATATCAAACAAATTCATAGCACAGGGAAAGGGAATAAAGGCAAGAGCAATCGATGGGATGATGGCCCACTCTTTCTAGCATCACAGGGCTTTCTTACAAACCAGAAGGTAGGACCAACATATACATTTTGGCCCACATTTTAAAAAAAAAATCAGAAAGAATAAAAAGGAACAAGAAATTATTTTTGTGCCTGTCAGGGTTCCAAATAACACCCCCAACGAAAGAAGACTCCGAGGCTTGAACTTCCTCAAAGTTCCATTTTATTAGAGATGTCATATTGGCATATCTGGGAAAACCCAAATCTGAAAGCTTCCAGGTTTTCCCCACCCAAAGGAAAGTCCAAATCCCTGCCCAGCATCCACACATCCATCACGTGGTCCAATCAAATATCGTTCCAACTGGAGATGCCTCCCAGTCACATCCCTCCAAGTGCAGGGCAAGATGTCCTTGACTCTCTGAGAAAGGAATGTTATTATGACTACATCTCACCCCTGCTCTATACAATCCCCTCTCCCAGTTTCCCACAGCACTAAACGTAGCAGGCTTGAAGGCCCAATGTAAAAGATAGTTTCCAGACCTGACAGTGCCTTTCAATAAATATTTCCCTGGCTTTTAATAAAAAGAAGAAACACCTACAATTTGGACGCTACCTTGGCATTCTAACTGATCATCTGCAGACATACATGGATACTAAAATTCAGTGCTTTGATGATATGCAATGGGCATAATACTTAATTGATGACATTTAAATGATCATTATTACAAATAATGCATATATTTGTTATTTTTACAAATGAAGACAAATATACGTATCTCAGGATAATGTTGCAGGATCCAATCTGGGTCAGTCACCAGGGCCAGAAGTTTAGTTTACCAGTAGAGATGGGGGGATGCAGTGACTCAGTGGCAAAGACGCTGAGCTTGTCGATCAGAAAGGTTGGCAGTTCAGCAGTTCGAATCCCTACATAATAGAGTGAGCTCCCACTATATAACAGAGTGAGCTTCCGTTACTTGCCCCAGCTTCTGCAAATCTAGCAGTTCGAAAGAATGTAAAAATGCAAGTAGAAAAATAGGGACCACCTTGATGGGAAGGTAACAGCGTTTTGTGCACCTTCGGTGTTTAGTCGTGCCGGTCACATGACCATGGAATTGTCATCAGACAGCGCTGGCTCTTCGGTTTAGAAATGGAGATGAACACTACCCCCTAGAGTCGGGAACAACTAGCACGTATGTGCGAGGGGAACCTTTACCTTTGTTGTGACTCTGACCCCTGAGCCCGTCTTATCGGAGGGAGAAGGCTCCGAAAGTGAAGGAGAGGAGTTGGCCAGGCCTCCCTCTCCAGGACCCTCCTCTCTGGCAATGCCTCAGGTGTCTCCCGAAGGAGAAGAGATTGGCCAGGAACCGGGTATCTCTGAGCAGTCGCAGTCGGACAGTGACGGAGATAAGTCTTGGCTGGATCCACGCCAGTATCGGAGAGACAAGCGCATGCAACAGAAAAGTAGGCATGCCAGAGATTAATCTGAGTCACTGGACCACACCCCACAGGGGATAAAAGAGGGTGTGGTGGCCATTCAGGCTCTGTGATGGACAAAAGTAAACAACTAGCAAGTCGCATTGTATCTCTGAAACTACGTTATCTGCCTGCCTTGGATTTAATACGGACTGGACTTGACAATTCTTTGACTTTGGGTATTTGTTTTGGTTTATCTGACGGAGGAAGAACACCTCCCTCTGTGAGTAAAGTTCTTGGCAAGCAGCTACTGGGTTGCTGCCAATCCTGTTATCGAAGGAATTTATTGTCTGCAAGTTTTATTTAACCCCTGGCTGACTGTTTGTGTGCGTGTGTGAGACGGGGACAGAACAACCTTTATCTTTAGAGAGAAGTTCCCTGAGGATGGCCTCCAGCATGAGTCCAAAAGCTCGGAAGACTAAACTTCTGGTCCCAGTGACAGATTGGATCCTGGGTTATTTACTATTATTATTAATTATTAATTTATTATTATTAATTATTATTTACTATTCCCTCTTAATCTGTTAAACTACAATGCATATTTAGACAAGTCAATGAAATGTGATTTTGAATACTATTACTATTTCAGAGGGCAGGGCCAGCAAAGGGCTCACAAAAGTCATATTTTTTGGGGGGGTTATTGGTTTCATCTCTTAAGTTTCATCCACTCCCTCTTTTTGCTTTTTTCTTTGTATACAATATGTGCTTGAAGAACAGTGTACTGTCTGGGTCACTTCATTTACATCTTAAGCTCCTAATTTCTACCTCTATTGTCCAACCATTGGTAAAATAAGTCCCAAATCCAAAAGTATTTTGTGTCTTCTTTTTCTTTTATCTTCACACTTAATCTGTCCATTTCTGCACAGTCCAATGGTTTTTTAATTACATCTTCTTCTGTAGGTGTTTCCTCCAGTGGTGGAATTCAAATTTTTTTACTACTGGTTCTGTGGTAGGCTTGGTAGGCTTGGTGTGGCTTGATGGGCATGGCTTGGTGGGCATGGCTGGGGAAGGATATTGCAAAATCTCCATTCCCACTCCACTCCAGGGGAAGGACACTGCAAAATCCCCATTCCCTCCCCATTCCTGGGGAAAGTATATTGCAAAATCTCCATTCCCACCCCACTATGGAGCCAGCCAGAGGTGGTATTTGCTGGTTCTCCGAACTACTCAAAATTTCTGCTACCAGTTCTCCAGAACCTGTCAGAACCTGCTGAATACCACTCCTGGTTTCCTCGCTTTTCCAATGTTGTGCAAATACAATTATTGATGCTGTTAAGACATGTAGTATCAAATATCCATTCTCTTTGTCATATTTTTCTGGTATTATGCCTAACATCGCTGGCTATTGGGGGCGAGTTATTGGCCCCCACGGATAGGGCTCGCAACTTGGGCGTCCTCCTGGATGCACGGCTGTCTTTAGAAGAGCATATGACGGCCGTGGCCATGGGGGCTTTTTATCAGGTCCGCCTGATTCGCCAGTTGCGTCCCTTTCTGGATCGGGATTCCTTACGCACAGTCACTCAGGCACTCGTCACTTCCCGCCTGGACTACTGTAATGCTCTCTACATGGGGCTCCCCTTGAGGAATACCCGGAGGCTCCAACTGGTGCAGAATGCGGCCGCGCGGGGGATTATGGGAGCGAGGGGTCGCTCCCATGTGACACCTCTCCTGCGTGAGCTGCATTGGCTTCCAGTGGTCTTCCGGGTACGCTTCAAGGTGTTGGTTACCACCTTTAAAGCGCTCCATGGCATAGGACCTGGGTACTTGCGGGACCGCCTTCTGCCGCCGATAGCCTCCCACCATCCAGTACGCTCCCACAGAGAGGGACTCCTCAGGGTGCCGTCGGCCAGGCAATGTCGGCTGGCGACCCCCAGGGGGAGGGCCTTCTCTGTGGCAGCCCCCGCCCTCTGGAACGATTTGCCCCCGGAGATAAGAAGGATATCGGATCTTCGGGTCTTTCGCCGAGCCCTGAAAACTCTTCTTTTCCAGCAAGCAGGGCTGGCGTGAACCCCGCCCCCCTTTTTTAGTTTTTAATGGTTATTAATTGTTTTAATTTGTTAATGGGTTTTAATTCGCACTGTTTTAATTCGGGCCAAAGTATATAATTCTTTTAATTAATTTTAAATTTTGTATTGTTATGTATTTTAGTTTTGGCTGTGCACCGCCCTGAGTCCACTAGAAGGGCGGTATATAAATTGAATAAATAAATAAATAAATAAATAAATAAATAAATAAACAAACAAACAAACAAACAAAAATAGTTCTGGCTTAAAATCTATATGCTGTCTTAACCTTTTTTTCTAACCACATATGCATTTTCACCCAAAATCTTTTTGCTTTTGGCCACGTCCACCACAGGCGGTAGTATGTGCCCGGTTTTTTATTACATTTCCAACATTTGGTGGACATATTTTAAAACATTTTTGCTAGTCTCGCCGGTGGTAAGTGCCACCTATAAAACATTGTATACAAATGTTCTTTATAGGTGGTTGCCATCATCCATTTAGTTTCTTTCCCAGAGTTTTTGCCAGTTATCTAGTTCTATACTATATGCAAAAAAAAATCACCCATACTATCATTGTCTCTTTCATAAATCTTCCATTTATAGGCTTGATAAAAAGTTATATAATTTCTTTTTTTCTTTTTTTAAAACAAGTTTTATTGATTTTTTCTTTCACATACATATTTTATGAACAGAGTACAGGCCGGATCATATCGTATACAACCTATCACCTCCAAATACAATTTACATATTTCAATTTCTGCCAAAATATTCTTTTTTTCCTACTTTTTTTCATCTTATCTTAATACCTTCTATGCTTACTATATAAACAGTATCACCATCCTCCCTTCAAATCCTAATTTCTTTTTTATTATTATTATTAATTTTATTTATTTAAAAATACAAACAAAACAAAACAAGTAACAACAAAACATACAAAACATGTAGACAAGAATTCAAATATGCATCTTATCAAAATTGTCGCAACTGTAATGTATGTTCTTATTTGTGTTTTTGACTCCTCTTTGTTTGGTCTTTCTCTTATATCTATCTTTGTAATTCACTGTTAACCTGCATTAGTGCATTAATAACTGTATTAGTGCATTATTAGTGCATTAATAAATAGATTCTTAACATTATTTCAATTAATTATCTTATCTTATCCATTGTTAATCATACATATTCTCTTTTAACTTTCATATTAGTTCATTCTTCATCCTAACAAATTTGAGTATATAATTTCTTAATTAACTTTTCATCTACCGTTAACTTATCAAATCAAACCTATCTTATCAAATGTTGTTTGTTCTTTATAAAACTTTCTTTTTTTTGTACTTTGAAAAACAATGGCAATTTCAGAGCACTGTTTGGGTAGTCAATAAGGCTAGATTTTCTGAGCCACGTTACCAGCCTAGCACTAATTGTTCTGATCAAAATCATATTTAAAGTTTATTAAAAACATGAGCTATTAAAAAAATAAAAGAAAACATGGATGGGTTTGAATGTTAGAGGCAGGTGAGACAACAGAAAAGGTCATTGAAATGGAAATTAAGATGCAGACAATAGCAAACTTTTATAGAAATTGGACAAGGCATTTGTACATTAAAAAATTGAAATGAATTGTTGACACACTCTATCTGATTATTGATTGGACCTTGAAGTGTGCATTTGAAGGGCTTGGAAGATTCAGACAAGCATTTGTCTGAAATGGTATAAAGGTTCCTGCCTGAGGAAGGGGTTGGATTAGAGGACCTTCGAGATCCCTTCCAACTCTATTATTCTGTTAAGATCCAATTCAATCAGTTATTCCTGGTTCAATTCCGATAGCCTCCCACCGACCAGTACGCTCCCACAGAGAGGGGCTCCTCAGGGTGCCGTCAGTAAAACAATGCCGACTGGAGGCCCCCAGGGGGAGAGCCTTCTCTGTGGGGGCACCTACCCTCTGGAATGAGTTGCCCCTGGAGATACGGTGGATCCCGGATCTTCGCACCTTTCCTCGTGCCCTAAAGACGTTTTTATTCCAGCAAGCCGAGCTGGCCTAAATTTTTAAATTGATTTAATTTTAAATTGTTTAATTATGGGTTTTAATACAGGGGTGTTTTTAATTGTGGGCCAAATTAATTTAATTGGATTTTAATACTGTTTTTAAATTTTGTATTTCTTGTGTTTTATCTGTTGGCTATTCACCGCCCCGAGTCCTTCGGGAGAAGGGCGGTATATAATTATATAAACAATTAATTAATTAATTAATTAATTAATTAATTCAATTCCAATCTTTATTGTGAGTGCACAACATATATACAATGAGATTGGTTGAGCTCTCTCAGTGCACCCCCCCCAATACAATACAACTCACAGTGAAGGCAAAACACCCAGTGTGAACATGTTACACATTGCGCCAGCCCTGCAGTCCATCATACTACATAGTTCTGATGTTATTTCTCATTCAGGAGTCTGACAGCCCATGGATAAAAACTGTTCTTCAGCCTGTTTGTGTGGTTGGCTATACTTCTATATCTCCTTCCCGATGGTAGGAGGATAAAGAAGTGATGACCAGGGTGAGAGTCATCCCTGAGAATTTTCCTCACTCTTCTAAAGCAGCGAGCCCTAGCAATCTCATCTAGTGGTATCAGGGAATAGCCCATGATGTTTTGTGCTGTGCTCACCACCCTCTGTAATATTTTTCTATCCATGGCTGTCAGACCGGCATGCCATACTGTGATGCAATAAGTGAGGACGCTTTCTATTGTGGACCAGTAAAAGGAGGTCATCAGTTGTTGTTCCATCCTGTTTTTACAAGGTGTGTGTGATTTCACCCCCAACATGGAAAGTATGGTGGTTCAGTTACTTCTTTCCTTTCCCATAGCTGTCTAAGGTTCTCTGGAAAAATTCAAAAGGAAAAAAAAATCCGCTAGTGATTTATTTTCTCATTATTTAATCTCAAGCAAAGTGGAATTATTGTGTTTGCTCAAGGATTTAGCCAATCCTCAGAGGTGTATTATACTAGAGGAAGAATAGTTTTTCCTACAAGTGAATTATTTGTGCATTCCGATCTAATGAAGACCTTCAGAATCTTATATTGCTAAAGGTAGAAGTATTGACAGATAAAAATAGAATGATAAAACTAATTGACTGGTTAAGCATATCAATATGAGACAGCTCATCACACCATATCACACAATCCCACTTCATTGTTTTCCATATATAGAGAAGTACTGTAAAGTTGTAAGGTTGCACAACATATTGACAGTAATAACTTCAGAAACCACAGAAATGCAACTAAACTCACAAAGAGCTTTTTAGGTAGCTGATTGAATTGTTTCCATTGAAGGTCTTGCGTGCTCAGTTTAGATGCTTTGAAGGATCATCATATCTTTGTGGAACCAAAGTGCCTCTCCAGAGTTTGAAGCAGCTCTTTTTCATCCTCATTAAGCCTTTGGCACTCCATCCAGTTTGGGATTCTTATATTTTAAGTATTGAATGTACAATAAGCAGCAGGTCACATTAATATTAGAGCAATATTTCTCAACTTTGCAAACATCAAGTCGTGTGGACTTTTACTCTCAGAAATTCTCAGCCAGCCATGGTAGTTGGGGAATTGTGAGAGTCAAAGTTCACATATCTTAAAATACTCAAGGTTGAGAAACACTGGTCCAGACAGGTGCCACTGCTTAAATTCAGAGTATGTTATGCTTAAACGAGGATGTCTGTGAATAGTATTGTAATATGTAATTCCATCTGACAACCAGAGACATCTTTAACACGCCATGTTAACATCAGAATGACCTTTGTGTCATGATATCATTGTGTTTCCAGAGCCGGCTGCAATTAAATACATCTGTCATGTCATTTGTGACAATTGATTTGAATCATTCGCCCCCATCTTTCCACTTCCATGGACATCTGTGCTGACAAGCTGCAGTACTTTGCAGATCATTAATTGCTCTGTAGTCCTAAAATTAAGAACCATTGTCCTAGGCATTGGGGTCATAACTAATTCAAATGAGTACTGAAAGCAAAAGGTTTTTGGTTTAGTAATAACATGTGCCTACAGAACAATTTGTATTCTTCCAGTGTCTTTGCAATAACAAATCATGTACACACAAATGCCCACACTATCTTGCTGTAATATCAATATTACATCCTAGAGCATGTTAAGTTCAGTTAGATTTCATCATAAAGTGAAGATATACCCAAAGTCCTCAAAATCTCATGTAACAGCCCTACAAGCTTATCCAAGGGTAAGCTCTATTGAACACAGTAAAGTTTATTAGAATTAGGTAGGACTCCATCACTTGACAGCTAATTTGATGTTACTACAGAAATGTAGATGGGGGAATGGCATCAAATAGTTGGAAGGTCACATAATTTCTACTCAAGTTAATGTATGAATTAATGTTCTGCAACCCAAGACAGACACAGACTTCAGAGGATAATTAGAACTGCAGAAAAAATAATTACTACCAACCTGCCTTCCAATGAGGACCTGTATACTGCATGAGTCAAAAAGAGGGCTGTGAAAATATTTACAGACTCCTTGCATCCTGGACATGAACTGTTTCCACTCCTACCCTCAAAATGACGCTATAGAGCACTGCACACCAGAACAACTAGACACAAGAACAGTTTTTTCCTGAACGCTATCACTCTGCTAAACAAATAATTCCCTCAACACTGTCAAACTATTTACTAAGTCTTCACTACTATTAATCTTCTCATCATTTCCACTACCCATCTCCTTCCACTTATGACTGTATGACTATAACTTTGTTGCTTGTGTCCTTACGATTTATATTGATACTGTTTCCTGATTGCTTATTTGTACCCTATGACTATCATTAAGTGTTGTACCTTATGATTCTTGACGAATGTATGTTGTCTTTTTATGTACACTGAGAGCATATGCACCAAAGACAAATTCCTTGTGTGTCCAATCACACTTGGCCAATAAAAATTCTATTCTATTCTATTCTATTCTGAAGACATTCATGAACTAGCCAGTTTTGTCCACACTGAATCAAAGAGAAAATACATCGGAATATTTTTTAAATTGCATATAATGGGGAGGCTGTGAGATGTCCATCAATGAATAGTGTACCCACAAAAAGCTTATTTGGTTCTGCACCACCTGATTCTTAAACAAATTAAACCAATGAACAAATGGGTCTTCCAGTCAAAATTGCAATTGCAAAATTGCACTTTTATCAACTTGTAGTGTTCTTGTTATTTCCGAAATATATGTGGGCTATTTTTGTTAGCAAGCAGGGGGGGGGAAGGGAACAAAGGAGGATGAGGAGTATGGGGTCGGGTGACAAAATATGGTGATTCATCAGGTTGGCTCCCAAACCTGAGGTGCAAAACTCTGATTGATCACTGTATGGTGACAACGCTTGTCACTTTTTTGTTGCTATTTAATCCTTTTTTTTTTTTTTTTGCTTTCTACATCTAAAATCCTTACCTTTTGATAGAAATTGCAACATGATTGGCACTGGAATCCAGACAGATCTCCTTCACCTTAGCATGCGATTAACTTTTTGTTCTTTTGTTAAGAAGCTTAATGAATAATCTCTGTGCTATAATCTGCTCCAATTATATTTTTAAATACAGATGGATAGGGAGGCAGGATTAAATGAAATAGGGAGGTCACAATTTGCAAGGCAGTTTATGCAGCAGTATAGGCTGTTAGAAAAATCAATCCTAAATGCTGAGTTTAATAAAATGATACAGTGTAATGCAAATGCACACACACAAAAAAATGCTAAATGCTAAGTTTAATAAAATGATACAGTGTATTGCAAATATACAAAAACAATTAAATGAAATAATTGGGTAAGAACGTCTTCTTGCTAGTTGACCTCAGTCTGAGCAAGGTAGAAAGTTTTCATTTGGATGCTTTAGCTATAAACATGGCACTCTTTCTTCTGTCTTTGTGTCTTGGAGCAAGTAAGAAACATGAGTTTATTGCTAGGATCCTGATAGGCTGTCAGATCAATTACAGAGTTTAATTGTGCTTTTGTACAACTCTTTCTGCTTTTAATTGTGGGCCAAATTAATTTAATCGGATTTTAATACTGTTTTTAAATTTTGTATTTCTTGTGTTTTATCTGTTGGCTGTTCACCTCCCCGAGTCCTTCGGGAGAAGGGCGGTATATAAATATAAACAATAAATAAATAAATAAATAAATAAATAAATAAATAAATAAATAAGTGCTATGCTCTGGCTGAAACATATACTTGGCAGTCAAAGACAATATGAATTATGTCCTCTATTTGTGGCATGTAATATACATATTGTCCCTGGATAAGGTGGTTGATGAAATTGCCATATTTTACCATAGTATCCACGAGCTGAAATCTTGCTCTAGTTAGGGCTGTTCTTTGGCCCTCTATCAAATCCAGAGTTAGACGTTTTGAAAGGTCTTTTTGTTCTGGATCAACCATTTCAAAGGCTTAACATTAGTAAATGTCTCGATGTTAACCTGAACACTAATATCCAGAACCCTACTTCTGAACATGGCCTTAGTTTCGTGGCCAGTTGAGGTTCAACAGGGAAGTGCCAATCCATAAGATGTAAAATAGGAAACTGATTCAGCCATATGATAGAGCAGGATATGCCCGATTTTAACAAGAAACTTTTTGGTTACCTACCAAGCTTCAGTATCTTCTACCAACAATTGAAAGCTCAAATTGTTATGGAGCTATAGATGGAATAGATTCCTGTTTCAGCTTAAACCGCAGAGACTGGAGTATTTTTGTTCCCAGAATAGATCTCAGGAAGCTGGTCTTGGTTTGTTCAAGTAATGATGATTATGATTGTCCACCCTTCTGTATCATAGGTCATTATAGTGATTACTTTGGTCTTAAAAATATTTAATATAGAGACTAGAGTACTAAGACAGTTATAATTAACTTCACCAGTATTTTAGAGATGGCTGGGGCTCTAGTCACATTACTAAAAGTTACTCATAGCTATAAGAAAGAGATGACTTGTTCTATAGCAGGGGTGTCAAACTCGATTTCATTGAGGTCTGCATTGGGGTTGTGTTTGACCTCGAGACGGGGCAGGATGGACGTGGCCAAGGTGGGCATTGCCAGCTCAATGTCACTTGTGTTGGGGGCACCTGTAGTGGCCCAACTGCTCTGCCAGCAAAAACAGGCTACTGAATTCCGTTTTTGGGTGTGACAACTTCCTGTAACCCTCTGCCAGGTCGGTCCCATGGGCCAGATCTAAGCACCCCATTGGCCGGGTCCAGTCCGCAGGTCTTGTGTTTGGCACCCCTGTTCTTTAGGTTATCTATTCAAGTACCAGATGTCATTAGTAACACCTCTTTCCAAATATCATTACTTTGGCCTTGGTCTTATTGATTTTCAAAAAATTAAAGGCATGGTAAGCATCCAATTTACAGAGTAGTCACCTAAGGCCACGGTTGTCAAACTCGCTACGTCACGTTGCCATCACATGATGCTTCATGACGTTTTTCCCCTTTGCAGAGCCGGGGCGGGCATGGCCTATGTGTGATGCATCCGGCCCATGGGCCACCAGTTTGACACCCCTGCCTTAGGCCAACTTAAAATTGCATCCTAAGGACCATGTTCTCTGTATACAGAAGAACCTTGATAGATTTATTAAATATGATTGGTGTATGAGTATTCTGATAGCAGAGGAATCATGGGATGTCAATATATCAGGATGTTATTTGCTCCCATATGGATTTTCAGAAAGGTGTTTAACTTCAATCAGGCATAGGAGCTTGAGTTCCATGTAAGACAAGCTATAGAATCTCTCTGTTAATAGAATCAGCTATTCTATAGTGCTTCATTAAGGTCAACAAAAGTGGCATATAGCTGTTTTCTTGCTGATGGGTACTTTGTGATATTTGGCATAGAGAAAAGCAATTGTCTATGGTAGAATGCTAAGTCTTCTACCCTGCCAGGTGTTCTAATAGAAATTTGTTCTCCTACACTCCTATATTTTGCTCAGGAAAGGATTATCTCCAAATCTCTGGAATTCTCTTTTGGAGTACCCTAGATGTAACAGTCTATGAAGATTCTCATTCATCCAGGTCATAGTTGTCCCAAAGGTGCTTTTTTTCAAGAGGCAACTGAACTGTCTTTGTTTTTCTTTGAAAACATTTTGCTTCTCATCCAAGAAGCTTCTTCAGTTCACTTCAGAAGAAGCTTCTTGGATGAGATGCAAAAATGTCTTCAAGGAAAAATGAAGGAAGCCCAGTTGCCTCTTGAAAAAGCACCTTTGGGACACCCAGCTGCAAGAGTTTTAAGGGAATAAAAGCTTACAGTCCTGAAAGTGACAAATGTTTTGAGAGTTTTGAAAGCTACCGAGACACATAAAAAGTGTCTTCCCCCCCCCCAAAGCTTCCTCTCAAAATTCTTCCGAAATGTAGCAGCAAAATGAGAGATAAAGGTTCATAAATGAAATATGTGGAACAACAGAAAGAGAGAATCCCATCAGTGGTGGGATTCAAATTTTTTTACTACTGGTTCTGTGGGTGTGGCTTGGTGGGCATGGCATGGCTTGGTGGGCGTGGCTTGGTGGGCATGATAGGGGAAGGATACTGTAAAATCTCCATTCCCTCCCCAATCCAGGGAGAGGTTACTGCAAAATCCCTATTTCCTCCCAATCAGCTGGGACTTGGGAGGCAGAGAATAGATGGGGGCGGGGCCAGTCAGAATTTTTACTATTGGTTCTCCGAACTACTCAAAATTTCCACTACCGGTTCTCCAGAACTGGTCAGAACCTGCTGAAACCCACCTCTAAATCTCATCCATTCTTTTAGGAAGGGGAAGAGGTTAATTATAAGCATGATCTGATAAAACCTGAGGGCATTTCATGTTAAAATACATGTGATTTTGCATTCAGTGTCTCTTTGAAAATTTCATGCAAATGATCAGAAAAATTTGAGAAAATAGAGAAGCAGTATATCCATCTGAATTTTTTGAATAAAGTGCTTATATGAAACAAAGCAATATATTAAATAGGATTGTTTCAATTACTGAGATGACTTTTTCTCATTCCTTTGATTACTATTATATTAGCAGAAATGCTAAGCAATAACAAAATTTATTGTGTTTTTATCTCTGCATAAATAATCATGATGCCATTCATGCCCATTATTACTTATTTGATATGCGAAAAGAAATATAAACACTAGACAGACAATTTTTAGAAGAAGAGACAAAATAATGCTTGCTGAAATGTGTACAATTCTCTAACCTTGGCCATAAATTCCATATCATTCCACCTTGCCTCTTGAAGGTCAGCGACGTTCTAGATACCAGTCGTTCTGAATTCAAGTCTTTTATATATAAGAAGTAAAATCTGTGTACATCAGGACATAATATTCCCATTTTGTGGAACAAAATTCCCTGGAGGGCAGATTGCAGCTTTATACTATATATCTTTCCGTAAAGCTTCCAAATCATTGTTCCGGGGGCTTTTGAAAGTTAGTGTCCCACAATGGTGGATTGACACTGTATTTGTGATGGTGACTATTATTTAATTTATTGCTACTTTATTTTTCTTGTACCTTAGTTTGTAAAATCTTGTCACTATAAACTGCTGAGTTGTAAGGTCTGGAGGTATACAAACAGGTACATAACCAATTTTCACATAGGACTTACACTTTTTCTTCCTCTAGGCATTCCAATTTTCATTGTGGTTTCTTTTATTTATTGCCTCTTCTTCCATGTCCATTTTTTACAAACTCAGTTCTTTCCCTCATCAAAAGATGTTTTCAGTATCACCTTAATCTCCATTACTCATTTTTAGTCTCTTATAAGAAGCAATTAGATCAAAACTTTTAGATTTATATTCATTCCCTCTGCTTGTGTGGGTGTGTTTGTGTGGGCGTGTTTGTGTGGGTGTACTTCTGTACAGGAACATCTGGCCAATCTCTTGGATAGATTTCTCCTAGATCCAGATGGGAGATTCTACAGAAGGTCATGGTGAATAACAGGTCTATGATCCTGTGGGACTTCCAGGTCCAGATGGATAGGCAAGTACTGGCCAATCAAGCAGACATTTTGGTAGCAGACAAAAGAAGACAGAAAAGAAGACAGCAGTACTGATAGACAAAGTGGTGCCAAGTAACAGCAATGTCAGGAAGGAATATGAGAAGCTGGAGAAGTACCAAGGCCTGGAGAAAAGATAGAGATGATATGGAAAATAAAAACCAAAGTAGTCCCAGTGGTGGTAGGAGCATTTGGGGTTGTGACCCTACTCCAGGAGAATGGCTTCAACACACTCCAGGAACATCAAAGCTCTCTGTTCAGAAAAGTGAAGTGCTAGGAACAGCTAAGATACTACACTGAACCCTTAAGCTCCCAGGCACCTGGTAGAAGACCCAAAGTTGAGGAAGACACATACCATCCATAGGGTTGAGACAGTGGTGAAATTCAAATTTTTTTACTACTGGTTCTGTGGGCATGGCTTGGTGGGCATGGTGTGGCTTGGTGGGCATGGATTAGTGAACATGGCAGGGAAAGGATACTGCAAAATCTCCATTCTCACCCCACTCCAGGGGAAGGATACTGCAAAATCTCCATTCCCACCCCACTCCAGGGGAAGGATACTGCAAAATCCCCATTCCCTCCCCATTCCTGGGGGAAGGATATTGAAAAATCTCCATTCCCACCCCACTTTGGGGCCAGCCAGAGATGGTATTTGCTGGTTCTCTGAACTACTCAAAATTTCCGCTACCAGTTTTCCGAACTACCCACAATTTCCGCTACCGGTTCTCCAGAACCTGTCAGAACCTGCTGGATTTCACCCTTGGGTTGAGAAGGGAATTTTACATAGGGAAGCCTAATCCTTATATTTGAAATTAGAAATTAATCACCAACCATTTAATATCTATGTTCACGGTCACTTTTCAAATAGTGACCTGTCACCTTTTCTCTAATTTCTTGCTTCATTTCAGTGTGTTTCTTCATGCCACCTAATAAAATATCCCTCTCCCATGCAACCCACCTTCCATTGATCACATTAATGTAGAATAACTGAATATTACACTTTTCCTCCGAAATTCATAGCCACATTATCTGGAACATAACATGAACCTACAGATTCCAACTTTGATGTGCACCTAAACAATTTAGAGGTTAGAGTATAACAATTCATATTTTCTGATATCCATTTTAGTCTTTTTATGCCTAATTAATCCTTCCCCTAAATCCTTCAAGTATTTGACTGTTTCATTCCAGAAAACCCAAACAAGCTTTTTTCTGTTCCTTCCATTCATCCAAATTCATAAATCCATGTGTTCTTTACTCCAGACTAGTACATTCCAGTATGTACTGGTCTTACAAAGTTAAACTCTTTAATACAATATTAACATCTGTTCTGCCCCAGCTACGGATCCCAAAGAACACAGCATACACAAACTCTGAACAAAACTTAGTTTACTCAAATAACGCAGTTTTAGCAAATGCCGGCTGTTAATAAACGTTCTTAACAGCCTGCCAGAATTCCACAGATAAGATAGTCAGAGTCTTACTGGAGTTGGCAGAAAGCCCAGAAGAAAGGTTGAAGAGAGATCCCAACATGATGATTAGCGAACTAAAGTTGTTTCCTGCAGCTTGTTGCAAGCTACATACTTTCTTAAATAGGCTAAGGTGGTGGCCAATTAGCCCCAAGCCTTACTCTCGAGGAGACCTCCTCCTGAGGAACCACTCCTGCCTTTTGGCAGCTCTGCATGTCCATGCATTGTGAAGAGGCTTCTCCTCTTCATCCTCTTCACTTAAAGGAGCCTCTGGAGGTTCTGAAGGCCCTGACTGAATCCCTGCCTCTGGCACCACATCTTGTTCAGCCTCCTCGCTGTCCGACTCAAGTGCCGGCTGCACAGCTGCTGGCGCAGCACCACACCAGCCTCCTCATCGTCGGGATCAGCAACAATCAGCGCCGGCTGCTGGCGGGCCACAACACCATCACTAGATAGGCTAATACATTTTGACCATTGCAACCCTTCATAGTTTTAGCTATCTGAATTTTTAACATTTTGGTGAAATACTTATTAGTAAAGTAGAAATGTAATGTGAGGTATTATAAAGGGTAGAGTAATATGAAATGTGCAGGCGAAAGGCGCACCTTATCACCTTTAAAGCGCTCCATGGCACAGGACCCGGGTACCTTCGAGACCGTCTTCTTCCACCAATAGCCTCCCACCGACCAGTCCGTTCCCACAGAGAGGGTCTCCTCAGGGTGCCATCAGCCAAGTTATGTCGGCTGGCAACACCCAGGGGGAGGGCCTTCTCTGTGGGAGCCCCAACCCTGTGGAATGAACTGCCCCCGGAAATACGTAAGATCTCCGACCTCCGGGTGTTCCGCTGCGCACTGAAGACCCTGTTGTTCCGCCAGGCAGGGCTGTCAATATAATAATTTTAAATTGGGGTATTTTAATTTTTGGGGTTTTAAATCGGCCAAATCTATTTAATTATTTTAATTTTTAATTATTGTTGTGTCTTGTGTTTTTAAATTGGCTGTACACTGCCCTGAGTCCTTCGGGAGAAGGGCGGTATAGAAATATAATAATAATAATAATAATAATAATAATAATAATAATAATAATAATAATAATAATAATAATAATTATTATTATTATTATTATTATTATTATTATTATTATTATTATTATTATTATTATTATTATTATTATTACATATAAGTTGGGTTGACAAAATCAGAAATGAGGAGGTGATAAGCTGCCTGGGAAAGCCAAGGGAAATCATCAAAACCATAAAAAAGCGAAAGTTAGAATATTTTGGACATGTGATGCTACATCAGGAAAAATACAGTGTACTTCACTTAATCCTCCAAGAAGAAATTGAAGGAAAATGAGGTCCAGGCAGAAGAAGAACATCATGGCTTCACAATCTAAGGATTGTTTTGGACAAAAGTCAACAGCACTTTTTTGTGTGGCTGTAGATAAAAATAGGATCGTCAACATGATCAACAACATATGATGACAGATATGGAAGAAGAAGAAGAAGAAGAAGAAGAAGAAGAAGAAGAAGAAGAAGAAGAAGAAGAAGAAGAAGAAGAAGAAGAAGAAGAAGAAGAAGAAGAAGAAGAAGAAGAAGAAGAAGAAGAAGAAGAAGAGGAAGAAGAAATATAATGTTAATTGTATGGATCATATTGAATGCATTTTACACATTTTTATCAGCATGTTCAAACTCTTCTATGCTGGCTAAAATCTTTAATCTGGACACTCTTGACTATATCTGATCAATATATTATTGTCCACATCCCACCAGTCTGGAGGTACATGCAGTATTGAGACACATTCAGGAAACAGCTTGACAAGGTAACTGCAAGTTTCTTCTCTTCCTGGTGCCATACAAGCTCAAATCTTGTCCCTGCATATAACCCAGGCTAGAAAGATTTTAGTTGTCATGATTGATTGATTGATTGATTGATTGATTGATTATGTGCCATCAAGTCATTTTCAGCTCCCAGGGATTGCATACATAGTCTATGTCAGAATATGAATATTCATAGACTGGAATAGATCAGCCAATGGAAACTATTAGGATAGACACGGTAACTGGTCAGCCAATGGGGACTGTTTGGAAACTGAAACATAGTATTTATTTGTATGGGGCCATAAGAGACAGTTTGGAGTCTGGGCGTGGCTTAGCCTTGCTGAACTGTATATAAGAGTTGATGCTCTCTGTAATGAGAGCCTCTGTACAATATATCAGCCTCTGTATCTTTCTACTCTGTAATGACTTGCTTCTATGAATATTGCTTCTGTGTTCCTGATATTGTATGCTGAATTCTACTGTATGGTATTGTATATAGAGAAGTTTCTTATGTAATTCGAATCCTGCTGAAGTTCATTTAATTGTGTCTGATTGTGTGTGCTGCAACAAACTCTAACAGTCTATAGCGTAGACTCTACACAATGATCAGTTCTTTCAAAATTCCCAAGGATGCACTCATCTACCTTGTCTCTAGTCATCTTCTTCTTCTTCTCTTTCTCATTCATCTATCAATTCATTAATGAATGCGTAAATAGCTGGTTTAGAAGTGCAAGTAATGGGGAGCCTAATGAACAATGATTTGCATCTCCAGGAGAAAACTTTATAATGAAGCCATTGTGAAACGAATCCATGACAAAACCTATTTTATGTTTACATAAATGTGTACAACTAAAATTCATTGCTGGCTTTGACATTAAAATGTAGCTGTATCTCATTCCTAATTATTTCCTTTTTAAAACAATATTAAAATTAATGAGATTGCCAATGCTACTTTTAAAGTACATGCATTGTTCAGGGCTGAGTTTGTTTATTTGTTTCTTAATGGGAGCAGGAAAAAAAAAAGAGTTAAGTTCAGAGAAGCGGAATTTACAAACATATATATGTGGTGGTAAGGAGGTCTTAATACCCCCAGGTATTCACAGTTAGCACATTTATGAGTTTTTCCTCTCATCAGCCCCGAGCTGTAAATTCAAAATACAGGCAACAAAAATAAATAGTATGCTAGACAAAAAGCAAGAGAAAAGCAACTGTGGGAGGGAAGCTATTAAAATAAATAATAAATAAAAATGTTTAGTAGAACAGAGAAATAGGACAAAAGATGCGTCATATTAGGAGCAAATGAGTATATTAAAAAGCCAAAGCTGAAATAAACAAAATGCAAGGGGAAAATAGGTCAGCTGAAGAGTCTTAAAGAATTTTTTCATCTCTGAAGCTGACATTTGTTTGTTTGCTTATTTATTTCTTAATAATGCTTTCAATTTTATTCAAATCAAGGAAGGCTCGAATATAGGAAAAGAGAGAGAAAAAGAAAGTGATCTATCTTGTTAAGACATTGGGAGACCATGAGTTCTACTCCTGCCTAAGGCATGAAGCCAGTTGGGTGATCTTGGGCCAGTCACTCTTTCTCAGCCCAAGGAAAAAGACAATAGCAAACCATTGGAAACTTGCCAAGAAAAAGGCAGCTGGGCCGCATAGTGGTTAGAGTGCTGCCTATGAAGCAGAAGACCAAGGATGAAATTTTGATGATACCTATCTTACCCTGGGCAAAGACTCCCAATCATTTACCTCATATATGAGAGTGATATGAACTAGGAGAGTCATGCTGGATTAACAAGGTCTGCATAAAATTTTGGAGACCAGAATAATCTGATCAAAAGTGGGCTACTGAAACAAACCATACATTGACAAAACAAGAGAACCTGAAACTAATGGAATGCTACTATGACAGCAGGCCTAATGAGAAGGTATATATGAAATATTTGAGGAAAGTATGGGTAGATAGAAGATCTGTACCCACACTAACTAAGAAACAGCTAGTTACCCAACATTTCATCATAGTGAAGAGAAAGCTGCTCTCACAACTTGAAATAGACCAAGTACACATTACATCCCAGACTTAGAGGACTTGAAAAACAGGTGGATGTACAGCCAACAGGTAAAACTGGAACATCACTACCATGCTTTCCATTACAGAGCACAACTATTGATATGAGGCCTAAAGTCATGAATAGACTAGCTGCAGTCAACCCTCAATACTGATTACTAGGGGTCAGTGGAAAAATACCATCAGATAGTATGTTAGAGAATGCCAAAAGAGCCCTCACAACAAGCTATACTATCAAAATTGGCAAAAGCTTTGGGAAAGAAACTATAAATCAACGATGGCAACTACGTATAAGGAAAATCTGTATAAAATGTTCTATAGGTGGCACTTAGCACCGGCGACGTTAGCAAAAATGTTTAAAAACATGTCCACCAAATGTTAGAAATATAATCAGATACCAAACACATACCAAGCACATGTGGTGGACATGTCCAAAAGCAAAAATAATAATAATAATAATAATAATAATAATAATAATAATAATAATAATAATAATAATTGGACGAAAGTTCATACGTGGTTAAAAAAAATGTTAAGGCAGCATATGGATTATAAAACAGAACTATTCTTGTTAGGCATGATACCAGAAAAATATGACAAAGGGAATGTATATTTAATATTACATGTTTTGGCAGCATCAAGAATTGTATTTGCCCAATACAAAGTTAAAAGAAAAAGGAGACACAGAATATTTTCGAACCAGCTCAGTTTCTGTCCTACTATCGCAGCACCATTGAGAGTGTCCTGACATACGGCATTCTTGCATGGTATGGGAGCAGCTCTGTAGTGGACAAAAAAGCTCTACAGAGAATCATTAAAACTGCCCAGAATATCATCAGGCTCCAGCTACCAGCCCTGGATGACATATTTGCATCTTGCTGTTTGAGGAAGTTGCATAACATTCTCTAAGACTCTCCCCATCCTGCTTAGAATCTTTTTGGACTGTTGCCTTCTGGCAGAAGATACGGAACAATTAAAACTCGGCCCACACTTTTTCTGAATAGTTTTTATCCCAGAGCTATAATTGCACTCAACAATGAACTAAAGGGCCACCATCAGTGAGCTGTTGGACAGCATTACTTGGTCTGTTGTGTGGATGCTTGGGTGGTTTTAGGAGTGGGGAATTTTTGGTGGGTGGGGGTCTGTCTGAGGATTGTCGTGTGAGTTGGGTCTGGTCTCTGGGTGTTATGTGAATTTTGTTGTATGAGTATACTTTGTATACACGTACAATGACAATAAACTTTATTTATTTTATCCTAATCCAAGCTAAAATATATGATTTGGATAAATCTGTTTGCTCTTGCTATTATTATTAATTGAATATAAGGCCAAGTGAGACAGATATGTAAGACAAATTTTATTCCACATGGTTTGCTTCAGGCCAGTTTGGGGAACTGGAAAACCTGAATCACCCTAACTGAACTGCAGTCTTCCCAATTAGATTTGGACTTGTCAGTGTTTTGTGTTTCAGCAGTCCTCAACCTATGGCCACAAATTTCTGCTGTTCAGTCAGACAGTTGTTAAGTGAGTTTTGCCCCATTTTATGACCTTTCTTGCCACAATTGTGAAACGAATCACTGCAGTTGGTAAGTTAGGAACCTGGTTGTTAAGGAAATCTGGCTTCCCCATTGATTTTGTTTGTCAGAACATCACAAAAGGGAATCATGTGACTCCAGGACACTGCAACCGTCTGTTGTGGCTCCGTTATCTGAGCCTGTGTCATCGGCAGGAGAGGACTCCGAGAGTGAAGGAGAGGAGTTGGCAAGGCCTCCCTCTCCAGGACCCTCCTCTCTGGCAATGCCTTCGGTTTCCGCCGAAGGGCAAGAGATAGGGCCGGGGCCAAGCACGTCCACACAGCCACAGATGGACAGTGATGAGGGTAATGAGTCTTGGCTGGATCCACACCAGCGTCACAGAGATAAACGCGCGCAACAGAAGAAAAGGCATGCCCGAGATTAGGCTGAGTCACTGGACCACACCCCACAGGATATAAAAGGGAGCGTGGTGGCCAGTCAAACCTTGTGACGAACAAAGCTGAAAGCTTCCGCGCCATTCTGCATTGCTGGACTTTTGGTTATAGACTTTGCTGGATTATCTCTGGACTTGATTGACTCCGTAATTATTGAGCTGTTTCTTTTGATGTATCAGAAGTGGGGAGAAGTTATCTCTCCTCTTCGTAAATAATAAACTCTTGGCAGACAGCCACTAGGTTGTTGCCAAGTTCCGTTATCTTAAGGAAAAGGATTTTGCCGGCTGGTTTGGTCTTTAACTCTTGAACGTCTGTTGGTGTGTGTGCGTGTGGTTGGGGACAGAACACCGTCATAAATATGAGTCAGTTGCCAAGTGTCTGAAATTTTGATCATGTGACCATGGAGATGGTGCAATGGTCTGAACTGTGAAAAACGGTCTTAAGTCACTTTTTTCAGTACCGTGGTAGCTTTGAATGGTCACTAAATGAACTGTGAATGTAAGTCAAGGACTATCCGTATTTGCTTCTACTGCTAGAGAAGGTACCACGGTGCTCAGCAATAATAATCATGGATGGAACACAGTAATAATAATCTTGATGAACGTGATGAATAATAATGAATGCAAGCAGAAAATTACATTAAAGCACCAAGCTCATTTTACAGTACTCGTTTTCTTACATGTCACATTAGCAAATTATTTTATGTGTCAGTGGAAACATTACAGTTGAGCTAAACAAGCTTCTATCTCCATTCTTTGTCATTTTTACAGGAGGAGAAGGACGAGAGGAGGAGAAGAAGGGGGAGGAGGAGAGGGGAGGAGGGGGAGGAAGAAGAGGAGGAGGGGGAGGAGGAGGAAAAAGAGGGGGAGGAGGGAGAGGAGGGGGAGGAGGAGGAGGGAGGAGGCAGAGGAGGAAGGGGAGGAGGAGGAAAACATGTTTATTTCTTGAATGGAAATTCCAAAGGATCTATCCTGCCATAGAAATAATACAATGCTTTATAATTTGACAATGTAGTGATCCTTTAAAAGTACAATATTTGGAAAGAATTAAAACTTATGGCATGCATACAGAAATTTCTAATTGCAGTCTTTGAAAGCTCCATTTTAAAAAGACTCAAGAAGCAGCATATAATAGGAAAGACATTCCTACCACCTGTTCTCAAAAAATGGAAAATCATGCCAATCAGAATTTTTACTGATTGCAACAATTAGTCTAACCTGGTATTAAGGAGAATATTTGTCAGAAGACAAAGACATCATGACTGTGCATTTAAATCTCTCTCTCTCTCTCTCTCTCTCTCTCTCTCTCTCTCTCTCTCTCTCTCCCCATTCCTCTCAATCTCCCCCTCCTCCTCCCTCCCACCTTCTCTCCCTCCCTCCCTCCCTCAATCTCACACACAAAAGTCTATAGAATTATAGATTCATATTAGAACTTAGAACAACTTTATTGTCACTTTGAATGTACAGTAGTGGCCAAAATTGTGGAAACCTTTTGGGAAAAGTGTATTTTTGAGGTTTTTTTTTTTTATTGAAAAAGTTTTCAAATACAAATTTTTCCCCCTTTTTTTTTCCCCTCTCCCTCCCCCTCCCTAACCCCCCTCCCCACCCATCCCCCCCTGTGACTTCTTCGTAACAAAAAAAAATGAGGTTTGATGGCTAATAACACCACTTTTTTTTTTTTTTTTTTTTTTTGAGTTTCTAGATAATCCTATTCCACTGTTGGAATGGCCTGGGAAGAGCCCAGATCTTAACCCAGTTGAAAATCTATGGAGCCGACTAAAGAAACTTGTTAGTCAGAAGTGACCCAGCAATAAAACCCAGTTAATAGAAGCCATCATTCAGTCTTGGATTCACATTATAACAGCTGCAGAACTAAAAGACTTGGTTCACTCCGTGGGAAGACGATGTGAGGCCGTAATTCATGCTAAAGGTTACCCAGCTAAGTTTTAACTGACATGGTGATCATTTTTGTATATCTCCTTTTTTCTACATGTTTCATTTTTCTTCTTTATACTGTAACTGTTATTCTAATAGCAAATCCTTCATAAAAGTTATTACATTACATTTTTGATTAAATTATCTTTCCATTGATGTATAATTTTACAGTACTACTCCCAAAAAAACTGGTGTTATTAGCTAGTTTTAGAAAATACACTTTTCCCAAAAGGTTTCCACAATTTTGGCCACTACTGTACACTAATCAGCATACATTAAAATGAAATTTTGTTGCATACAGTTCTCAAAGGGTCACCACCTCCATATCTTAATCCATCCTGGATTTAAAACTCATTTAACTATGAATGTACACAAAGACAAGGGAATCAATCTATTTTCCAAAGCACCAGAAGGCAACACATGAAACAATGGTTGGAAATTAACCAAAAAGAGAAGCAACCAAGAACCAAGGAAATAATTCCTAATAGTGAGAGCAATCAACCAATGAAATAGTTGGCCTTTGGAAGTAGTGGGTGTTCCATCATTGGAAGCTTTCAAGAAGAGACTGGACAACTATTTGTCTGAAATCAAATACTGTCTCCTGTTCGAGCAGGGGATTAGACTAGAACAGTGATGGCTAACCTTTTTGCCATCATGTGCCAAAAGTGGGGGGAGTGCGGGGGCTGTCACGTGTGCATGTGCCCACACCCATAATTCAATGCCCCCCGTGCCCCACTCCACTGCGTATGTGAGCGTGACCCTCCCCACACTCCCCCTGCTTTTGGCACGCGACGGCAAAAAAGTTACCGGTGGGCCTGGTTGGCCGGTTTTTTCCCCTTCCCCAGGCTCCAGAGGCTTTTTTGGAGCCTGGGGAGGGTGAAAACGGCCTTCCCCACCCCCTATGGGTACGCTCAGCTGAGCTAGGGCAATGCTCACGTGCCCACAGATATGGCTCTGTGTGCCACCTGTGGCACACGTGCCATAGGTTCGCCATCATGGGACTAGAAGACCTCCAAGGTCCCTTCAAACCCGGGGTGAAATCCAACAGGTTCTGAAGAACCAGTAGTGGAAATTTGGAGTAGTTCAGAGAACCAGCAAATACCACCTCTAGCTGGCTCCAGAGTGGGGAGGGAATGGAGATTTTGCAGTATCCTTCCCCTGGAATGGGGAGGGATTGGAGATTTTGCAATATCCTTCCCCTGGAGTGGGGTGGAAATGGAGATTTTGTATGCCCACCAAGCCACGCCCACAGAACCAGTAGTAAAAAAAATAGGATTTCACCACTGCTTCAAACTCTGTATGTTCTATGTATTCCTTCATGAAGGTTATTTCTACAAAGGCTAATACCTTTCCATGCCCAGACTTGAAATCTTGCACTGAGTCATGCCAAGCTAATGTCTCAAACTCTCAAAGTATAATAGTATAAGCCCTATTAAATTTTGACATTATAAAAGATAAATAGGATTTATCATTACTCTAACAGTAATGGTGCATGGATAATTAAGACTGGCAGCAAAGAGGTAGGGATTTTCTTTATCCTACTAAAATTGTACCATGAAACTTTCTGTACAGTCGTCTGTCAGTTATTGTTCACATTTAGCAATCAAATCCAATTTTTAAAAACATTTTAAATAAAGGTTGCTCTCCAGTTTTACACCAAAGTCACCAATAATTAATGAAGCACCCATCTTTGATTTATTACTTGTTGTAATCTTTCATAGAATTCATTAATCACTTCTCCAGAAGTGTAATGATAAAATTGAGTGGCCTAGCAGGAATCTTGATGGCAGTTATTGTGTCACTGACTAGGTTACATATTATATCTTATTGCATACGTCAGGGATATAACAATTTGTTGTTTGGGAACAACAATTGCAAATCTGTTTTTTTTTTTTTCTCTGTAAATTTTATTTCTAGAATAGAAAAAATTGATTTCCTGGGATTAGAAATAGCTGATTCTGTCCATTACACTTTATTTATTCTGAGAATACTAGTCATACTCCATGCCATTTCCACTGTCAACCCTGAAGCCGGCCTGACTGAGGCCATTTTGAGACTTCAGTGCTGACACGCTAGAGAAGAGGGATAGGGAGGGGAAATAGAGATAGTTGGGATGTTGTAGCCAAAACAAAATACTTTCTCTTGGGAACCAAGGACATTCCTGCAGGTGCTCGGAAGGCGGAGACTGGAGTCACTTAGCAACATGACATGATTGGACTATGTGACTGATTGTTTTGAGAAAGTGACAAACATTTATATTTAATTAGGTGAAAATTGCGGGAATATTCAGAGTCGGTTTTCACCAGCCTGTGCTAATATGACATATCCAATAAACTTATTCTTTGAGGAAATTGCCTGCCTCAGAGTTTTGTTTGCTATGAGTATGTTACTTGGAATCCTGACTCTGAATCCACTTTAACAATATCAAGCTTTCCTTGGTGCATACTGTGGATGTTCTATGTTCCCATCCTAAGTGTTTTCAACACATTTTGAGTTTTTCTTTCAGTTCTGGTTACATTAGCAGCTGGACTTCCTGAAGCCTTTTATCCAGTGACATCATATTGCCTACATTTACTTAATAAAGACTTTTTGCTGGCTCCTAGTAGCGAGTTACCTCTAGAGCAGGGCTGTCAAACTCACGGCCCGTGGCCCAGATGTGTCACATGATGCCACGACCACACCCGGTTTAGCGAAGGGGGAAAAAGTCATGTGATGCCACTGTGACAACGCGAGTTTGACAGTCCTGCTCTAGAGCTATGAAGAAAAATCTTTGCAATTGTTTTTTTTCCCTTGTGATATCTCAGTGGATTGAAATCTTGCCTGAAGCTTTCTGGTCTTAAGTTGACATAATATATTTCATCTTATCCCTATGCCAGTACTGACAACATTATTGCTTGCAGTAAGGGAGATAGGTCTAGATTTTTAAAAGAGTCCATATTTCCTCTCTCAAAGTACTGTCTTTAGATTTCTATGGCATTTTATAGAATTGTGTTCTTCTCCACAATTCATTACATCCTGATGATATTGTTGCTCATATGTGACATATGTGATTCATCAGGGTATGTCCCATTTATATTGCAGTCATTTGTATATCTGCAGGCTTTCGCACTAGCTGACACCTATAAGTGTACCCTGGTTTCTTCATCTGAGACCTGGACAAAGAAGTTTTGTACGCACACAAAAAGAGACAATTTGGTGTGATTGGTGTGTTTGGACCCCTGATACAATTTCAAAGTGTCTCATTTCTCTTCACCAGTATTATATTGATCTCTCAAACACAACAATATTGTAAAGAAGAAAAATAGCCTTGTAAAAAAGGAAAACTGCTGGAGATGAATATAAAAATTAAAGAGATGCAAGCTTGTTTCCTTTTTTCCTCCCATTCTTGGTGAATAATGATGTGCTGAACGGAAGATATAAGAATGAAACTGTGACAAAGAAGTGAACCAATGCCAGGAGCTTATTAAGATGGATTACCGAGTCATGGTGTTCGGAATGTCAGCTTCAGCTGTCAACAGAAATGAATTAGTTCCCTAATGCTTCACATTTAGCAAATTCTACAAGTACGAATCAAACTTCTTTCAAAAAAAAAAAAAGAGAGAGAGAGAGAGAGAGAGAGAAGAGAAATTTAGCATCCCAGTTATAGCTGGAGGCCATTGCTTCTAAAATTGTGAACAATTCAACACGATTATGACCCTCAGGTTCAACGGGTTGAAGCAAATCACAAGAGGAAAAACTTATTTTCAAATAGTTTATGCTACACATTGTGCCTTATGTTGAGCCACTCACAAAGAACATGTAGACATTTTCATTGGTACAACATGCAGTACTTAAATTTCCAGTAATGATTTAGTGTGCATTTTTGTAAATGTAGAACTTGAACTCTGATACTGAGATTCTATCATGCCCCTATATTAATGACTGGCTTTAGGTCTCTCAGTTTTACACAAGTCAATTTAATCTGACTTTTAAAATTATTTTTAACGTTTTTTTCTTGTGGTGGGTTTGCTACTGCTTTACCAAATTTAAAGGCTGCATTTAATATAGTAGAGCAGTGATGGCTAACCTTTTTGCCATAACGTGCCAGGAAGGGGGTGGGGGAGGTTCACACATGCGCGTGCCCACACCCATAATTCTATGTGTCCCGCCCCATGCATGCACATGCGACCACCCCTCCCCCTGGTACACGATGACTCCTAGAGAGGCTCTGGAGGCTGGGGACAGCAAAAAAGTCACTTCCTGTCCAACCGGAAGTTGGGAAATGGGCTGTTTCGGGCCTCTGGAGGGCCTCAGAGGGGATGGGGAAGGCTGTTTTCACCCTCCCCAGATGCATAGAGAGGATCTGGAGCCAGGTGAGAAAGAAAAATGGGCCTACCCCACCCACCCCAGGTCCTCCGGAGGCAGGAAATAGCCTGTTTCCCTCCTTCTGCTGGGCCCAGAAGGCTTGAAAATCAGCTGGCGGTCATGCACATGTGCGCCGGAGCTCAGCTGGTGTGCCAGGTGACATGGCTCCATGTGCCACCTGTGACACACGTGCCATAGGTTCACCATCACAGAGATAGAGCATGAAAACAGTTATGATAGGTTATAGTGATTGGCACAATACTGGACAATTTCAAAGTTAAATGAGTGTCATCTATATAGAACCACATCATCCTATATTAGCCTAAGATTAGGTCAAATACAAAATGACATTCTCAGTTGATTGGGGATCATTAATTTTTTTTTTAAAAAAAAGAGGAAGAACTCTTTAATAGTGATAAAAACAAAGATAAACCAGGTTGGAGCTACAGTTGCATTCAGGAGTATTAAATGCCTTTTCTCATTTTTGAACAAGTTAAGTAAAGTATTTGTGTTTCATTACATTTTTAACTAATCCTCTTTTCTCTTTCATGGTCTTCCGTTATGTTGAAATATGTGATTTCTTTTCTTCAGTTGCTATCTGAATAATTGGGAAAACTCACATAAGAAAAAGACAAGATCACACATAGTTAAAATGAGGAGACATATAAAAAGAGGATGCGTAGATATAATGAAAAAAGGGCTGTTTCAAACAGGTTTTCAAGGAGGGAATAACAGATGCTCGTAATAGGATTGGCACTCCTTGTGCATGTTGCCTAAGCATCTGTGGAGTCCTTGGTGCTCTCTTAGCTTGGTGGGTTTCTTGCAGATATTTATTTATCAAACTAGGTAACATCATCAGTGCTAAAAGGAAATAGGGTCTTATTTTTATATATTAATGGCTTGCCCTGTCAGTGTTGGTGAGAGTGTTTTTGGTAATTCCTTAACTAGGCTGTTGTTTACTATTAACTTATTTGTCTGTATTTATTGTCCCTTGATTGGAATATTGTTTGTTTCTTGATTATTGGTCTAGTGTTAATCTCTGCTTATATTGGTATTTATTGCTGGTGGGAAGGTGTTTTGATCTTTCGGCTGATCACTGGCTGCCAGCAGTTCAGCATATCGAATCTTACCAGGATCAAGGTTGACTCAACCTTCCATCTTTCCGAGGTGGGTAAAATGAGGACCCAGATTGTTGGAGGCAATATGCTGACTGTCGAGCTCCCGGGCTCGCCACTGATGGGGGAGGGCAACAAGGTGAGGGGGCCAGCCGTCGCAGTGGCAGGGACAGTAACAACTGACTGGGATGACACCTACCAAAGCGTTGGAGGAGTCAGAGAGCTATTGCGCTTTTCAGTTGGTCCCAGATGATTGGTGACAGACCTGGGTGAAGACAGGAAACCCTTGCTCCACTAGGCTGTTCCATGGCTGTGTCTGTTCCGCAGCACAGCTGACGGGCCGTCACATGATTGGCGGGGTTCTGGACACGGAGGAGGGGAGGCTGGATCGGACGGAGGGGACATGGCTTGAAACAAACCATGGCCACCTATGCTGGATTCTGGCTGCCGGCGGGGGATTACCATAGAGGAAATGGTATAATTGGGAGCTAACCATGGCTAATTAGGGGGTGGGTCCATAGGAATAAAGGCAGCACTGGAAGGCAGATGCTCCCAGCGCTGACTTCACATGGCTTATTGCACTTCATTGGGTTTTGTGGCTTGCCTGTTTAGGAAAGAAATTAAAGACACTTTTGCTTCGTGATAGCTTCGTGTCAGTTTTCTTATTGTTCCAGTCAGGCTGGTTCTGAAAGGCTGAGACTGATTCTGTAAACCACTTAGAGAAGGCTGTAAAGCACTGTGAAGCGGTATATAAGTCTAAGTGCTATTGCTATTTTTGTTTGTTTCTCTCTCTCTCTCTCTCTCTCTCTCTCTCTCTCTCTCTCTCTCTCTCTCTCTCTCTCTCTCTCTCTCTCTTTTGGCTTTTGGCTTGGAAAAAAATCTAGGCGCCACCAAGACTATTCCACCCACACTGATTTCAGAGAACACCAAGGATACCATCCCATAGCTCAACCCTGAGCTGCAAATATTCTCTTCCAAGGCATTTTTTTGGCAAGAATTGTATAGAAAGAGTTTAATGATTCGCCCTAGATGACCCTTTTTATCATATATGAAATCAACTTCATATATATATCAGAGTGCTGCGGATAAAAGGATTTTAAGCCTTGGAACTAGAAGGTGCTTTGGTTTCGATAACATAACTTGTCCCAATTTTGGATTATGGTTTGGATGGCCTCAGGGAGAAGCACAGTAATCCTTAGGGCTATCCTTAAAGTCATTTTGGAAAGTGCGGCTGGTGCAAAATACAATTATCAAGTTAGTTGGTTAAATAAAACCATGTAATATCTGATCTTCACGAACTGTGCTATGCCTTGAGTAAGGTATAAAGCTTGTTTTAAATTGTTAGCATTGGTCTCCACCAACTTAAGCTAAAATATTTCCTCTCTGAACACTAGACTATTTTGCTCCTGTAAATTTGGACTGGAGTCTCATGGATTCTCTTTAACTCAATTCTGAATGCTTGGGTATAAATATGCAATAGTAGCTTTGAGGCAACAAATTAAGGATATTGATATTCAACTAAACCTGTCATATGTTCCCAAGAATATATTCTTGTAGTTACTTTAACCTCCTTAGACCTGGACATATTTAAATCCAATTATAATCTCAGAATATAGGAGACATTAATTAGTCTTCTTCCTACAGCACTCTTGAAAGGGAGATGTAAGGGCTTCCCATTTGGATTAAGATTTTTCTCATGCAGTGTAAGGGCTATTAAAACCATAAATCACATTTTATTATATTGCCTGCTTTATGCTACTATACTATTTTATTCAACTCTATTTTAGAGTTGATAAACTCCATATTTAAAGAAATTCCCCAGTTATCCCAATTGGTTCTATTTATAACTTTTCTGATGATTCTAATATTTTAAGAAAAATCAAATTTAGTTACTGTTTAGCTGACTAATTATACCTCTAATTACTTTTAAGGTTGATACCACCCTACACAAATGTAACCTGTATCAAGTTTTATTATATCAGGGGTAAAATCCAGCAGGTTCTGACAGGTTCTGGAGAACCAGTAGCGGAAATTTTGAGCAGTTCAGAGAACTGGTAGCGGAAATTTTGAGTAGTTCAGAGAACCGGCAAATACCACCTCTGGCTGCCCCCAGAGTGGGGTTGGAATGGAGATTTTGCAATATCCTTCCCCCAGGAGTGGGGAGGGAATGGGGATTTTGCAGTATCCTTCCCCTGGAGTGAGGTGGGAATGGGGATTTTGCAGTATCCTTCCCCTGCCATGCCCACCAAGCCACACCCACAGAACCGGTAGTAAAAAAAAATGGATTTCCCCACTGTATTACATGCTGATCATTGACAGCAATAGAGATTATATTCCATTCTTAGATTAAGAAGAGAAACCTAAGAGGTAGTTTTAATAGTGTATTTGACAAGAGTAGGATTTTGCTAGTGGCTAGTGGCATCCCATCCATAGATACAGTATCTCCCAATGCAAATAAGTTTAGGTTCCATGCTATTTTCTTCCAAACAACGTACAAAGATATTCTGCTCATCTAGGTAGGACTAAAGTATCAGTTAAAAGGCTAGGTTGCCCTATAAATTGCCTTTTTTGTCAAGGTTGAGTCGCAAAACACTTCTTTCTGCTTGCTACTTGACAAAGAAGCTAAGGGAGGGGTGGAATGAGTATGATTGGAATGTATGGGAAGCTAGAAGAGAGAAAAGGAATTTCCCTGAGCTGTTTGCAGCCTGAGAAAATCTCACAACTCCAAGGTCAGATACTAAAGACTTTTGAAAGGTTCCAATTGTTTTTCCCAAAATAAAAATGGATAACCCGGATTGGTGGACAGTAGACATTAGGTGGCCTGGGCAAGGAAAAAGGATTTTTTACTATGCTCCGCTTCTGACCAAAATCTTAGAACTAGCTTTGCTTTTTCTGTACCTATATAGATCTGTCAGTAAAGTTATACTCTTGGTAAAGAAAAATGTGCCAGGAGTTTCTTTTGCTCTACAAGTCAATCCACATTCTTAACAACTGCCAGATAGGATTCCTTTTGCTGTTTGTGTTTTGCCTTTGAGTCAGACTTGATTTAACTCCATGGAGAAGCCAATGCAGTTCTCAGCATTACATTTTCCAGAAGTGGTTTGCCAATGCCTTCTTCCCAGAGCTGAGAAAGAGTAACCAGCCCAAAATGGCACAGCTGGCTTCCATGCCCAGGGAAGTATAGAATTATGGTCTCACTGTTTCAATTCAGCGCCTTAACTAGCTTACCAAAATTAATTTGTTTTGGAGGTGTCTTGGCAACATTTCGACGAAGTCTCATTCATCATCTTCAGGCTGGTGTTCTCGGCTTTGTGCTTCTAGGAGCAATGTGTGTGATCACAGCTGTTTCTTCCTTTTAACTGCCAGTGGGAGTGTGAACTGATTGGGTGGGAGCTTGGCTGTGTTCTGATTGGGTGGAGGTGTGTTCTGATTGGTTGGGGGTTTGGCTGTGCTCTGATTGGATGGGGGGTTGGCTGTGCTCTGATTGGATGGGTGTGTGTTCTGTTTAGGTGGGGGCTTGGTTGTGCTCGGGTTAGTCTGAGTAGCAGGGGGATTTGAGCTGGTGAGCTGTGTTGCTGTTGTTTGGCTTCATGTTCATGCTGTGTGGACGTTTTTCTATCTCAATGGCTTCTCTGATTATTCTGTTGTTAAAGTGTTCCATTTTGGTGACCAGAACTATCGCCAAAATGGAACACTTTAACAACAGAATAATCAGAGAAGCCATCGAGATAGAAAAACGTCCACACAGCATGAATAAACGAGATGATACTTCCCACCTGCCAGCCATTTGGAAACCCGCCCTTATTGACAAACGAGTCCCTAACACAAAGAATGATACCAGACCCATACTCACGAGAGCCACACAGGATGTAACCACCACACATCCACGCAGAAAGCAGACTCAAACCCACAATGATGATCAGGCACGACCACGGACCAGAAGCCAGACCACAGCTGCATCATTAGCCACTTTAAACCCCTCCAATCCATATATGAAGCAGACTGACACCCAACATGAAGAGATAGCACGGCCACGAACACGAAGCCAAACAACAGCAACACAGCTCACCAGCTCAAATCCCCCTGCTACTCAGACTAACCCAAGCACAACCAAGCCCCCACCTAAACAGAACACACACCCATCCAATCAGAGCACAGCCAACCCCCCATCCAATCAGAGCATAGCCAAACCCCCAACCAATCAGAACACACCTCCACCCAATCAGAACACAGCCAAGCTCCCACCCAATCAGTTCACACTCCCACTGGCAGTTAAAAGGAAGAAACAGCTGCGATCACACACATTGCTCCTAGAAGCATGAAGCCGAGAACACCAGCCTGAAGATGACGAATGAGACTTCGTCGAAACGTTGCCAAGACACCTCCAATTTTATGCGGGACAAAACCCGAATAACCAAAGACCTACATACAAACACCCGCGAAAACCTCAGAAAATATATATATATATAATATTTCTATTTTGCTGATAAAAGAAATAAAGGGAGACTAATATAGATCTATTTCAAGCTATTTAGCTCTCATCAGCTAGCCATACCCTTACTCTGATTCGAACTTGGGCTGCCTGCATGTTAGGCATTTGTAACCGTTGAGCCACAAGTTCTCCTCCCTTCATCAGTTTGAGCCAGGGGAGAGAGTAAATGTTTTTCTATCAAGACACCTGGTCTACCCCAGCATGTGGGAGGGAGCATGCTGCCCAAGTTCGAACCCAAGTAAGGGTATGGCTAGCAGATGAGAGCTAAATAGCTTGAAATAGATCTATACTGGTCTCCCTTTATTTCTTTATTAGCGAAATATAAATTTGGTATAAAATGGTTTGTCGTGAATGTGACTGCTTGAGGGCTCCTGGATTGGAGCTGAAAGGCAAAAGGGATGCAGTATGCTCCCTCCCACATGCTGGGGTAGACCAGGTGTCTCAACAGAAAAACACTTTATATTTATATTTTATATATAAAATCCAGGAGCACTCAAGCAGTTGCCACCAATTGTCTCCCACCGACCAATACGCTCCCACAGAGAGGGCCTTCTCAGGGTGCCTTCGGCCAAACAATGTAGGCTGGCGACCCCCAGGGGGAGGGCCTTCTCTGTGGGGGCCCCGGCCCTATGGAATGAACTGCCCCCGGACATACAAAGGATCCCCGACCTCCGCGCCTTCCATCGTGCTTTGAAGACCCTATTATTCCAGCAAGCTGGTCTGACGGGATAAAGGTTTTTAAATTGGGTTTTGATAGGGGTTTTAAAATGATTTTAGTTGGGTATTTTAAATTCGGCCAATGATTGAATTATTTTAATTAAGTTTTTAAATTTTTGTTGTACATTGTTTTTACCATGGCTGTTCACCGCCCTGAGTCCTTTGGGAGAAGGGCGGTATATAAATATAATAAACTAACTAACTAACAAACAACAGACAGCAAAATGCTGCTTTGATGTCTGATAAAGCCTAGAAACTAGTGAATGAGATTTCACTGAACTATGGCTATAGAAACATCTTGATTTACGTAGGAAAAACCTGGCTGAAATACACACACACACACACACACACACACACACACACACACACACACACACACCTGTTTAGGAGGAATCAACATCTGTTTAGGAGGAATGTTGTTATAATGATTAATTTGTCATATTTTGGGAACAATGCATTAGGTTAGACATTGTGCTCTTTGAAAATAAACTTAATGTTCTGGCTTCAAACTGGACATCTTGCTATTCACTGAGCTGAATAAAGAATAGCATCTTAATAAAATGTACCACCTATCTGGGATCACAATGTATGAATAAACTGAGAAGCGGGTAGAATGCCTTGCATGATAGCTAAGCTATGCTTGATTTTCTGGTTTACAGGCTGTGGATTCTTGAATAGATAGTACATATTGGTTTAACCAACTGAAGCGGTTTTTATCACTACAATTTTATGGTGCGGGAGGGGGGGCTGAGAAGATGTTTTTCCACTGTTTGTCCTTGTAAATAGGAAATGTAAACTGAAATGAACATATTCTAATATGAACGTTTATCAAGTACATCAATCTTTCTCAGGGCACTTCTTTCAGTATGTGCAAGGGTATGCAAAACAAAACAGTAACACAGCAAAATAATTTTAGGCAGTTTAATGAAAAAGAATAAGCCTTGGTGAGTATCTACAACACAGTCTAAAGTCAATTAAGTGCCAATTTATTCTGCCCATTTACTTAAAGATTAGCATAATGGACTTGTAATGCAGAATGATATTAAATGCTGCTGCTATCTAGTACAAAAATACTGTTCGTGTATTCTCATTTACAAAAAGAATTAGTAAAATCTGGAATAGCTTCTATGGATTTTTATTTTTTTGCCTTTAAATCAAGAAAATTTGTGCAGAGTGTGCCTTTATATCTTCTCTGCATGTGGAGTTTTGGATTTTGAAAAGCAGCTTTTCAAAAGTGTTATAAGCTCCAATATTGTGGTGGAAAAGTGGCTACATATGCCCAAAAGTTCCTGTTAATCTTCATATATCTCAGGTTTTTACCTTTACTTCTTATTGGAAAGATTTTTCTTCCTAAATGTCCAAAGATAGATAGATGGATGGATGGATGGATGATAGATAGATAGATAGATAGATAGATAGATAGATAGATAGATAGACAGACAGACAGACAGACAGACAGACAGACAGACAGACAGATGTAGACTGAGTGAAATCCAGCAGGTTCTGACAGGTTCTGGAGAACCAGTAGCGGAAATTTTGAGCAGTTCAGAGAATCAAAAAATACCACCTCTGGCTGGTCCCAGAGTGGGGTGGAAATGGAGATTTTGCAATATCCTTCCCACAGAAGTGAGGAGGGAATGGGGATTTTGCAGTATCCTTCCCCTGCCATGCCCATCAAGCCACACCATGCCCTCCAAGCCACGCCCACAGAAATGGTAGTAAAAAAATTTGAATTCTACTACTGGATGTAGATACATAATATCTGCACTGATATTAATTTCAAGTATCTTGTTGTCTTCCTCCCTGTTCCATATAATCATTCAATCATCCTCTGATTTTTGTAGAGTCTTGAATGAGAAATGTTGGACTAGGATGAGAAGGATGACCTAGATAAAATTATTGTTTTAGAAAGCATTTCAGATTTTTGAATTGCATTATGAATTGACATTTTGGACTAATAGATTGCTCAAAACCTACATTTTGTGGTTTCACAGTGACTCTGGAACTTCAGTTCCAGAAGTTTTACAAAATATATAAAGAATTTGTCCCTCATGTTTCAGAATGCCAGTTTATGGTGCCATATATACAGTAACCATATTTAAAAGGCCACCTATATGAAGATTTATCATTTTAGAATGGATCAGAAGTAATGGTAACCCCTAAGATTTGGTGCCCTAAGCCAGTGCCTACTCAGCCTTAATTTAAAGCCAACCCTGCTCTGCTTCCTGGTTACTTCAATGTGAGCCTCATCAACATTAAACATATCTCAGATACAACTAGACTCAACCAAGTAAGTTGGCATAATTATCAGGCTGAATGGCCAAGGCACATATGTCTCTGAAAACCAGATGTCTTCACAATCCTCTAAATTTGTTTTCTTCAATTGTCATAGAGAAAAATTATAAGTTCATGTTTTGAGAGTATACAGTTTTAAGTAAATATAAATAAAATAAAGTATTTGTTTATGGTCTTGATCCCATACTTGACTGTATGGGCTACAGCTCCATGGCACTTACAGACTAAGTGCAAAATGTCTACCATCAGACATTATAAACTGCTCATGAAAATAGAGATATGTGAGGAAATAGTTAAAGATACCATGATCGCCTGGGGGAAAAAAATTGGGTATCCAATACACTTAGATAAATGGCAAGGGATTTGGTGGGATAATATGAAATTAGTAGTATCCACGGCCTATAAAGAAAATATCTATAAGATGATATACAGGTGGCACCTGCCTCCCGATAGACTAGCTAAAATGTTTTCTGGGCAGTCGGCAGATTGTTGGAAATGCGGGTGGGAACATGGCACCTATTACCATCAGTGGTGGACGTGTCCGAAAGCAGCGATATTTTGAGGGAAAATAAAAAAATGGCTTAATGAGATCTTAATGTTAAAAATTGATTGGCGACCAGAGACATGCCTGCTCGGTTCAAAGCCGGAAAATATAAAAAGGGACTTATGGTATTTGGCACTACATATCATTACAGCGGCGAGATTGACGTACGCTCAACTCTGAAAAAATCAAAATATCCCAACAGAGGAGGCTATTATAAAAAAAAAATTAGAATGTGCGTAAGCAGATATGCTAACTAAAAAATTAAAGGATAGAGAGCAAACACAAGTAGGTTTAGCTTGGGAAAAATTTTATAAATGGTTAGAAAAGAGGAAACTATAACCCACATTAGATGAGGAATGGTATTTAATGAGAAACTTATTATATAAGATAAGTGAGGTCGGATAGACCTAATTGATGTATTAAGGTATATAAGCTGTTCTGTCTTCTCCGGAATGTAATATAGAGTTATAGTACCGAATATTTGTTTATTAAGGTACTATATGGAAATATGTTTGTTTATTGTTGTATTGTTCTTTGTGTGTCATTTTATGTTGTGTTGTCTTTTCTTTTTAACTGAAATGTAAATAAAGATTATTAAAAAAAAATGTCTACCATCAGAGCAACAATATTTGTCCAGTTTTCAGGTTTCAAACACACACACTTCAGCTGCTAGGTGAAAACCACAATTTACAAAAGGCTAAATAGATAATGGCAGACAAGGAAAAGAATGTAAATTAGAATAGAGCAGAATCCTTGGAAAAGAAAGCTTGTTGGAATGGTTTTGCTTTCAACAGGAACAGAGGTGGGTTTCAGCAGGTTCTGACCAGTTCTGGAGAACCGGTAGCGGAAATTTTGAGTAGTTTGGAGAATTGATAGTAAAAATTCTGACTGGCCCTGCCCCATCTATTCTCTGCCTCCCAAGTCCCAGCTAATCAGGAGAAAATGGGGATTTTGCAGTATCCTTCCCCTGGAGTGGGGAGGGAATGGAGATTTTACAGTATCCTTCCCCTGCCACGCCCACCAAGCCATGCTACACCCACCAAGCCACATCCACAGAACCAGTAGTAAAAAAAATTGAAACCCACCACTGAACAGGAACATGAAGAAGACTAATCAAAATCCAGTCCAAAATTCAGAGAGCCCAATCAGATTTCAGCAACATTCACAAAAATGATGACCCTTCATTTTCAAAAGAGTAATGGGTCAGAGCTGCCTCTTAGATCAGTATATAACCAGCTATCTTTAATCAAGAGATTTACTCCCTTGCTTGGCTCTTCTTTCCACTTTACTTTTGGAGCCACAAGCCATTATCAGACTGCTCCAGTTGTTCTGGTGGATCCCTGTGTTGGATCAGCCCTGGATGATCCCTGGTATCTCTGAGGTGATATTCCACTGATTCAGCTGGAATTTTAACCCATAACCACAGACTTGCAGTCATAATGACTGCAACAGTTTTCCAAAATGTTCGTTACACCCCTATTTTTAGAAATGGACCATTCCGGTTGCGAATAGCCTTTGTTTTCCCACCAGTAAGACTGTATGCAGCATCACTCTTACGTAAGTTATTTGGTATTTTCTGTAGCGGCATTTGAATTTGAGTTTTGGTCATTTTGACCGCAGATCTTTGTTAACATATATTTTTTTATAATGTCTGGGCCAAATTTTCTGCCAAAAAGAGTGTGATTTGGTGATCCAATCTTCAAAGAAACTGTTCTAAATGGTATGGAGTAGCAGAGAGTGATCTGAGTGAAGTGGAATTGGATTGTGAAAAATGTTTTGTAATGGACGATGAGGAACCCATCGCCGCTGCTGATTCTGACATCAGCGATGATGAAGCTCTCAATGAAATTGATGACCAGGTACAATCTACATCATGCAATAATTTATATGGCAAGAACAATTTTAAATGGCCTTCTGCACCTTTTGGAAGCAATAAATCCAGAACTGCTAGTCACAATATTGTTGTGCAATTACCTGGACTATGGCCAGCAGCTAGAAATCTCAGAAATTCACCTACTCCCCTAGAGGTTTGGAAATTATTATTTTCCAAAGAAATTAACACATTAATTCAGTGGACCAATGTAAAAATTAGAGAAGAAAGATTGAAGTTCAAGGATGGAGAAACAAAAAGTGATCTGAGTGATGTGGATTTGATAGAGATCAATGTATTTTTTTGGTTTACTGCTCTATGCAACAATTTTTAGATCTAACCATGAAAACATTGAATGTCTTTTTGCTACTGAGGTCATTATGACCTCATGTCTGTAATAGTGTAGCTGAAATACTACAACTGTGGTTAAGGGTTAATCCAACGTTAATATTTGTCTTACCTAGAGGGAGAAAGGAACTTGAAAGTTCTTAACATACTTTCTTCAGAATTAGCGTCTCAGTCCTGGCTCAAGACAGTGTCTGAATGCAATAAAATTCAAATGAAAAATAACCTGTAATATATATTCCAAAGTTGTTCCAAAATTACACTTTTCAAAGACTAAAACAATCTTCTTTAAGAAAGCCCAGATGTTTCAGGAGATATAATTCTTTTCCTGCTCATTTTGGAGTCCTTGTTATTTAGCCATCTGTCATTGCTGAGTGACCAATAGTAGGCTAGTCAGTATCTTAAAAAAAACCTGGCACATCTTTATTTTGTATGAATGCTTTCTCTATTTCACCATCACTAGAATATATGATAGCTTTTTCCCCTTTTCACTGATGTAAAATTATGGTGGGTATAACCATCTATGTAAGTTGGTCGGTTAGTGTAACATTTATATTCCCACTCCAGAAATCATCTTCTGTAAGTCAGCCCATGTGATGGTACTCTCATATTCTCAGTTTCCCAATCCTGATTTAATTACTTTAGTATTACTTTATCCACAGGACAGAAAATTGTATTGGCATACAGTTTGCATAACTACATTTAAAGAGGTAGAGGTCAGGCAGTGATATGTGACGGTTGCTGGTTTCTGTGGCAACCATAGCATTGAGTTCAGACCTCAATAAAGCAAGGACTGGCAGACAGTTGTTTCAAATAAGGAAGCCAGGGCTCTGCCACATTATTTGAACAAAAAAACCCTTATTCTTTCTTTTTCATTTTCATCTTCTAAATATCACATCACATGACTCTGAGATTTGAGAGGCTGGTAATGTTTACTACATTGACTTATCTTCCACTGAAATATTAATAACACCATGGTACCTTCCTTCCTTCCTCCTTTACTTCCTGAAGAGGCTGTAATATTTACACTACTACTCTAAATTTAACCTTAGTAAGCCTTCTAAAATGCCTATCCAGCATTTACATGAACACCGTATACTACCCTGTTTCCCCTAAAATAAGACATCTCCTGATAATAAGCTCAATTGGGCTTTTGAGCGCATGTGCTAAAATAAACCTCCCCCGAAAATAAGCCCTCCCCGAAAATATTTAAACGCAAAGCTGGAAATCAGGTAAGACAGCAAGAGGAACCCCATCTTGCTCCATGCGCCCCAAAATAATAAGTCCTCCCTGAAAATAAGGCCAAGCGCTTATTTCAGGGTTCAAAAAAATATAAGACTGGGTCTTATTTTCGGGGAAACACAGTAACAGTAATCCACTCTTTCTATGGGCTATTGGTTCTATTGCTGAATTGTTCATAATGTTAAAATGCCCTTTATTCCGTTCCATTTGTTTTGTTCCGATGCAAAATCCCAAACAATTTTAAACAAGCCTTAATATTTGTGAGAGAGTAAGCTGTTAATGATTTTTCTGATTATTATAACAGTCTTTATGTAATCACAGCATTTATGATGATTTGAAGGGACAGATCTGACACTTGTAATACATTGAATATATTTAGGGCCTGTTCTGCTAAATTAGATTTGGTGAACTGATAACATTTGCCTTAAATAGTATTTCGTAACTAGATTCTAATATTTTAATCATTTCAGAATTCTCCCTTTTTAAAAAAGTTATTTATTTATTTGTCTTTCCAAATGTCCCATTCAAACAATTGCAGATTTTCCTTTGCAATGATTGACTAAGTCAACTTTTGAACCAACTGTACTATCTTATTGAACTACTTTCCCAACAGCACAACATCAATTTATAAGAGTCATCTCAGAAATAAATTTGATTTAGTTTTAATGAGACATATTCCCAGAGAAATGAATTGAGATACCAACCCTATGTTCAGTGATGTGGAAAAAAGCCGCATTGAACTTCATAGATATGCCTAAATTTAGGCTCTTAATTTTAAGCAAACCTGCTGAATATAAAACAGATTTAAAAGCAGTTTGTTACAAATCCACAGAAAAATATTTGCCATAAGGCTGCGGCAAACAACCATAGAATTTAAAGGTAATTTAGCACACTATGTCAAGCAAATATTTTTTTAAAATAAAATAAAAATAAAAATCAAACCTGCTAGGGCATCTTTGTTGCTCTTCTCTGCACTCTTTCTAGAGCCGTGATGGCGAACCTATGGCACGCATGCCACAAGTGGCACATGGAGCCATATCTGTGGGCACGCGAATGTTGCCCTAGCTGAGCTCCAGCATGTATCAGCCAGCTGATTCCGGCCCACTGGAAGTCAGGAAATGGGCCATTTCCAGCCTCCGGAGGGCCTTGGAAGGGGTAGGGGAGGCAGTTTTCATCTTTCCCTGGTTCCAAAAAAGCCTCTGGAGCCTGGGGAGGGCAAAAAATGGACCTACCAGGCCCACCGGTAACCTTTTTGCCATTGCGTGCCAAAAGTGGGGGGAATGTCGGGGGTCACACACGCATGAGCAAGGGGGTGGGGCAGGGGTGCATTGAATTATGGTTTTGGGCACACGTACGCATGACTCCCCCCCCGTGCTCCCCCACTTTTGGCATGCTACGGCAAAAAGGTTAGCCATCACTGTTCTAGAGTCTCAACATCTTTTTTTATATTGTGACCAAAACTGGATGCAATATTCCAAGTGTGGCCTTACCAAGGCATTATAAAGTGATATTAACACTTCATGTGATCTTGATCCTATCCCTCTCTTAATGCAGCCTAAAGCTTTTATTTTATTTTATTCAGTAAACTGTACTGAAGGAAAACAGATTGCAAGAAGTCTTCATAACTTCCTGAGATTCAAGAGAGTTTGGGATTCTAATTATAGGTTTATCAGATTGCTGAGATAGCAGAGAGAGAAAAGGAATGCTTATTAATTTGTCACTGGTTTCACTCTCGATATCTAAGCAAATTATTTTTCTTGCACAATAATTCACATAAGAGGATGGAGCTTCATTTTTCTTCCCCACTAATTTACGTCTTCTTAAGATAAAGCATTTGGACCACAACCTCACAGTGATCCACTTGGGAACCAATTATTGACTTGTAAAATAAAGCACAGCACCTAATATGGTTTAAATAATTCAGCTTCTAAATTCATGCATATTCATCAAACTACAAACTAATGTATAAATATTGATGAGTAATAAAAGACAGCTGTACTCCATGCTACCTCACCTTATCAAAATATTTTCCACATTAGTCATCAGTCTGAAGTGAGAATGTGAGCCAATTTGAATTTTTTAAAAATAAAATTCGGGGACAGCGCATATATTCCGGTCTACATTTCCCTCTTAAATTGCCTTAAGTGCAATGAAATATATTTCTGGATACATGGATATGTAGGATTGAAAGATTTATTCATAACAGATTCAAAAAGCTTTGAATACTTTGGTTTTATTAATGCTCACTATAATTTCTTTTCTATATTAGGAATGATTAAAGTGTGCCTGTTTTCCCTTTAAGGTAAATGTAAAGACACTAGAGTTTAGCTCACATCCTGATAATGGCATAGTTGTATCTCTGCAGTGTTCTTAGGAACAGTGCAGAAGTGATTGCCACATTTCATCTCTATTATTATTATTATTATTATTATTATTATTATTATTATTATTATTATTATTATTATAAATATTTGTATTGTTTTATACCATTCGTTTCCTTTCTATGCTGAGCAATGTGCTCTCTAGGTGTCCAAGGTGTTAACATACAAGCATACAAACATCATCTTCATCATTATGATCATATATATATATATATATATATATATATATATATATATATATATATATATATAAAAACAAATATGCGGTAATATATAAACAAATATGCGATAACATCAATCATATTATAACATATATTATCTTCCATTATAGTTGTCAGCACTCCAGTGCTGACATAAGGAAGAGAAGAGGACGCTTGACTCTTCACCTACTTATTTTCCCTGAAGATATTATCCCCTAGGAGATGGGATGGGAGGGGGGACATTCCTGTGAGCTGAAGTAGTAGATATGGGGAGAGTGATTTGGAAGATGACCAATGAGATGCAGAGAATTGGGGAACGGAAAGGGAGGGTTTGGGGTCGGAAGGTCAGTGCTGACTATGATGGAGTCGGGGACAGATTGTTGTGCTCAATAAATGAAAGATTTCATCAAAGACTATTTGTTTGGAAATGCAATTTATTTGAGACGACATCATAACCTGACAATAGTATTTATATAACCATCAAAAATATTTATTCATCTGTTTTTCTTTCTCCTATAAACCATATTTCACCTAATTCTCTAACCCAGTGGTGGGTTTCAAAATTTTTTACTACTGGTTCTGTGGGTGTGGCTTGGTGTGCGTGGAAGGGGAAGGAAACTGTAAAATCTCCATTCCCACCCAACTCCAGGGGAAGGATACTATAAAATCTCCATTCCCTCCCCACTCCAGGGGGAAGGGTACTGCAAAATCCTCATTTCCTCTCGATCAGCTGGGACTTGGGAGGCAGAGAATAGATGGAGGCGGGGCCAGTCAGAATTTTTACTACCGGGTCTCCAAACTACTCAAAATTTCCGCTACTGGTTCTCCAGACTGGTTAGAACCTGCTGAAACCCACCTCTGCTGTAACCTCAATATCTGTCATTTAATCATTTATAGAATAGTTCCCGTGTTATGAAATAGTCCGAATCTTCTTTTCTTTTAATGTTTAGGGTTAACCTATCCATCTCTGCACATTCCAGAATTATTATTTTTTATTATTATTATATTATCTATAGGGGTTTCTGGGTTTTTCCAACATTGTGCATATGTGATCCTAGCTGCTGTTTGGATGTGTAGAACCAAATATGTGTTACCATTAGTATAATTTCCTGGAAGCATGCCCAACAACAATGTCTCAGGTTTCAGATCTATTTGTTGTCCTATTGTGGTCAGCCAGCAGCCTGCGGAGCTGGCAGTGGAGTCGGACAGTGAGGAGGCTGGGGAGGACAATGGGCCAGTCCTGGAGTTGGGGGATGGGACAGATGAGGGCTCTGCATCAGAGGCAGAGATCGGGCCAGGGCTATCTGGGAGCAATACGCTGACTGCCTCTATGGAGCCTCCAGAGGCAGTCAACAGAGAGCAGAGGAACAGGAGGAGCCTGTTCCTAGTGCACGCATGCGAAGAGCTGCCAGAAGGCAAGAGCAGCTGAAGCAAAAAGGACAACTTGGGAGTAAGGCCAGAAGATGATTGGCCACTCCCATAAGGCTTAAAAGAGCAGCAACAAGCCGTTGGGGTTTTTTTTAGAAAAGCAACACTGATTACAGCGCTTCTTGTCAGCATCTCTTGAACTTTGTGGGGGGTTTGCCAAGAAAAAGCCTTTGGCAGGTTGCCAAAGGTTGGTGATAAGGCCGAAGAATTTGTTTTGGACTAAGCTGAGAATGATTTAATTCTCAGGTGTTTTAATAACATAAATTTGTTCAGGACTGAATTGGTAATCACTACTTTGGTAATGATTACCAAAGTAATCATTACTTTGGTAATTTGGTAATCACTACTTGGGCCTCGGTCACAACACCTATCATATTTTCCAGCCATGTGTGTATTTTCTTCTGGTATTTTTTGGCTTTGGGGCATGTCCTCCACGTATGGTAGTATGAGCCTGGTGTCTGATTGCATTTCCAACATTTAACCGATTTGTTTTTATACATGTTTGTTAATCTTGCAGGTGAGTAATGCCATCTGTAAAACATTTTATAGAGGTTTTCTTTGTATGCTGTTGACATTATAAATTTATGATTTCTATTCCATAATTTCTCCTACCTGTCCAAATCTATTGTATATTTAATTTTTATTATTATAAACATCTATTTTTTCTTCTTTAATAATCTCACTTTTCTCGTCCCATATGTTCCTTCCTTTTCTTTGCCCTGATAACATGACAAACTTTTTAAAATTCCGAAGTTGTCTTCAAGCATGCTCTCAAGCCTGCCATAAATCTTCAGTTCCTTACATAAATCATTCCTGCAACCTCTGTTTATTGACTATCTATGAATTCCAGCTTCTTCCCAGTCCTTCCCCACAAAATGTTAGCCTTGGTTCATGATTCGATATGAACTTGCCAAACTTCACACTTTACACCCAAACAATATCTGAACTGAAATTCAAAACTTGTGGGAAATAGGAGATGAATTTTAGAAGACAGATGTCTATTGAATTGTTTTTAAGTAATAAAAAGGAGAAAGGTAGCATTCAAAAATCTATGCAGAAGGCCTTAGTAAACCTACCTTCACCCAAACGTAAATAAAAATCAATACTCAATTGTTATCTTCTCTGATAAACAGTTAGCACAGGTTAAATATACTAACAGCAGAAAAAAGACTGTGCCTTTTCTTAAATTCCCATGATGTCTTCATAAATATTCTCAGATCTATCATACATTTTCAAAGCCTTCTATGGCATTAGCTTTAGATCCCAATAATCTATGCCTATTACCAGTGGTGGGTTGCTACTGGTTCGCCCTGGATAAGGCGGTGACGGGAGGCTCCGCTCATCCACCTGGACGTCTCTGCACATGCGCAGAAGCTACTGTGCATGCGCAGAAGTGTTGCGCGCGAGTGAGCGTGCCCACAAGCAAACTGGTAGTGACTGGATTTGAATCTCACTACTGCCTATTACCTTGGTCTACTAACTATTTATAGTTTTCTTTCCCCCTCTGTCTCTCTCTGTCTCTGTCTCTGTCTCTGTCTCTGTCTCTGTCTCTGTCTCTCTCTCTCTCTCTCTCTCTCTCTCTGTGTGTGTGTGTGTGTGTGTGTGTGTGTCTTTCTTTCTGTCTGTCTGTCTGTCTGTCTGTCTGTCTCTCTCTCTCTCTCTCTCTCTGTGTGTGTCTTTCTCTCTGTATGTCTCTCTGACTCTCTCTCTCTGTCTTTCTCTCTCTCTGTCTCTCTCTCTCTCTCTGTCTCTCTCTCTCTCTCTCTCTCTCTCTCTGTCTCTGTCTGTCTCTGTCTCTGTCTCTCTCTAGCAGTTCATAAGCTTTGATTCATGTATGGTTGGAAATGGGAAGTTAAAGATTCAGTTCTTCCTCAAAATATTTTTAAATCTATTTTAGTATTGGAAAGTGACAAAGATGCACAAAAATAACCTGCATTCAGAAGGTTAGTAATGAGTGAGTTGAACATAATGTATCATAAAAAAATTCATGCGGATTCAGGATAACTGGAAAAATTAAAAGTGGATAGAAACTCAGATAACATATTTATCCATTCCTGTCTGCAGCTGTACCAGTTGTGATCCCTCAAACCAATTCCAATAATGATAGCAACAGTAATAGCACTTAGACTTACATACCAGTTCACAGTGCTTTATATCTCTCTCGAAGCTGTTTACAGAGTCATCATATTGTCCCCAACAATCTGGGCCCTCATTTTACCCACCTCGGAAGGATGGAAGGCTGAGTCAACCTTGAGATGCTCAGAATCGAATTCCTGGAGTGAGCAGTGAGTTAGCCTGCAGTACTGCATTCTAACCACTGCGCCACCATGGCTCTTGACTGAGGTAGATGGATAAGAACTGCCTGTTAAAGGTCTGTGAAAGGTTGTCCTCTTATAATTCTTGATTGAAGAATTCAACACATGGTATTTATTCAATGGAATAGACTATCTGGATATGGCACTAAATTTCACTTTCTAAACACTTGGGGTAAATCTAGAATCCCTGTTCATTAAAACAATGTTGAGAAAACAAGTAATGGTGGAAATTCACATTGTCACTGAGTTATTAGGTACTTACACTTATACTTTCCTAGGTTCACTAGGAAATTGTTAAACATCTGTTTACTTTCTTCAGTTTGACTAATGGGTTTATGAAGTGAGCATTGTTTTGTGTATTATTCCAGCTGTTCATACTATATCCAGGGACTTGCCGCACATTTAATCACCTCAGTCATTGACTATTTTTATTGCTCATCTTTTTTCATTATAGATTACTGTTATTTTTTTTAACAAATTAATACCTAGAGCACAAATCACATAATGATTATTATTTACCCCTTCTTCCTTCTGTTCAGCAACTTTACTATCTTTTTTATTGATTATATGCCATAAAAATGTTTATGATTCCTAGGGACCACATAGAGAGTCTTTCTTCATAATGATCTAACCCTATCCTGTTCTTTTGAATTTCCCAATGATGCACACATCACCTCTGCAACTAAATTTGTGTGCCTCTGTAACTAAATCCAATCCACCTTGCTTCTGGATATCCTCTTCTCTTTTCTTCTACCTTTCCAAGCATTACATCCTTTTTCCAGAGAACGAGGTATACATAAATAAATGTCCAAAGTAGGATAATTTATGGAAAATCTAGACAGCATACTAAAAATCAGAGACATCACCCTGTCAACAAAAGTGCATATAGTCAAGGCTATGGTTTTCCCAGTTGCAAAGTATGGCTGTGAAAGTTGGACCATAAGAAAGGCTGAGCACCAAAGAATTGAGGCCTTTGAACGATGGTGCTGGAGAAGACTCCTGCAAGTCCTTTGGACTGCATGGTGATCAAACCGGTCAGTCCTAGAGGAGATCAACCCTGGCTGCTCTTTAGAAGGCCAGATCCTGAAGATGAAACTCAAATATTTTGGCCACCTAATGAGAAGGAAGGACTCCCTGGAGAAGAGCCTAATGCTGGGAACGATTGAGGGCAAAAGAAGAAAGGGACAACTGAGAATGAGGTGGCTGGATGGAATCATAGAAGCAGTAAGTGTGAGCTTAAATGGACTCCAGAGGATGGTAATGGACAGGAAGGCCTGGAGGAACGTTGTCCATGGGGTCGCAATGTGTCAGACATGACTTCGCAACTAACAACAACAACAACAAGGATAATTTAAGCCTGGTCATTTGTGCCTCAAGTGAGAATTCTGGGTTGCTTTGTTTGATGATCCATTGGTTTATGTTCTTGACCATTCATATTATTCTCAGGAGTCTTGACCAATGCCATTTTTAACTTTAAGGAATAACACCCAAAAGTCCAAGAATCCAAAGTCTGTTTCTTGGCCGATTTCATACTTATTGTTGCATCTTAATTCCTGCTGTCCGATTAATCATTTACTACTTTTTTCCCCCAACTACATTATTAATACTCAATACTTCCAACACATCATCTAAATTGGAAGTGTTGTTCCATCTATTCTGCCTCTTAATTCAAAGCTGCTATACATTATCATTTATTCTAAATGAACTAAATAGTGCGCTTAGAAATTGGTTTACAAGTTATGTACTTTAAAGTTGATGGGGCTGGAGTCTTACTAATGAAGGTGTCAGGTTTCGAGGTCATCTCAAATAAATTGCATTTCAAACAAAGTCTTTGAAGAAAAAACTCCCATTTATTAAGCACGACATTCTAAGTCCGACTCAATCGCAGCCAACATTGACTTCCAGACCCAAAACCCTCCCTTTCCGTTCCCCACTCCCCTGCACTCATTGGCCATCTTCCACTCTACCCCTAATCTACTCCAGCTCAAAGGAATTTCCCCCCTCCCATCCCATCTCCTAGGGGATATTATCTCCAGGGAAAATAAGTAGTTGAAAAGTCAAACGTCCCTTTCCAGATGCCTCTGCTTCTTCTTCTTCTTATGTCAGCACTAGAGTAAATGCAGCTTGAAGTGCTGACAGAAGGAAGATGTTTTTAAAAAGACAGTGATGGAAATATTTGAGAAATATTGATAGGGGTGCTGAACAGAGGAGGGAGGGAGGGAGGGAGAGAGTGCGAAGGGAAATATAAGGGAAATTTTTTATTTCAGTTTTTAGCTAATTGCGCTAAAGATCAAGAAATAGAACATCAAGAGTTCTCAAAAAAAGAAATGAAATGCTTAGGAAATATAAGTATAAGCCTGATGTGAAAAAGCTTGGCTTTCTGATTTTTTTCTGAGTCCCAGAACTGGCAAGAGGAGAGGAGAGGAGAGGAGAGGAGAGGAGAGGAGAGGAGAGGAGAGGAGAGGAGGGGAGGGGAGGGGAGGGGAGGGGAGGAGGGGAGGGGAAGGGCAGGAGAGGGCAGGAAAGGACGGGAATAGGCATTCCTGAGGCCCTAGGAAGTCAGAAATAATGCAGCAACAAAGGTTGCTTGCTTCTGTTTTAAACATTTTTTTAATATAAAGCACTGCACACCAAAACAGCTAGACACAAGAACAGTTTTTCCCCGAACGCCATCACTCTGTTAAACAAATAATTCCCTCAACACTGTCAAACTAGTTATTAAGTCTGCATTACTATTAATCTTCTCATCGTTCCTATCACCCATCTCTTCCCACTTATGGCTGTATGACTGTAACCTTGTTGCTTGTATCCTCACAATTTATATTGACTGTTTCCTAATATGATTTGATTGCTTATTTGTTCCCTGACTATCATTAAGACTATGACTATCATTAAGTGTTGTACCTTATGATTCTTGACGAATGTATCTTTTATGTACACTGAGAGCGTATGCACCAAAACAAATTCTTTATGTGTCCAATCACACTTGGCCAATAAAGAATTCTATTCTATTCTATTCTATTCTATTCTATTCTATTCTATTCTATTCTATTCTATTCTATTCTATTCTATTCTATTCTATTCTATTCTATCGGACAGTGGAGGCTGAGATGCTGCTCTCTTAACTAGGTTGTAGGACTAGATACAAAGCTTACCCAGTTGGATGTACTTGAGAAGTATATACCACTGAGATTGTCAGGCAAAATGAAAAAGAAGACTGTATTAGCTTGTCAGCTGGAGTCATTATATCCAGAATGCAATTTCTGATTCTCAAGTGTTTTTTGACATTTCCTGGCATTTGCCACTTTAATCAGCAGGAAAGACAAGAATTGCATGGATTTAAAGGTTCACATTCTTTAGACTCTCAATAAAACATTTGCTAATATTAATCCGGATACTGCCATTTTTCCTCTGTCCTCAGTTCTGCTCTGCAAGACTCAGATTATGTAAAAATACTCCTTCTTTTGGTCTCATCTTATTCTCTGTATCTTCATACTCAACTAATCCAGGACAGATCAAGAAGAGAAGGCTTTTGTCAACATATTTTTATTTATACAGTGTATTATTCTTCATAATGCATTCCCATTTTTGAAGACACTATCATTTTGAAATGAGTTCATTTTTACATTAGATCTACCAGCATTTTTCCTCTAGCAAATTCATTTTTTAAAGCTTCTAGAACAGGGTGATTTAAAATTCATTGCCATTTTCTGATTAGGAAAATCCCAGTAAAGGAATTTTTCCCCCTCAGGCATAAAATCCATAATCCCTTCCAGTCAAGAGTCTTGTTCTCTTTTACATCTGGTGCCTCCTGGATCAGGCTTATAGAGTTTGTATCCCACCAGAATAAATGCTGTCCATCATCACTGTTCCCCTGTTATGTAGGAAGTAGCCTGCAGTAAGTGTTTTGCCAGCCTCTATTTGGCTGGGTAAAACTTGTACAGTCTTGCCCTACATTTTAGAAATGGGTGCTTAATTACCAATACCCACTCACCCTTATTTTAGGCAGATGCACTTTATATTAGAAAACATCCAGTATAATGAATGTTGTGGTCCAAAAGTTATCTTACTGATGCAGGCACTTGCTGTTTCCCTGAAATGTTCCTTGTTGCAAAAGCTTCACTGCTCATTTACAGTATATTTATTGAGCTTCAGTTTGGAACTTCTGGTGAGGATGCATGGCAAGTTAGAGAGCTCTGAAGGAGTGGAGACAGCATTGCAGCCGGATCAGCAGCCAAATAATGAATTCTGGCCGATGACATTTCTCGGGGGGGGGGGGGGGGGTGTGACTGAAGGGCTGCTTTTCATGACTTGACTACAGTGGTCAGTTTAGGAGTCGAGCAGCTGCTAGTCATGGGATTCCACTTAAGCTCATAGTCATAACTTAACCTAAATGGACACATGGTTCACCAAGTCTTAATCAAGAAATTGCTCATTTCTGGGGGGGGGGGTATTGGGAGCCATTGCAATGACAGGTTTTAGAACATCAGGTGACTGTCCTTCAATCCTTAATGAAAGAAGTTTCAAATATAAGTTCAAGGCAAGACAAAAAAATCGATATTCTGATCATCCTTTTGCAGTTTTCCCTTCTCTTCTCTTCTCTTCTCTTCTCTTCTCTTCTCTTCTCTTCTCTTCTCTTCTCTTCTCTTCTCTTCTCTTCTCTTCTCTTCTCTTCTCTTCTCTTCTCCTCTCCTCTCCTCTCCTCTCCTCTCCCCTCCCCTCCCCTCCTCTTCCCTTCCCTTCCCTTCTTCTTTTTTCCTTTCCTTTCCTTCTCTTTTCTTTGGGGAGGACAGCAACATTGATTCTGGAAAGTTACAAATAGTTCAAAGGTCCAGATGGATTTGAAATTTGATTTTAAAATTAATTATAAGAATCCTTCCCATGGGAAAATGCTGTCATTTTTAGCGTCTCTCTCTCCCTCTCTCTCCCTCTCTCTGTAAAATGAAGGTTGGATGCTAGTGGGAACTAGAAAGATTACAGTCATGAATTACAGTTCACAATTAAAGGATAAGAACACTTAACTATACATCTTACAACAGATTGGAAATTATACACACAATAGTATCATTGCTTTATAGTAAGCTTATATGTGATATTGAAAGATTTTTTTTCTGCAAAAAATGAGATTATGTTAGTTCAGATTACTCTTCGCTCTCTTTCATTGTTACTGTATATGCCTAATCATAAGTACATCTGAATTTATTATGGGAGTGCCAGAAGGAAAACACAGAAAATGGCCTAGAAAAATAATATTCCTTGTCCTCAATGATTGTTTTATTTAATTCAAAATTATAAATACTAACAGGAAGTAGTTTTGCTTTTCCTATTTATTTTTTCAATAAGAACAATCAATAATGGTCTCTGTTATTTTTTTTATTTATTTTTATTTATTTATTATCAATTTTTTTTCCAATTTTTATTTATAAGTACAAACTAAACAGAACAATGAAACGTACAAAACATAAAAACATATAAACATCCATTTCAATACATGTCCAGTTTGTCGCAACTGTAATATACATTTCTCTTTGTATTTTGACTCTTCCTTATTTGGTCATTCCCTTTTGTCTATCTACTATTGATCTTTGTTGACCTATGTCTGTTCTTTGTTTCCATCATATTATATTTGGTCATTTTGTTTACTTCCTATTGCTTCATCTCTTTCCTATCTTCCAACCAACTATACCACTTCTCCCATACTAAGTAAAAGTCATGTTCTTCCCTATTTTGTGAATCTATCTAATTCCGCACATTCCATAATTTTATTGATTACTTTATCTGGTGTTGGTATATCACTACTCTTCCAGTGTTGCGCGTATAGTATTCGTGCTGCTGTTATCATATGTATAATTAAATATGTTGTTTCTTTTTCGTAGTGTCCATTCACTATGCCTAGTAAGAAGCTTTCTGGTCTTAGTTCTATCTTTTGGTGTATTATTTCCTCTATTTGTATTTTGATACTTTGCCAATATTGTTTTGCCATTGGGCAGGTCCACCACATAGGTAATAGGTGCCTTTGTGGTGGTTGCATTTCCAACATGTTGATGGCATGCCGGGGAACATTCTTGCCAATCTGGCTGGTGGCAAGTGCCACCTATAAAACATTTTATAGAGATTTTCTTTATAGGGTACAGACATTGTCAATTTATAATTTATTTTCCATAGTTTTTCCCATTTGTCTAATTGAATACTATAACCGAAATTTTTTGTCCAGGTTATCATATTTTCTTTCACTACCTCTTCTAATTTATATCCTCGTAAGTAATTGTAAATTTTTTTGATCAGTTTGTCCTGTGTCCCTTGCAAAATTTTATCTAATTCGGTTTGACCTTTTTGGAATTCAAATTGAGCCGAATCTTTATTGTATCTTGATTTTATTTGTATATACAGCCACCAGTCAATGTCTGTACCCATCTCTTTTAGTTCTTGCCTCGTTCTTAGTTCCCCCTGATTGTTTAACAGATCTTTATAAGTTTTCGTTTTGTTATAGTCCATGGTATTTGGATAGATCTGGGCTTCCATTGTTGACAACCACTCCGGGATTTTGTAATAATGTTCCTTTTTAATACTCTGCCATGTTTGGTATAATGCATGTCTGATTGTATGTCTCTGAAAATATTCATGCCTTTTGTCTGTGCCCTCCCATAAGAAGGCATGCCATCCTTGCTGAAGATCGAATCCTTCCAAATTCAATAGTCTATGGTTTTTGAGTTCCATCCACTCCTTGATCCAAATTAATGCTGATGCTTTGTAATATATTTCCCAATCGGGCAATGTCAATCCCCCTCTCTCTCTTGAGTCCTGTAGGTGTTTTAGTTTAATTCTTGCCTTCTTCCCTTGCCATATGTAGTCTGCAATTAGTTTATTAAAGTCCTTGAAGAAGTTCTTCCCCGGTTTTATTGGAATCACTTGGAACAAGAATAGTATTTGAGGCAACACATTCATTTTAATGAAGGTGATCCTTCCCAAAAGAGATAGCTGTAACTTTTTCCAAATTTCTAAGTCTTTCTTAATTTGTTTTGTTAATTTATCATAATTATCTTCTTTATTATCAAATTTATATACCGCCCTTCTCCCAAAGGACTCAGGGCGGTATACAGCCAAAGTAAAAACATAAATACAAACATTAAAACCAATTTAAAAAGATATATATGTGTTTGGCCCCAAAATTAAAAGAACAATAACAAAGCTATTAAAAACATTTTAAAAAGTGTTAAGCCAGCCCGCTTGCTGAAAAAGAAAGGTCTTCAGGGCACGGCAGAAGGCACCAAGGTCTTGAATTCTTCTTATCTCTGGGGGCAGTTGATTCCAGAGGGCAGGTCCACAGAGAAGGCCCTCCCCCTGGGGGCCACCAGTCTACATTGTTTGGCCGATGGCACCCTGAGGAGTCCCTCTCTGTGGGAGCGCACAGGTCGGTGGGAGCCCATTGGTGGCATATCCAGGTCCTATGCCATGGAGCGCTTTAAAGGTGATAACCAACACCTTGAAGTGCACCCGGAAAACCACTGGGAGCCAGTGCAGCTCATGCAGGAGAGGTGTTTTGTGGGAACGCCATGCAGCTCCCGTAATTACCCACGCAGCCGCATTCTGGACCAGCTGGAGTTTCCGGGTGCTCTTCAAGGGGAGCCCCATATAGAGACCATTGTCCAGGTGAGAGAGTGACTGTGCACAAGGAATCCTGATCTAGGAAGGGCCGCAACTGGCGGAACAGGCGAACCTGATAAAAGGCCATCAGATGTTCCTCCAAGGACAGCTGTGTATCCAGGAGGACACCCAAGTTGTGAGCCCTCTCCATGGGGGCCAAGGACTCACCCCCAATACTCAGTGATGGAGTCAACTGACTATATCGGGATGCCGGAAACCACAGCCACTCGGTCTTGGATGGGTTGAGCCTGAGCCTGTTTCTCCCCATCCAGATCCACACGGCCTCCAGGCACCGGGACATCACTTCAAGGGCATCATTGGGGTGGCCCGGGGTGGAGATGTACAGCTGGGTGTCGTCAGCGTACTGATGGTACTTCACCCCGAAGCCACGGATGATCTCACCCATCTCACATAGATGTTGAACAAAAGGGGCAAGAGAACCGACCCCTGAGGCACCCCACATATGAGGCGTCTCGAGGTCGACCTCTGCCCCCCTGCCAACACAAACTGCGACCGGTCTAAGAGAAAGGAGGAGAACCACCATAACACTGTGCCCCCCATCCCCAACTCTTCCAACCGGTGCAGCATGATACCATGGTCGATGGTATCAAAAGCCACTGAGAGATCTAACAGGACCAGAACAGAGGAGCAACTCCTGTCCTGAGCTCTCCAGAGATCATCTACCAATGCGACCAATGCCGTTTCCATGCTGTATCCAGGCCTGAAGCCCAACTGGAATGGATCTAGATAAGATGTTTCCTCCAGGTATTGCAGAAACTGTCGTGCGACCACACTCTCAACAACCTTCGCCACAAAGTGAAGGTTGGAGACGGGACAGTAGTTAGCTAATACTGCCGGGTCCAGGGAAGGCTTCTTGAGGAGAGGCCTCACCACCGCCTCTTTTAAGGCCGTGGGGAGGTAACCCTCACTCAATGAAGCATTGATAATTCCCTGGAGCCAGCCTTGTGTAACCTCCCGGGAAGCCAGTGCTAACCAGGAGGGACATGGGTCCAGTAAACATATGGCCTTACTAAGTCTCCCCAAAGTCCTGTCCACATCATCAGGGGTCACAGAGCCAAACTCTTCCCAGATAACATTCTCAAGACTATTCCTCACCACCCTGCCCGAATCTACCCAGTCAGAGTCCAAATCCCCCCGGATCTGTGCGATTTTGTCATACAGATATTGTCCAAATTCCTCGGCCCTGCCTTCCAGGGGGTCCTCCCGTACTCCCGGATGTAACAGGGAGTGGATCACCCTGAACAGGGTGGCTGGACGATTATCTGATGATGCAATAAGGGCGGAAAAGTAATTAAACTTTGCCGCCTTTATCGCTGCTAGGTAGGTCTTAATATGCGACCTTACCAGTGTTCGGTCAGATTCAGCGAGACTGGCCCTCCAACCGCTCTCTAGGCGTCTTTTCTGGAGCTTCATCTCCCTCAGCTCCTTGGTAAACTATAACAAGACCAGATCCCCACTGTATGCCATAAGAATTTTCTGATATGAATATTTAAGAAGTACTGTTCACAAATTGATAATCAACTTATTTTTCAATTAACTGAGAGTAGCTCTTTGTCAGCATTTAACCTAGTAATATTAAACAGATATGTTATCCTAATACGTCTTTCTTTCTTATGGAACAATTTCACTACTTTTTGGTATCATTGTGGTAAAAAGCCCTTGCAATGGACATAATTCCAGCCATAATTTATGTTAAATAAATGAAAACCAGATAATTTGTTTATGCACACTCCAAAAAATTTTTCCAAGTGTAGAATTAACTTTTCCTGTTCTACAACACTTCTCTGCGCTGCCAAATATTTACAGCAATATACCAAACTCTAAAAGAAAATATTGATTAACTCTATCGCAAATACCAATGAAGACAAAATGAACATTGATATTTCTTTTCTCTCCCTCTCCCCCCCATAGAAATATGAGCTACTTAACAGAGAAATCAATGGGCATTTTTGCTGAAATAAAGAATGTATGCATATGTTTCTTGATCATCCATTTTCACTCTGTAGACATATCTCCAGTCTAGCCAAGGAGGTTAAGCCAAATTCATTACAAATTTTATCCACACCATGTAGGACTAACTCTCTCAGGAAATTCTAGCTCTTTTTCAGCTCAATTATCAACAAAGTGAATGGTAACCTCAGGACTTGTTAAAAATACCAATGTGACCCACCCCAGCAGATATTTTGTGCCCATTAAGAAAGACTGGGCCAGCCTATCTACAAAACAAAAGACCTTCAGCTCCAGAATGATGGGATTAAGAAGAACAGGACATGAACCTTCAGGACATAATAGGATTAACTCACTACCATTTAGCAGAAGACAATTGCAATTTCCTAAGGGGATTTCAGACATTGCACAACCCCCTCAAGCAGCATCTCTGAAATTTATAAAAATCCATGTGCTCATCAAGCTAATTGGTCAGCTGCCCCAGAACCACAGGCTGGTTCTGTTCATCAATAAATGGATCTTTCTTTCCAATCAGCCTCCATGTTATTTCCAGTGTCTTTCTCCCAGCTTGGACCTGGACCTGGATCTTTCTTCCAACACCAAGATAGCAGGAGTGAAATCTACTTACCTTCCTTACTGGTTCAGAAGCGCACGCCACGTGTGCTCGCTTCGCTCGTTAAAACCAGGAAGTAATGACACTCGGGCAGCAATCGCTACCAGATCGCCGAAACACAGAGAAAAATTGCTACCGGATCAGGCGGTCTGGTCCAATCCAGGAGCATTTCACCCCTGCAAGATAGTATATAAAACATTGTAATAGAAAGCCTGCCCTTTTGTACAGAGAAAGATACTTTATTATTTTAGTCAATGACCTGTTCTGTCCCCGTACCTCACACACACCCAACCAACCAGCCGAGGGTTAAATAAACTCTTCAAACACTCAACGTCAGTGATAAGGAACTTGGCAGCAACTCCGTGGCTGCCTGCCAAGAGCTTTTACTCCGATAACACAGACAAAAATACACACAAATAGTCCAGTTTGTAATTAAATCCACGGCAAATAGGTGTTGTGTCCGAAGGTGCAAGTGCCTTGCCAGAGATTAGCTTTGTCCGTCACAGAGTCCGAATGGCCACCACACTCCCTTTTATAGCCTGTGGGTTGTGTCCGAAGGTGCAAGTGCCTTGCCAGAGATTAGCTTTGTCCGTCACAGAGTCCGAATGGCCACCACACTCCCTTTTATAGCCTGTGGGGTGTGGTCCAGTGACTCAGCTTAATCTCTGGCACACCCCCTTTTTTGCTGCTCACGCTTGTCTCTCCAATGCTGGCGTGGGTCCAACCACAATGTTTCTTCGTCACTATCCGATGGTTCGGAAACACCTGGCTCCTGGCCAATCTCTTCTTCTTCGGGAGACACCTGAGGCATTGCCAGAGAGGAGGGTCCTGGAGAGGGAGGCCTGGCCATCTCTTCTCCTTCATGTTCGGAGCCTTCTTCCTCCTATAAGATAGGCTCGGAGGACGGAGCCACAACATGACCAACCTATACTGATAGAATAGAATGCAATAGTCCTCAGTTTACAACAGTTCATTTAGTGACCATTTGAAGCAGGGGTGGGTTCTATTTACCTTTACTACTGGTTCGCAACAGGAGCACGTGAACGCTAGCTTCGCTGGTGCTCGCGCTTCTGCGCATGTGCAGATCACCAAATTTGACATCAGGGCAGGTGGGCAGAGCCTCCCGCCATTTTTACTACCAGTTCTCAAGAACCAGACAGAACCAGGAGCAACCCACCACTGGTTTGAAGTTACAACACTGAAAAAGTGACCTATGACCATTTTGTCACACTTATGACTATTGCAGCCGTCCTCATAGTCACATGATCAAAATTCAGACACATGGCAAATGGCATGTATTTATGACAGTTGCAGTGTCCCAGAGCCATGTGATCTTCTTACAAGCAAAGTCAGTGGGGAAGGCAGATTCACTTAACAACCATAGTGCTAACTTGAAATTGCAGGGATTCACTTAACACCTGTGGCAAGAAAAGTTGTAAAATGGGGGGGGGGAATCACTTAACAACTGTCTTGCTTAGAAACATACATTTTGGGCTCATTTATAATTGTAAGTCAAGTGCTACCTGTACAATAAAGCATCCACAACAATATAAAGAAAATGAGTAAAATGTAGCATCAAATTACGAAATTAAGTCTATGAACTCTATCAAAAATAATCTAAGCAACCAAACCTATAAAACCTATGATACACAACGACTCAATTATTCTGATGTATTTAAACTGAAATTGATATTACGGTGCAACAAAATATAGTATGTAAATTATTGTATTGAATAATACAATATCGGATCACTTTGAATTACCAGTGTACAGATGCTATGCAGGATAGAGTTAAGAAGATATCCTTTTGATATACCCAAGCAAGATTTCAGTATTCAGGGAGATTGTGTCTTTTATAACAGACAATAAATACAAAAGATAAAATTAGTCTTGTTAAAAAAAATGTATTAAATAGTATGCAAATATCACTGCAAAAATGCCATTACAGAAAAAACAAAATCAATAGCAGCTTCAACACTTCCTATTCATTAGAAGGAAATTCTTCCCTTCTAAGACAACATTAAGTAATCATAGTGGATCTATATTTAGATTTTGCAATCTGTTTCAGATCAGGCTGAAAATGAAGAGCTGAGCACCAAAACAAACAAACCCTATTGTTATGCACAATTTTTGCATTTTCTGCTGTTCTGTCATTTTGGCTTGTTTAATGTAGCATTCTGCAAGTAACCACACTGATATAGGTAAAGGTAAAGGTTCCCCTCGCACATATATGCTAGTTGTTCCCAACTTTAGGGGGTGGTGTTCATCTCCGTTTCAAAGCCAAAGAGCCAGCACTGCCCGAAGATGTCTCCATGGTCATGTGGCTGGCATGACTAAACGCCAAAGGCACGTAGAACACTGTTACCTTCCCACCAAAGGTGGTCCCTATTTTTCTACTTGCATTTTTTGCGTGCTTTCGAACTTCTAGGTTGACAGAAGCTGGGACAAGTAATGGGAGCTCACCCTGTTACGCGGCACTAGGGATTCAAACCGCTAAACTGCCGACCTTTCGATCGACAAGCTCAGCGTCTTAGCCATTGATACAAATTGGAGAAGTTTGTAGAGATTCTCAGTCATCCAGGTCATGGTTGTCCCAAAAGTGCTTTTTCAGGAGGCAACTTGTTTTTTTTTTCTTTTGAAGATGTTTTGCTTCTTATCCAAGAAGCATCCACTATCCTGCCACAGCAGTGGTGGGATTCAAGTAATTTAACAACTGGTTAAACAACTGGTCTGCCCTAATAATTTCTTTCAACAATCAGTTTGCCAAACTGCTCAGAAAGTTAACAACCGGTTCTCCCGAAGTGGTGCAAACTGGCTGAATCCCACCACTGTGCCAGAGCTGAAGAAGCTTCTTGAATGAAAAGCGAAACATCTTCAAAAGAAAAAAAACAAGAAATCCAATTGCCTCCTGAAAAGGCACCTTTGGGACAAATTGGAGATTTTCCCTGTTCTAATAGACTTATTAGAAACAATTAAATCAATCTAGTTAGTTCAGTGTATTAAGCCTCGATGCAGTTTCAGATTTATTTACACTATCTCCCAATTCAAAAACAATATTTGAAATACATTGACATACTAATAAAGGAGAATATTTGTAGATCAAGGTTAAAATGCAGGATACTTCATGCTCTCCAAGCTTGGTTGTTTTCTTGCAGAGGTTTCATCACCCAAACCAGGTAACATCATCAATGCTAGTAAGGAATGGAGAACAAACCCCATTCCTTACTAGCACTGATAATGTTAGCTAGTTTGGGTAATGAAACCTCTGCAAGGAAACAACCAAGCTCAGAGATCATGAAGAACCCTATGGATTGTGGAACCTGAATGATATTTGTGAGGAATTTAGAATTGTAGGACCTCCTTTCATTGAGATGCATCTTCAGAAGACCATGGCTTCCATCATAATGCTTCGTCCACAATTTTGCTGATTTTTATCTAACCTCACTTTGGGGACACTACTGTGCTAAATTCTACCATTTTTTTTTATAGGGACACAGTGGCTCAGTGGCTAAGATGCTGAGCTTGTCGATAAAAAGGTAAGCAGTTCAGTGGTTCGAATCCCTAGTGCTGCGTAATGGGGTGAGCTCCTGTTACTTGTCCCAGTTTCTGCCAACCTAGCAGTTCAAAAGCAGGTAAAAAATGCAAGTAGAAAAATAGGCACCACCTTTGGTGGGAAGATAACAGCATTGTGTACACCTTCGGCATTTAGTCATGCCGGTGATATGACCATGGAGATGTCTTCAGACAGTGCTGGCTCTTCATCTTTGAAATGGAGATGAGCACTGCCCCCTAGAGTTGGGAATGACTAGAACATATTGTATGTACGAGAGGAATCTTTACCTTTAAAATTATTTTAAGTGAATTTTGAAATATCCTCTTCTTTATAGAATTTTCTGTCCAGGAATAGGGAATTTCTATAGTAGAATAGATGCAATAATCTGCAAACCACAGCTTTTAAGTTATCTCATCACTTGTTGGAGAGAGATATCACTGATATTAATTAAAAACATGAGACTTTAAAAAAAAAACTTTCGAAGAATGTAATTAACTGTTTTGTTACATCTATACTGCCAAGAAGATTTTATTGTGGAAAGTGTGTTCATACATATATATATATATATATGGATTTAACCAAATAGTAATGGCAATTTTGTGCAAGACTCAGGGGATATTTATAAATACATTAAAATTTCAAAAACTATAGACGAAGCCAGAAGCAATGAATGCACTCCCATCTCAGATAAGCACTCAGCAAATTAAAGCTTTAAAAGGTCCTTACAAACATGGCTTGAATTAGGGTCATTTTGGCAGAAAGTATGTCATCTTATTTCTAAAAAAGATCCTATAAAAGAACATGTAATTTTCAAATGGAAAACATTTAAGAGGCATATAAAAGGCTGGATTGAAAGATTGATAGCGAGATGGAAAGAGACTATAGAGGTCTATATTTTTTAAATAGGCTGTATATATTTGTACTTCAATTTTAATGATTTTTCTTTCTTATCCAGCTCTTTGCTCATAATTTAAATGCTGTGTAGCAAAAGGAGAGTTATTTAAAAAAAAAAAGAGCTGGCTTTTGGTTGTTCTCGGTGATAAATGTTTAATATATGCAAAGCAAGGAGATATTGCAAAAAAATACTATGCAAAGTAATTAGAAAGTAATTTCATTCCAAATTATTATGCATGTTATTCTCCTTAAAAAGTGGAAACATTCTTCAAGGATGTCCCAAAGATGCTCCAGAATGGAAGATTCTTGCATGAGAAGTGAAACATTTTCAAGGGAAAAAAAAAACCATGAAAGTCCAGTTGCCTTTTGGAAAAGCACCTTTGGGACAACTGTGACTTGGATGGTTGAGAATCTCCATAGCAGGGGTGAAATGCTCCTGGTTCAGATCGGTTTGGCTGAACCGGTAGCAATGGCGACCGGTGGTTCGGAGAACCGGTAGCGATGGTGACATGAGGCTCCGCCCACCCACCTGGTTGTCGGTTTTAACCAGGAAATAATCTGTTTTTAGCCTCTGCACATGTGCAGAGGGTCCATGCATGCATGTGATGTGTGCACACGTGTGCATTTCTTTTTTTTTCCATATTTTTTTTATTATTAACATATAAAAAAAGAAATTAACATACATAACATACATGAATCATAATATATAATATATAACAATATACAGAATACAAACAATCAACGAGTGGTCCCCCACCCCTCGGGATCATTCCTGCTTCCAGAATCTTAAAGCTTCTTCTAGTGGTGGTATCTCTCTTCCTCCAGAAAACACAGATATTAGGAACTGTTTCCAGATTCCATTGAATTCGTTTACCTTCATTATGCCCCTCCTTACTTTAATATTGCAAGTCAATTTATCGTTTATGGCAATATCCCATACTTCCTTATACCATTCTTCCAAACTATAAACACCTTGTGTCTTCCAGTTCCTAGAAATCATTAACCTTGCTGTGGTCAACAAATTTATTATCAATTCTTTAGTCTCTTTTTTACATTTTATATCTTCCAATAATGAGAGTAATGCTACCTTTGGTGCCTCTTCTACCTTTATTCCTACAATTTCTTCTATCTCCTTAAACACCATCTTCCACAATTTTTGCATAAATTTACAATCCCACCACATATGTAAATACGTTCCTTTTTCCCCACAACCTCTCCAACAGTTATCTGAATAGTGCTGATTCATATTGCTTAATCTAACCAGAGTTAAGTACCACCTCCATACCATTTTGTAGTAATTCTCTTTTATTCTTACTGACATATTTCTCAACACTCGCGTGTGCATTTCTGAACTGGTTGGGAAGGTAAGTAGATTTCACCCCTGCTCCATAGATATTATTCAAGGATCCTAAAGGAAATTCAGGTATTGACTCATTACATGTTGATGGACAGTAGACGAGATGCTTTGGGAAGGAAAGCTGGTGGAAAGGTTTCCATCAGATGCAGTCTCAACAATGAAAATTGAGCATTCTTAAGAAGAGAGTTCTGTGCCAGCTACTAAATCTTTTGCAGTATGGCAAATTTTAGGGTTAAATTCTTGCTGGATTATTTACCAAGTGCAACTGATTAGTTCCTTTTATTTGAGTGAATCATAAATAACATAAACCCATGAAGTTTTATCTTCCCATTGGCACCTTTGAGGGTCAGCAAAACAATCAGTTAACAATAACATTTGAGAAGTAGCGCACTATAATGACAAAAGTTATGAGCTGTGAAATCGCTTTTTCAAATTTCTGCTAATCCATAACTACCTAGATTTGAAGCTATGTTAAGCCAGGTCACTGGTCTCTCAACCTCAAACTCCTTATGGTTAAAATAATGACAATAAAATTGGTCAGCTTCAACATTTGATTAGGAGGATTTATTGAAAGAAAAGGGCAGGTAAGAAAGTCTAAGGATAATAACTCTGCAACTAACCCAATCAAATCAGGGATTTCTTCCCCTCCCTTTGGAATTTTAAAATGCAGAATGAAACCAAGAACACACAGAGTGAATAATGAACAGACCCTCAAGTGGAAAATGAAACTAAATCTTAAAACAATTTGAAAAACTCCAGCAGTAGTCCCAAGAGTCCAGTTTCAAGAGGCAACCGGATTGTCTGATTTTTCTTTGAAGTTGTTTCGCTTCTCATCCAAGAAGCTCAAAGTTGAACATCTTCAAAGAAAAACCAGAAAGTCCAGTTGCCTCTTGAAAAAGCACCTTTGGGACAACCATGACGTAGATGACTGAGAATCTCCATAGACACCAACTGTCTTCTATACAGATGGGCATGTGGGCAGGTAAAGTTACAAAAAAGTTTCATGATTCTTTTCTATACCCCCTTTCCTTCTTTTGAACCCTATAGTTGATGGCCAGAGCGATCTATACTGAATTTGTGTATTAAGCATCAATACAACTTGTATAAACCAACTGGTTGCATGACTAGGTTGCAGCAACCAGAAGATGCACAGGAAGTCCCTGTGGATTTTATTCCTGTAGTCATTGCCAACACTATCCAAAGACGTTTCCATGGTCATGTGGCCAACATCACATCACAGAGCACTGTTACCTTCCCACTGAAGTGATACCTATTTATCTATTAGTGTTTTGCATGCTTTTGAACTGCCAGGTTGGCAGGAACTGAGGCGAGGTTGGGAGCTAACCCCATCGTGCAGTGCTCAGGTCTAGAACCTGGGCTGTTAGCTTTCCAGTTGACAAGCTCAGCGTCTTAACCATCAAGCCATCATGCTGCCAACGTACAGAGTCACTCAAAATGATCTCTTGCTCCCTGCCTGTCCCCACTCCCTGCAATATCTTTTTAATCTGCAAATATATGGCTCTTCTCTTCTGGCTCATTCATTCTCAGTCAAGTATAAAAGGTAGAGGTTCCCCTCGCACAAATGTGCTAGTCATTCCTGACTCTAGGGGGCGGTGCTCATCTCTGTTTCAAAGCCGAAGAGCCAGCGCTGTCCGAGGACATCTCCATGGTTATGTGGCCGGCATGTTACCTTCCCACCAAAGGTGGTCCCTATTTTTCTATTTGCATTTTTTATGTGCTTTCGAACTGCTAGGTTGGCAGAAGCTGGGACAAGTAACGGGAGCTCACCCCGTTATGCGGCACTAGGGATTCGAACCGCTGAACTGCCGACCTTTTGATCCACAAGCTCAGCGTCTTAGTCACTGAGTTATTGCATCCCTATAGTCAAGTATAGGGATATATACAGTCAAGTACAGGGACAGCCAGTTAGCTGCATTTGTAACATGTTGCTTTACAGAAGCTTCTCTGGTAAGTTTGTTTGTTTGTTTTGTTTAAACATGCAGTTCAGATTTCAGGAAAGGCCTGATGAGAGAGCACTGCTTGTTTGTTTGTTTGTTTTAAATCATAAGGTATCAACGATACCCCTGTGAGTTTAATAATTAAATGAAAGCAATCCTTCTGGAGGTGTATTTCAAAATCATTATCACATTTATTTCCTCAGCTCCATAAGATTCTTCAACAGTTGCTGATAGGAGAGTTAATGGTTGGCTGACATAAATAAAGTGTAGTCTACTTTAGTCAGTGCTGGAAGTGGTGATGTACATGGGAAAATTCCTGAGAGTGGCATCCATTCTAAGCAGTGAAGCTCAGATTGTAAGAATAGATTGGAAGCCTAGCACCTAACTTATTGCATTTTACCAGGAAGAGAGTCCAGGAGCATGTGTTCTATGCCTGTGTGTCTTTGAAGAAAAAACAGAGAGATATAACTTATATTACTGGGACACGGTGGCTCAGTGGCTAAAACGCTGAGCTTGTCAATCGAAAGGTTGGCAGTTCAGCAGTTCGAATCCCTAGTGCCGCGTAATGGGGTGAGCTCCCGTTACTTGTCTCAGCTTCTGCCAACTTAGCAGTTCGAAAGCAAGTAAAAAATGCAAGTAGAAAAATAGGAACCACCTTTGGTGGGAAGGTAACAGAATTCCATGTACCTTTGGCATTTAGTCATGCCGGCCACATGACCATGGAGACATCTTCTGACAGCGCTGGCTCTTCGGCTTTGAAACGGAGATGAGCACCGCTCCCTAGAGTCGGAAACGACTAGCACATATGTGTGAGGGGAACCTTTACCTTTACCTTATAACTTATATTAGAAAATTGTTAGACTGAGATCTTTAATTTAGATGCATCCCAGTTTTTTTTTTAAATCTCAATTTCCTTGCTGAATATCTATGGAGATTCAGCAGTTCCAAGTAGGCTCCACACCCATTTGTTGTAATCAGGTGACTCTGAGGGCACAGATAAACCTCCAAGTGGCCTCAATGATTCTCAGAAAAAGTGCTAGCGACCAGATGACTGCAAGGAATAGAAATCCTTCCATTCAGAACTAAAGAAGCTTCTTGGATGAGAAGCGGAACATCTTCAAGGGAAAAAGAAGAAAGGCCAGTTAACCTTTTGAAAAAGCATCTTTGGGTTTCCTTGTTGAGCTTTATTCCCATTCTTTTGGCTAACGTCATCACCAGACAGCTGCTACATATAGATGTCTTCCTTTATTTTTTTTGCACAGGAAAACAGTATTTTCAAGTGTTCTACTTGCAAATGTTCATGTTGAGCAAAATTGAGCTTGACTAGTGGGACTAAAATCTTAAAATAGTGCTCACAATATTTTTGAACACTCTACTTCTTGGCCACCAATCGTATTTTAGCCTCTGGGCATCCTATTCTGCAGAACACTTTATCTTGAAAATCCATTTGCATCCCAAAGGTGGTTTTATTTTTCCCATGTGGGTAGTTTGATAAGTTTCCAAGTGTCATTCTATTGAGCACTTCAATTTCCTCTCCTGCAGGCTTTTTTTTCTTTAGTCTCTTCAATGGCATTATTTTGACATCTAAGTCCATTTTTTCCTCTTCATCACAAAGGACAGACTTTGTCATGAAATCCCTTTGTCTTGGTCCCCTTGAACTATCTAGCCGATGTTATCTGTTTTTACCATACAGAAAACTTCTGGACGTGTTATAAGGCCTCCTCTGTGGTCTCTGCTTGGTGCTTGCTTGATGCGATAGGACTTTGACCAGGTTCTCAGGATGGAGGGAGTGCATTCCAGAGGAGCAAAAGGCAGCAAGTTTAGATAGCTTGTGTGGGAGAATTAATTAATTAATTAATTGTATGGGAGTTTGTACATTGAGAGCCAGGGAATGTACAATTTTATTAGAGGGTAGTTTTGGCTGCCTACAAGTTTGCTAATTCATTTTGTTCACACTATCCAGATTGCACCACTTTTTTTTTGAATTTGTTTTATTTTTAAACAAAACTTAAAAGAACCATCATCAATTACAATTACAGAAAGTGTATCAATCGGTTACAAATCTTTTTTTTTTTTAATTTGATTTATATGCCGCCCTTCTCCAGAGACTCAGGGTGGCTTACAATGCGTTAAGCAATAGCCTTCATACTTTTGTATATTCATACAAAGTCAGCTTATTGCCCCACAAACTGGGTCCTCATTTAACCTATCTTAGAAAGGACGGAAGGCTGAGTCAACCTTGAGCCTGGCAAGATTCGAACTTACTTTAATTGCGGACAGCTGGTGTTAAATTACAGTGCTTAGTCTGCAGAGCTATCCAGGCTCTATTATCTAGCCATTGATAAAATAAATCCCATATCAAGTAATATTGTTTATCTTCCTGTTCTCTAATTTCAAATGTCAGTTTGCTCATTTCAGCACGTTCCAAAATTTTCTTCATAACATCATCATCAGTAGATATCTTCTCTTCTTTCCAGTTTTTAGCAAATACAATTCTAGCCACTGTAAGAACATTCACAATTAAGTATCTCAGTTCTCTGTTATATGTTTCTGGTAAAATCCCTAATAAAAATGTCTCTGGTTTAAAATCAATATCTTTCTTTATCATTTTTTCCAACCATGTGTGGATTTTAGTCCGGAGTGCACCATTTCTGTACACTCGCTCCACATACGGAATGGCTAATAACATTCTGAGCCATGGCAGCGCAGTGTTTAGAACGCAGTGCTGCAAGCTACTTCTGCTGACTGCCAGCTGCCTGCAATTTGGCAGTTCGAATCTCACCAGGCTCAAAGTTGACTCAGCCTTCCATCTTTCCGAGATGGGTAAAACGAGGACCCAGACTGTTGGGAGCAATATTCTGACTCTGTAAACCGGTAGGGGCGACTGCCGGATGCCCCGCCCACCCATGCAGACATCATGACGTCCCGTTTTTTCATGTTTTTCGAGGCTCTGCGCATACGTGGAAGGCCTTGGTAGGGAAGGTAAGTGAATACCATCCCTGGTCTGGCCCCAGTTGGTTTCTTGTTACTACGCTTCTGTAGGAAAAAGAGAGTTAAGAGGGATCCTCCTTAATATTTCCCAGGGTATATATTTTATGGTGCAAGTAGTCTGCTTTACTTTGGCAAGATTTTGACTTTAGTTTGCCATAAAGGCAACTGCCTAGAACAATCTCAATGTGTCTTTTGTTTGTTTTTTGGAGCATGGACATGGAAAATAAACCCTGAAATCTTTCCTTTTCCTTCTCATATTTTTTTTTTTTAAAAAAATGTGTGTACTTTAATGCCTTACTTACAAGATGTGTGACATTTGTAATATTGTGATTATTTTGCCTATCTTATCATCTATAGTTCAGTTTTCTTCTATCATCTTAATTCTTTTAGGGGGCATTAGTTGGACTTTCTTCATCTGTGACTTTATTGGGATCTTGCCCAAGTGATGTTAACTGCTTTTCTCATTATTTACCTCCCATCAATCCATCTTGCAAGGTGCATTTCAGTCAGGAAATAATTTGTTCTCTTAGTCACACCATTTTGATAGGCCACTGTATTTCATGTTCAGTCTCCTATTATTCAAGGTACCTTTGCACTTTGCCTGCTATATATACTGTATTTCCCCAAAAATAAGACCCTGTCTTATATTATTTTTGAACCCTGAAATAAATGCTTGGCCTTATTGCCATGCGCTCAAAAGCCCAATTGGGCTTATTATCAGGGGATTTCTTATTTTGGGGAAAACAGGGCATCTTCCCATTGTCTGTGCGTTGAACCTGAAGCGTTCTTCCAAATTTACTAAAACCAGATATTCATTAAATGTCCACCTGTGATTTCTGCTAGAGGTTCGGGCGAACTGGTTCAAACTGGCTGAATACCACCTCTGATATGAATCTAGCTTGCTATGGAAATCCTCTTTATTTTTAAAACATATTTCCCAGCATTACATTAACAATATAATTGTAAAATTAAACACCTTTCTGGTGTTCAATGGAATATTGCAGATCTTTTCTCGGCTGAAATGGTAATTTCTTCTTTCCTCTATATTCCAGGTAAAGAATAGACTTATATTCACTGAGTTCTATGAATTTTTAAAAAACTTTTTAATAACAGCTGTATGTAACTGTAGAAACAAAACAATAATGGTTTAGTGGCTTGTTTAATCTCACATTCATTGTTCTATCAACACAATGGGCTTTTACAAGGGCAAACATTAATGCTATTTTAATGCTAACACTGGAGAGGGTCTATCCATGTAGAAAATAGAAGCAATGTCTCCTATCATTTTAAGCTGTCCCTTTTATCAGCAAGTTAGATGCCAAAGAATAACTCTACCTCTAGGTTTACAGGTCAGCCTGCTGAATTTTACCTCTATTGACTATTAGAGGACACAGCCCTTAATATCTCAACAAAAGCTGTGAGATTCTGCTCCAAAGCGAAACAAAAATGCTAGTGTCTTATGGACCAAAAAAACAAGCAGGCATTGAAAGATAATATTACAGTAGTGGCCAAAATTGTGGAACACTTCCCAAAAAGTGTATTTTTGAGGTTTGATGGTTAATAACACCACTTTTTTTTTTTTTGGGAGTTTCAAGATAGTTATATTCCACTGCTGGAATGGCCTGGGAATAGTCCAGACCTTAACCCAATTGAAAATCTATGGAGCCAACGAAAGAAATTTGTTAGTCAGAAGCGACCCAGCAATAAAACCCAGGTAATAGAAGCAATCATTCAATCTTGATTTCGCATTATAATAGCTACAAAACTAAAAGACTTGGTTCACTCCATAGGAAGATGTTGTAAGGCCATAATTCATGCTAAAGGCCTTACCCAACTAAGTATTAACTGACGTGATAATTTTTGTATATTTTGCTTTTTCTATGGTGATAATTTTTATATATGTCATTTTTTCTGTGTGTTTCACTTTTCTTCTTTATACTGTAACTGCTATTCTAATAGCAAATCCTTCATAAAAGTTATTGCATTTCATTCTTAATTAAATTATCTTTCCATTGATATATAATTTTATGGTACTACTCCAAACAATAAAAAAAAGTGTTATTAGCTAGTTTTAGAAAATACACTTTTCTCAAAAGGTTTCCACAATTTTGGCCACTACTGTATAAATATTGTAAAAGCCATTGTCTTTCATTATTCTATTTCTTTTCTGGCCTTTTATTATTTCAGACTGCGGCAAATTATTACCAGCAAATTCTTAACTATGAACTACATCTTCTTCAGAGTTATACAAATCTAAATCTTTCTAATTATTTAACATAAAATAAATATGTGCTTTCCACGTTGTTTCTACTGCACATGTAGAGCTAGGCAAATTCTAGGCAACTAATTTAGAATGAAGACAATTAGCAATTCTTCCTGAGTAGGCATATTTTGGGCTCAAGCTGATTTTCAATATCTTTTGTTTACCTACAGATTTATATTTATTTATTCATTCTTTTTTAATAGACCCCAATCTCAGTCAAGGACTCTGGGCATATATATGTATATATACATATACATATACATATACATATACATATACATATACATATACATATACATATACATACATACATACATACATACATACATACATATATATATATATATATATATATATATATACATATATATATATATGTATATATATATGTAGGTCTTTGGTTATTCGGGTTTTCTCCCGCGTAAGGTCTTTAGTTATTCGGCTCCAGATGCTTGTTGCATAGCTTTCTGAACACATGTGGACCTTTTCTTATATATAGTATATAAGAGGATTTTGCAGATTTTGGCTTGATCAAAATCACTTATCCAGACAATAACTGAATTACTCACTAATAGGCAAAGCAACCCAGTTAAATGATTGTTTACAGTATCCCAGCATGTTTCTGCCTAGTTTCTGTGATCCCCCTATATCTAGCCTAAAATTGATTGCTGGATATTTCAAAAACATTGTCATATTCAATGACCCGAGGGAACATTTTTGAAGTCCTTCTAGCTTCTTCATGAGCTGAAACTTCTCTGAAATACTAGTAAGTGATATTTAAGAATTCTGTCTGATGGAAGCAGAATGTGGAAGGATTTGAAAGGAGTGGCTTCATTGAATAACTGTAGTGATGTTAGAACAGTATCCCATTCCCAAAATAATATTTTTCCAGGAAATCTGAGGCAGGCTCCTAGTCATGCTTCAATTACAAGAAATAAAGATAAAGCTTCCCTCAAATTATGTTCAATTCCTGGCAAGGAGGTGTGCCTATCTAGGTAGTTTTTTGGCAGCAACATAATCATGCTTTGGAATTACCTTCTTTAAGGATTTTTTAAGTTCTCAGTTTAGTCTATATCTCTAGAAGCCTGGGTCTTCCATCCAGGTATTAATAGAACCTGACCTTAGCTATGTAGAATAGAATAGAATAGAATAGAATAGAATAGAATAGAATAGAATAGAATAGAATAGAATAGAATAGAATAGAATAGTTGGAAGGGACCTTGGAGGTCTTCTAGTCCAACCTCCTGCTCAGGCAGTAAACCATATATCAGGGGTCTGCAACCTTAAATACTCAAAGAGCCATTTGGACCCGTTTCCCACAGAAAAGAAAACACCGGGAGCCACAAAACTTGGGTGGGCATGGCCAACTCAATGTCACTCACTTCCACCAGTCACATGACCCTCCCAGCCACACCTACCCAGCCGGTCATTAGGGCAGAAAACCAGTTGTTAAAAAACACTGGGAAACACAAAATCCTTTTGACATCTCTCTCTCCCCCCCTCCTCCCTCCCTCTTTCCCCCCCTCCCACTCTCTCTGTATCTTTCTGTCTCTGCCCTGGCCGCTTGTCCATCCCCCGCCATTGCCCTTACCTTCTCAGGCCAGGCAAGGAGCAACTGGGAGGGGAGGGTAAGGGGCGGGGCCAGCCAATGGTGGGATCACCTGACAGGGAGCCACAGCAGAGGGCCCAAAGAGCCACATGCAGCTCCGGAGCTGCAGGTTGCTGACCCCTGCCCTATACCATGATTTACCATGGTATACCATGTTGTCCAACCTCTTGCTAAAAGCATCCGATGTTGGAGCATTCACAACTTCTGGAGGCAAGTTGTTCCGCCGATTAATTGTTCTAATTGACAGGAAATTTCTTCTTAGTTCTAGGCTGTTAAATCACCCAAGATTAGTGAGATGCTACTAACTATTACTGTCAGATGTAAATGCCTTATTCTCTAATGTGTAAATAATGTATATATGGAACATCAGGGGTTAACTTATTACTTGAGCTTTAATGTATTCATATTTTACCACTCCCATTCCTGGCTCCGCCCCTTGTATATAAAAGGAGCCATCCTCCCCATTTTCCTTGCTTCTATCTTGAATATTCAGCGAATATAGAATGCCTATTATGATTAAAGAGAATTATATTTAAACCTATAACTTCTATTATCTTTATTGAGTCTGATCCTGAAAATATTGCAACAAGTTGGTAGCAGAGGGTGGTTAATTGACTCAATAAGTAATTAAAAATGTCCAAGAAAGATAGGCCCAACACCAGGGCCTACAGCAAAGAAATAGAAACTGATCAAGAGATGATCAACGAATCCACTAATGCGATTTCGAGAGAATCCGAAGAATACACCACTGAAGAAGAAGAACTGATGAGTGAAAATAACGACCAGGAAGAAATCGAGATAGAAAATAACGAACTCAGGTCAGAAATATTAAAAATACTAAAAAGACAAAAGAATGATGAAAGCCTCATCGCGGACCTCCAGGAGATGCTGAGGAACAGCGGAGCAGCGAGAGAGAAAAACATCATTAAAGAAAAACCCAAAGATCAAAAAACTGTGAGTGAAATGACTACTGAGAAAATAGTTGTAAAAAAGAAAAGATGTGACCCCGCGCGAAATTTTGAACGGCAGCCATCTTGGTTTCAACGAACTTCAAAAGAGAGTGAAGCAGAGCCAATCAAAACGCTCAGTTCAAAATTTCTGGCGCGAAAAACGCTATCAGACGAAGAAAGTGAAAAAGAAGTCTCAAACTCTTCAGATGAACCAAAATCAGAAAGTGAAGACGATTTAACAAAGTCTCAAGTAGAGTCAGCAATGAAAACACTTTTTGCTGCTTTTGGGCCAAGATTGAAAATTTCTAAGACATCAACGAAGAAGCAAGCAATCAAACCGACAACTCAAGACCTGCACGCTCCCATCCTGACTTCGAAAACGACGACACCCGAGCCCAGAGAGCCATGCCGATTCCGTCCTACACCGCAGACAGAATCGAGTGCCAGCACACACAAGAGAAAGAGAAGAACCGCCGCCATCACCAAAGCCCCAAAAACCGAGCCAGAGACCGACTCATCTGAAGAGGAGCGGATCGAGAGAGCTGAAATGGAGAGAACCTTCCACAACGGCGCCAAAGAAGAAATGAGCAACGCGCATGTGCAAAACTACGTAGACGGCCCCGAAAGACTTGAACTGGCCAGAGAACCGCGCAGACTCGTTACAAGCATCCCAATGCCGTTCTGTAATTTCCTGCACTTGAGAGACCACGGACTGCCTCAGGTTGTAAGTAATGGACAAAATAATGTGGGGAACTTACCCAGTGACTTCCCAAAACTTAGAGTTGATGGCATTAATTTACAAGAGTGGTACCAACAGCTTCAGGTTATTTTTATGAAAGAAAATTTACTATTCTTTATAACTAGTCCTCCAAGAAGACCTTGGACTTTAAAAATAGACTGTTTACATCATAGAGCATTTTTCATAATAATTTCTAGCGTGTCTCCTGCAATGTATCATAGCATCAAACCAAACCTAACTGTATCAGAAATAATTCAATGCATGTTTAATCTATTTCACAGCGATAGCGTAGCCACAACCACAAGAATGTCTAAGGATTTCTTTTCTTCTAGAGTGAAACCAGGGGTTTCTATAAGTGAACATTTGATAAATCTAAACAAAATAAGAGCTGAGCTGCAATTGAGGGGGGAAGTGATTTCAGATCAAACTATGAAAAGTGTTATTATCAATTCACTTGATCCATCATGGGATAGCTTTATGTCACACTTAGATACCATTAATTTGGGATATTTATCAATAGAAAGTCTATCTAACAAATTGATAGCAGAAGACAATTCAAGAAAAAATCGTTCCAGTAACCAAACAGAACACAAATCTTTTAGGAAAGTAGTCTTTCAAGATAAATATAATGAGGCCTTTAGATGCCACAATTGTGGATCCAGGGAACACAGTAGAAGAGACTGTCCCAAAGTCCCAAGGGAGAGACATAGGCCAGAATATAGGAGCAAATACAATTACAGACAATCTTCCACAGATAGACACAAATATAGAAGTCCACCAAACTACAGAGAAAGTAGAGGGGGTAGAGAAAATTCAAAAGAGAGAAAATCTGGGTCACTAAATGGGCTAAATAAACAAGACAGCACCAAAACACAACAAGATGAGAACAATAATTGGCTTATTGATTCTGGTGCAACAAATCACACCACTAATAACAAAAGTATATTATCTTCATTTACAGAAGATAAGTTTGTGATAAAGGTAGCTAATCAAGAAAAGGTTCAAGTATTAGGCAGAGGAAATGTGACCTTGCCTGGTTTAGGGAAAATAGAGGGGGTATTATTAATCCCAGAAATACCTCACAACATACTAAGTGCTATAAAACTAAGCAGAGAATCTGACATCAATATAGTTTTCTCAAAGGGGAAAGCAACTATAGAAAAGAACAAAACAAATGTAGGCACTGTGATGATAAAAGGGGGTCTACCCTATCTGATAACCAAAGAAAGATGGTTACATAACATTGATTCAAATATGGAAGATTGTATTGAAGCAGATGATGAAAATGTCAGTAACAGTGACAATGATGAATGTAAAATAACTCATGATAACAAAAATACACACAATGAAAAGAAACCAAAAATAGGTAAACCAATTCATGATGAGTGTGCTCATATCTTACATAGGAAGTTAGGACATGCAAGCTTTCCTGTAGTACAAAAAATGACTGAACACGCAGAAGGTGTAAAAATAAAAAATTGTGAAAATTATTTAGAATGCTCAGTATGTAAATCCACCAAACTAAAAACCAGTCCTAGACCAAAAAAATCTAACAGATCAACTAACAATATTTTTGATTTGGTACATATGGACTTAGTTGGTCCATTAACTCCATCAATTACCTATAGAAAACGTTACTTCCTAACAATAGTGGATGATTACAGTCGCTATGGTTTTGTTTACACATTAAAGCACAAGGATGAAACCTTTCAGAAATTTAAGGAATTCTACAAACGCATAGAAACACAACATAATATCAGAATAAAACAAATTATGACAGATAGGGGATGTGAATTCATGTCTAAAGAATTCTCCCAATGGTTAAAGGATAGAGGGATGCTACATTTCACGTCCAATCCATTTTCTGCCTTTCAAAATGGGATTGCAGAGAGAAAGAACTCCACACTACAAACCATGATTAGATGCACATTAGAGGATGCTGGTTTAGGCAAACAATTTTGGTCAGAAGCCTTACATTATTCAAATTACACTCAAAATAGAACATGGTCCAGTATTGTGAATAAGACACCATATGAGGTGATGTACAATAGAAAACCTAAATTAGCACACATGCACATATTTGGAGTTACTGCAGACGTGCACATACCTAAACAATTGAGGAGAAAGGGAGAAAACGTATCCAGGAGATTAAGATTCATGGGATACGAAACTGGAACCAAAGGGTACAGATTCATCGATAATAATAACAAATTTATAGTATCCAGAACAGCTGTGTTTCATGAGCAGGCCAATTGGTCTAAGTTGCACCTTAATGAAATTTTTCCTAATAAAAGCAAAGATAATATATCTTGCGAGGAAGGAACAACAGAAAATCAAAATATTAACAAAAGTAAGAACAAAACCAAAACTTGGACAAATAGTCAGCATAAAATAAAGACAGACACATTAACAAAAAAGGAAGCCAGATATTTGCATGACAACCATAGCAAACCTGAAAGAAATATTAGAAATAATAGAAACCAAATACCAAATAAATACAAAGATTATATTATGCATATGGATGGAGAACAAATAACACCTAATACATATGAGGAAGTATTGAAACTTCCCCGTGAAGAAAGAGAAAAATGGGAACTAGCTATGGAAAAAGAAATGAAAAGTTTACAAGGATTAAATGTATTCACACCTGCGATCGCACCTAAGGATAAAACAATTATAGGTACCAGGTGGATTTATAAAATTAAGAATTTAGAAGGAGGTAATACCTTATACAAGGCCAGACTAGTTGCACAAGGTTATGCACAAAAATATCCAGAAGACTATACTGACACATATTCACCCACAGTGAGAACAGAGAGTGTCAAAACAGCTCTTGTAGTAGCATCTGCACTCAATCTAGACGTGTTTCAATATGACATACAGACTGCATACTTACATGCAAAATTAGATAAGGAAATATATGTAAGAGCACCGCACAGTCAATACACTAATAAGAACGAAATTTGGTTACTAAATAAGAGTCTGTACGGATTGAAGCAATCTGGCAAAAGATGGTACGATTGTTTGGTAAAAGTACTAAAGACCATGGATTTCAACGCCACCACTGCTGATAACTGTTTCTTTGTAAAAAAGAGTAATGATCATATTGAATTTGTATTAATTTATGTGGATGATATTTTATATATTGGAAAGCATAAAGAGAGCAGGGAAATCTTTGTAAATAAGTTAAACGAACACTTCTCATTGAAATCACTAGGTAGAGTGAATAAATACCTTGGTGTACAAATTAACAAAACAAAAAGGGGATTCAAACTTACTCAAAAAGATAAAATCATTGAACTCCTAAACAAATGTAACTTAAATAATGCCAAAATATGTGACACACCTATGCAAACTGATTTTCTTAGAAACAATGATGAATCTTCCCCTGAGTTTAAAGACAACACATTTTACAGATCAGTTATAGGTTCACTCCTTTATATATCTAATTGGACTAGGCCAGATATTGCATTACCTCTCAATTTATTGTCAAGATATGTTAGCAAACCAACCTTGTATCATTGGGAAGCTGTCAAAAGAATTTTAAGATATCTGAAAAGTACATTAGATTTTTGTTTAATATTGGAACCCAATAATGACAAAGAACCAAAAATTACTTGTTATGCTGATGCAGATTGGGCTGGTGATACATCATGCAGAAAGAGTACCTCTGGTTATGTTTTTCTATTGAACGATTGTCCAGTTTACTGGTATACTGGTAAACAAGAACTGGTAGCCACCTCTACCACAGAAGCAGAATATGTTTGCTTGTCTAAAGCTGCAAATAACCTTGTATGGTTCAATGATTTGATCACAGATGTTTGGAAGAAACCTACTTTACCATTTATTATGCATGAAGATAATAAAGCGGCCATTGAAATTTCTAGATCCGATGCAATTGGACAAAGGTCCAGGCATATTGATATAAAATTTAAGCACGTGAGACAACTATCTCAAGACGGATTCATCAAAGCAATACATTGTGATACTTCTGAACAATTAGCTGACATATTAACAAAACCCTTACCTTCTAAACAACACAAATATTTAACTTCTAAATTATATGTATTATATTGTCCTGAATCTGAATGTAACTGGTGTTGTATAACGAACCGGCATTTAGAGGGGGATTTGTCAGATGTAAATGCCTTATTCTCTAATGTGTAAATAATGTATATATGGAACATCAGGGGTTAACTTATTACTTGAGCTTTAATGTATTCATATTTTACCACTCCCATTCCTGGCTCCGCCCCTTGTATATAAAAGGAGCCATCCTCCCCATTTTCCTTGCTTCTATCTTGAATATTCAGCGAATATAGAATGCCTATTATGATTAAAGAGAATTATATTTAAACCTATAACTTCTATTATCTTTATTGAGTCTGATCCTGAAAATATTGCAACAATTACAGTTCCTCCAGTTCAGAATCAGATATCTTAAAGTTGTTTTCAAGTGACCTCTAATGCTAGAGAAATTACTTGTTTGCTGTCTGTCCATGTCAATGTCTTCTTTTTCAGGCATCTCATTATAGATACACACAGAGGTCACGATGTGTCTTATTTGATATCTAAAGACAAGTCAATAACTCAACTTCTCCTGCGAGTTGAAGTCAGCATCGCCTTTGGGAAATGATGGCACATGATGATCATCTTCTGGAGAACCCAGAGCCTTTAACTCATTACAGCTGTCAGTAATGGGTAAGGCAAGAGTGATATCACTGCTGTCTCTCCCAAAAATGTAACTTGTCACAGAGTCTCTTTGGATATGGGTAAGTTTTAATTAGTGTGTTAAAAATAAGTAGCTGCATATTGTTTATTGTAATATGAATACCGGCAACACCAAGCTATAGTTCAACATCACCCTCTACCGGCCATGTGAATATTTTCTAATTATACCTGAACCGAAATCTGTTTTGTTGCTATGCTACAAATGGGAGCAGAGGGCTTGGCACTCCAATCAATCAATCAATCAATAAAATGGATTTATTTATCTTCCATTCTTTCTGAACCTCTAAATATTTATATCACTTATTTGCAACTAAGCTTTCACATCCAGAAGCAAAGACGCTCTGCGGTTTGTTATTAAAATTGTGGTAATGCTATGCAATCAAGTCATAGATTTTCTGATTGCAAATGCTTTCTTCAAAACAATATTGTTTCTCCATTTCTGTATGCGTGCGCATTTGTATGTTTGTAGCCAAAAGATAAAGGCTAAATAATTAGTCTGAAATCATTTCCGTCTTTCACTCAGACTCTCTTTCTTCTCTCTCTCTCTAATATGATAAGGACTAGCTAGCGTTCTCTCTGTTTGAAACAAAAGTGTTTGAATATATGTTAGTGCTTCAAATGCTATTAAGTTTTCTAGAAAACAATTTATTTTAATGTTGAATTTAAATGATTTTTTTTTTACAAGTCCATGATGTTGCATTCAGGATGCATTTAGTGGTGTGATATTTTTTATTAGACATCATACATAAACTCTTTCTCCACTCACTCCAAAAAAAAAAAAAAAAAAACCAGCATCTGACTGTTTCAGCTACCTACTGCTTATGCCTTGTTTGATTTTTAGACTATTGACATTCCTATATCTTTCTATTATTAGGATAAAGGTTCACAGATAATGGAACATAGCAATAGAGGAAGCGCACCGTAAATTGAGAACTCTTCACAAACACAAACACAACATGACAATGAAGATGATGGTGGTGGGGATTGAGTGAGATGATCCCCTGAAATGATTTAGATAATGTAGCTGGAAGATTGCACTGGCAATAAATTCTGAGCTTTCTTATTTCTTTCTGATACGTCAGAGAATACTCAAGAGAGCGGTTAAAACTCCTCTATGAGGAATGTACTGCTGCCTTGTTTTAAAGGGAGGGTTTGTGCTCTCCTGCCAAACTTACAAGTAGTCTGATAAAGGAATTGGAAATTGCCAAAAATTTTAAGGGAGCACTAAAACTTCCTTCTTTCCTTCCTTCCTTCCTTCCTTCCTTCCTTCCTTCCTTCCTTCCTTCCTTCCTTCCTTCCTTCCTTCCTTCCTTCCTTCTTCCTCTCTCTACCTCCCTCTCTCCCTTCTTCTCTCTCCCTCCCTTCCTTTCCCTCCCCCCTCCCCCTTCCTTCCTCTCTCTCTCCCTCCCTCCCTCCCTTCGTTTCCTTCCCACCAGTGGTGGGTTCCTCCCACTTCGGCCCGGTTCAGCCGAGCTGGTAGCGGTGACAATATGATGTCCCTGAACCGGTTCTCTTTGTTTGGGAGCTGGGCTGTCCCGCCCACCCCCCGCGTTATTCTTACCTTTTATTTGGCCCTGCCCCCAATCTATTCGCTGCTTCCCAAGTCCCAGCTGATTGGCTAGAAGGAAAAAAAACTGTTTAAACTCTTGCCGCGGGGCTTCAAAGGGCCGCCCTACAGCTGATCAGTGTTAAAAGGCAGTGTGGTGGTAGACCAGTGCGCTCGAAAAATAAACGGGTAGACCAGTGCCTCCAAAAACAAGTGGGTAGACCGGTGTCTTCAAAAACAAATGGGTAGACCGGTGCCTCCAAAAACAAATGGGTAGACCGGTGTCTCCAAAAACAAATGGGTAGACCGGAATCCTCCAAGAACAAATGGGTAGACTGATACAGCTCTGTAAAAAGCCAGTTAAAAGCCTGGTAAACCAATACCTCTGCTAAATCCTAAAGAATTGTCACATGACCATCAAACAGTGTCCACAAAATAAGCCACGCCCACAGAACCGGTAGTAAAAAAAATTAGAGCCCACCCCTGCTTCCCACTCTCCTCCCTCCCTCCCTCCCACCCACCCTCTCTCCCTCCTTCCCTCCCTCCCTCCCTCCCTCCCCCTTCCTTCCTCTCTCCCTTCCTTCCTCTCTCTTTTCTTTCCTTCCTTTCCCTTCCTCCCCCTCCCTCCCTCCCTATCATGTGAACAGGATACTTATACTTGCACTTGAACTACTGTTCCTGCTTCAACTCTTGCCAGTTTAGTGCGAAAGCATGCAAATACATAAATGGGTGCCATTTCACTGGAAAGATAACAGTGTTATGTGCACCTTGGCATATGGCCATGCTGGATATACGAAGCATCTCCAGACAATGCTGGCTTCCTCAGCTAGGAAACGGAGATGAACACTGTCCCCAGAGTTGGGCACAACTCAACAGTTGATACTTGACAATTAAAAAGAAAAATAATAACTGACTAGTTACTAAGCACAAATTATATTGCCATCCTCTGTGCTCAATATTGTCCAGAAAGAACAAAAGTGAAATGATCGAAGATTTACTGTATTTACAAATATGTAATTATGTTCATCCTCATAATGTTTTTGTATGTGCAAAATCAGGATGTTTGAACAATCCTTCAGATGAGTTTTAAAATAAATTCCAAAGATGGGGGAGATAAAAAGAGGGCGATCAATGATTAAACATCAATTAAACAAATTATTGTCAACAATCCCTAGGGCAGTGATGGCTAACCTTTTTGCCATCGTGTGCCAAAAATGGGGGGAGTGCGGGGGGGGGTTGCGTGCCCCCGTCCCCACACCCATAATTCTATGCGCCCTGCCATAACCCCCCCACGCGACCCCTGCTTTTGCCACGTGATGGAATGGTGGGCCTCCCCAGGCTCCAGAGGCTTTCTAAGAGCCTTGGGAGGGCAAAAATGGCCCTCCCCACCCCCCGGAGGCCCTCCGGAGGCCGGAAATGGCTGGTTTGCCGACTTCCGGTGGGCCTAGAAGGCCCAAAAATCAGCTGGCCGGCACGCGCATGCACGCCTGAGCTGAGCTCACGTGCCCACCGATAAGCCTCCGCGTGCCACACATGCCATAGGTTCGCCATCACGGCCCTAGGGACACAGAGTTTCAAACAGGAGTTTTTTTCCAGTCTGACCTGGACATACCAAAGGGTAAATAATACGGGAGCTTGTTTGCAGATGTGGGCTCTGTTATAATACTGTTCAACTGATGCAGACAAATTAGGAAAGACGGATATAGAATCAAGATAGGGAATGGTATATAAACTGAAATTACTCAGGTATAGACACTGCAGAATAGTTTGGGATGTGGAAGTGGCCTGGATTAGAAGAATGGAAGTGCTCCACTATGAATCAGTGCAATGTTCCATGCATGAAAGATAAACTAAATTATCCTGCTGTATACGTGAAACTAATAATCTCTGGTAAGCCACCTTGGGAAACCTTTGCCCTTAAAGGTAACCCATAATTGCTAAACAAATACAATAAAATCAAGAGCAAAGCTTCTGGCTAATGAAGTGTCACCTCCTCAGTGGATTCATATATTGAATTATATAATGGGATATACAAGCAATTAGGACAATAATCCAAAACATGTTTTACTGTGTTGTAAGCCTCATTCAGCAAACTTGCTTTTAAATCAGTATACATAGACTGGTGCTTTTGTTCTTCTGAGAAATGGAAACAATTGGTGATCACTGCTTTCGATTTGAAAATAAGAAAGCCATGTTCAAGAATGAACCAAATATGAATCAGTTTTTTTAAAAAATCAACCCAAATGGGCTTTGTACTCTGAATTAGCTTGTTGTCCTTAGCCTTTTTAGCCTTTATCTCAGTTACATCCATACAGCATCCATACAGGATGTAACTGGACTAGTTGTTTGTGAGAACAGCTGGCTGCCAGTTTGCTCCCCTCCCTCCCAGATTGGAAAAGTCTAGTAGTTGTTGTTTTATCAAATCTCTCTGCAGGTCCCGTACTAACCTCTCAAGATTGTTGGAAATGGAGTGGGGGTTAGTTTTACTTACAGATCTCTTGCCAGCAAAGTGCTCCTCAATTCTTCGTAGTTTTGCAGTTTTCACTGGTGGGAAAGATTCTGGGCTGATGCCATGGCATTTCTTTCTTTTTCCCATGCCTTATTAGTCCCCAGCAAAAACAAAAACTTTTGTCTGTGTTGTAGTCTACGCCAATGGTGAAATCCAAATTTTTTTACTACCTGTTCTGTGGGTGTGGCTTGGTGGGCGTGATGTGGTTTGATGGGTGTGGCTTGGTGGGCATGGCAGGGGAAGGATATTGCAAAATCTCCATTCCCTCCCCACTCCTGGGGGAAGGATATTGCAAAATTCCCATTCCCTCCCCACTCCTGGGGGGAGGATATTGCAAAATCTCCATTCCCACCGCACTTTGGGGCCAGCCAGAGGTGGCATTTGCCAGTTCTCCAAACTACTCAAAATGCCTGCTACCCGTTCTCAGAACTACTCAAAATTTCCGCTACCGGTTCTCCAGAACCTATCAGAACCTGCTGGATTTCACCCCAGGTCTACGTTGTTATGTCCTCCAAAAAATATTAGTTAAATAAAAAAAGGATCCAGTGGGAGTACTAAAAATTGATAAAATAAAACCAAGAGGTGCTACTGCAAACACGCTCCGGCAGCCTTCTGGAAGCCCTGCCCCTCCCAAATGGGCTTTTTCTTAGAATATGACAAAGCAAATTAACATCTGTGCAAACACATCTGTTTGGGATAATGATCAGCAACCTTTGAAAATAATTCTTATGACTCTAACCCAATTATAAATTATCCTTTTACAGATAATGTACTAAGCATGTACAAACCATTTCAATATCGAAAATCCCAACTTCAAAATTAATATTTTGAGCATTTCAAGCAAGTTTGGTCTAGTAATTAAGACACGTGGCTAAAAATCTGGAGAATTTTGGTGAGTTCTGTTCCACCTTAGGTGGGTGACCAGTCACTCTCTCACAGCCCAACTCACTATATAATATTGCTGTTGTGGGAAAAAACAGAAGAAGGAAGGAGTATTACATATTTTTCCCCCTCCTCCCCCTTTATACTTCCCTTTTAGCTTACAAAAAGAACTTAACAGTAACCATTATTCTTACATAAATTGAAATGTTCAGTTAAGGACTGGTTAGGTTTTGCACATTTCTTATCAAACCATAACTTGATTCATTTTGCAAGAACCTCATTCATATTAATAAATTAGTGTCTCTTTAAATAATATGACTTTCATTCTGGGGGGGGACTTTTAATTCACTGGATAATCATTTAGACTGCAGGGATTGCCAGGAATATATAGAGCCTGCATTGTTCACTTACCCTCTCAGTCTTTTTTTTTTTTTTTTACACAAATATAAATGTTGGGGCTAACACATTTAATTTGCACAGCAAGATACGTAAAAGATAGAAGGATTGTGTTTGAATGCTCAGAATTGAATTGTCAGAAGTTTAGTGAATTGGAATTAAGTTTCCCTTCAGAATTATCAAATTTAGGCTGCTCATAAACAACTCTGAAATATTCAGGCACTTAATGTTATTACCAAAGCATATAATACATGATAACATGTGTATGGCCAGGAGCAGCTGCTTTATTGCTTAAATTGGCAATGAATGTTGCTTCAAATAAAGTCTGAATTGAAATAAAATGGTCTTGCTGAAACCAAGGGAGGCATTTTGAGACATTAAAAAAAAAAAAAAACCTGGAGGAAACTAGGCAACTGCCTTCCAAGTTTGACTTCTTTTGCATCTGTCCATACATAGTACAAGGTATCCTATTTTGTTCTGTAGTTTGCTTTGTATGCAGGTATAATGTGAAGATGCTCTGATGCAGTGGTGGAATTCAATTTTTTTTACTACCGGTTCTGTGGGTGTGGCTTGGTGGGCGTGGTTGGGGAAGGATACTGCAAAATCTCCATTTCCATCCCACTCTGAGGCCAGCCAGAGGTGGTATTTGCTGGTTCTCTGAACTACTCAAAATTTCCGCTACTGGTTCTCCAGAACCTGTCAGAACCTGCTGGATTTCATCCCTGCTCTGATGCCTTTTTCTCTGATGAGGTTTTCTACCTTTCTCCATCCTTTGAATCCTTCTGTCTATAAATCAAGTGAGTGTGTACACATAGATAGATAGATAGATAGATAGATAGATAGATAGATAGATGGATACAGATAGATATAGATATAGATACACACAGATATAGATATAGATATAGATATAGATATAGATATAGATATAGATATAGATATAGATATAGATATAGATATAGATACACACAGATATAGATATAGATATAGATACACACACACACATACTGTGTGTGTGTATCGAAGCCGAAGACACCAGCCTGAAGATGACGAGTGGGACCTTGTCGAAACGTCGCCAAGATACTCTCAATCTTACACAGGAAAAGACCCGAATACACCAAAACTTGCATACCTCTACCCATGAAAATCTACGAACACACACACACACACACACACACACAATACATTTTGCATACATTTTATGATGTTACTTTTTTCATTAAAAAAACAGTCTCTGGTGCATTTTGTCAATAAAGGTATCTTAAATTAGGTCCTTCAAGCAATACCTAATAGATTTATTTTTAGCACATTTAGTAGGTATAATTGGCATAACAAAGAAGCTTGTGTTAGGTTGTTGTTTTTTTTTAAAAAAAAAATCTCTCTGGAAGCTTCAAAAACAAAGGGCAAAGCAAAGCATTAACTTTTCAACCTAATTCTTCTATCTAGCATGACAGGGGAGAGGAAACAATGTGCCATATTATTTTCTCTTTTTCTCTCAATTAGTCCTGGTCAGCGCAGCTACATTCCAAAGAGGAGGGATTCCCCATTTACAGAGGATGCTAGTGCACCTGTCATGTTAAATCCTAATCCTAATGAGCATTGACCAGATCGTACGGGATAGATTGAATCCTTTTGGTTCAGCTGTAAAGCAGGGAATGTTGTTACTCTCTGGGGGAACAATAGAGGACCAATAGACCTCACCCCAAATTAAAAAAAAAAAGATGTTGAGACTTTGGAAAGAGTTCAGAGAAGAGCCACAAAAATGATTAGAGGCCTAAAAGCTAAAACATACTAAGAACTAATTGTCTCCTGCAAACTTCACTCCCCTTTTGCTCCTCTTTATTCCCTATGGGAGAGGCCATTCACCATCTACCTGTGTCTTTACTCCCGAGTCAGCCCTTGTTCCTTAACTGTTCCCCTCTCCTGGCAGCTCTGCACATGCACGTACATCGGGAACAGGCTCCAGCTGTTCTTCAGCCCCAACTCCGAAGGTAGCTGATAACTATTGGACAACCCTGGCCCCATCTCTGCCTCTGATGCAGAGCACTCATCAGAGCCTTCCCCAGACTCCAGGACTGGCCCATGTTCCTCCCCAACCACCTCACTGTCCAAGTCTGCCGCCAGCTCTGCTGGCTGCTGGCGGGCCATAACACTGCATGGCTGAAATTGGGAGATCTCAGATACAAAACAATTTTTTTATGCCGAGTTATATTGCATTTCATAGTCTAGTTAAATATAAAGAAATATAAAGAATATACTTGAAATGGACATTAATTAAAGTAGTGTAGCATGAATATACAAACAATCATACTTCTTATTTCAAAATTATTTCTCTCTTCTTTTTTTTTCTTCCCCAAAAGGATTATGATCATCAATTACACATGTGAATGTAGATGCAATTTATTTAACGGATGAAATGGAATAAATCTAGGGTATCTTGGGACAGAAAGAAGACATGGATTTTAAAAATATGGATTCAAATAAATTTCTTTTTTAAAAACAAGGAATTAAGCGCACCATTGATTTTTCCTTCATTTAGGTCACAATAGGATAATTAGTGCATTTTGTATTTTTTTTTAAAAAAAAGGTTAATGCATAAACTGATCATGAAGTTAAACCTGGTCAAGAAAAGAGGATGGGGTAAAATGTTGACTATAACAGGATTATGGGAATTTTAAGAATATTTGGAATTAGATTATAGCAAATAAATTTCGGCAGTGGATTGCTCTCCAAGCTTGTTTCAATTTAGCTTTTGAACATTTCATTACAGACTAGGTAACATCCTCAGCAGAATTTTCTTGTTCTATTCTCCTTAGCTTATAAATGTCTTGTAACATGGGTGAAATCCAGAAGGTTCTGACAGGTTCTGGAGAACCGGAAGCGGAATTTTTAAGCAGCTCGGAGAACCAGTAGCGGAAATTTCGTGTAGTTCGGAGAAACTACAAATACCACCTCTGGCTGGCCCCAGAGTGGGGTGGCAATGGAGATTTTGCAGTATCCTTCCCCTTCCACATCCACCAAGCCATGCCCACCAAGCCACACCACATCCACCAAGCCACGCCCACAGAACCGGTAGTAAAAAAATTTGGATTTCACCACTGTCTTGTAAGATAAGGAGAATAGGACAAGAAAATCCTGTTGATGATAACTCTGGTAACAAAACATTCAGAAGCTAAATTGAAACAAGCTTGGAGAGCCAACCACTGCCAAGATTTATTTGCTACATTCTAAAACCAATTAAATATTCCTATAATTCTGTTATAGTCAATATTACATCCCATCCTCTTTTCCTGATCTGGTTTAATTTCATGATCAGTTTATTCATTAACTTTTTTTTTTTAAAAAAAAAATACAAAATGCACTTGTTATCCTATTGTAAACTAAATGAAGGAAAAAGCACTGATGCACTTCATTTCTGCTTTAAAAAGAAATATATTTGAATTTGTATTTTTAAAATCCAGATGACCTTTCTGTTCCAAAATAACCAAGATTTATTCCATTTCAACCACTGCCGAAATCTAAAACCTGAGCTGCAAGCATTTTCTACTATTTCATAGCAAATACATTTCTGTCCAGATAGATCCCAGGTTGAGAAGATATTTTCTATAGCCTATATTCTGTAAATTATATTAGGTATCATTTTTCCTTCTCGAGAATATTTAAAACACTTGAATATGTTCAGGAAATGAAGAGAGTGGTAGCTCTCAAAATGCATATATTCTATGTGGGGTTGCCTATACGCCACTTATGAATCTCAATACACCCTTATGAATTTCTATCAAACTACTATGCAGACTCTCTAATAATGATTATGACTACTCAACTATGAATACATTAGAAACACTAGCTATATTTTGAGCAGAAATATACGATATGCCACAAGAAAGCAAGGTACTAAAGACTTGTGTCCTTGACAAGAATGATAACAGCCCTTAGGAAATTTAATTCTGTTGAATCAAGATTCAAAAAGAGATGGACAAGTTTATCGTCCACATTCCATACAGTATTCGAAGAGTTTATGGGAAGTACATTGTTTCATCAATCATCCCCTGGCTTTTGAATTACTTAAGAATGTATGCAGCTTAGTTTACAAAAATGACTTCCTTGAAAGATGTTTAAATTCCAGTGAAAAATAGTAATGATAGGCTGCAAGTGCATTTATCAAGCTGCCTTCATCTTAGGGACAATGTTGGGTTATAGAGTGGTAGCTGGATAATGGCAAATGATACCATTTTTGAAATGGGGCAAATAGAGCCATAGAGAATTATCTGTCTGAAAAGATCTGGGTAACAGTGCTTAAGATTATGTGTACAACAACTCCTTATTCATCCAATTTTCCACAGAAATTCCAGTCTCTATGATGACAGCTCCACTGCCTTAAAGACGTTGATTGTCAGTGCATCATCACCAGAGCTGTGGTGGCAATGGTTAGAATTCAATACTGCAGGTTGACTCTACCCACTGCCAGGGTTGAGGTTCAAGGTTGACTCAGTCTTCCATCCTTACGAGGTTGCTAAAACAAGGACCCAGATTGTTGGGGGCAATATGCTGACTCTGTAAACCACTTAGAGAGTGTTGTAAAGCACTATGAAGTGGTATATAAACTTAAATGCTATTGTTATCTATGTGAATATAGGTAGCACCTCTTGATGCGGGTGCAGAAGGAGAGTGCAAAAGTTGGCTTTAAACTCATGGCAGAAACTAGGATCATGGCATCCGGCTCTCTCAATTCCTGGCAAATAGATGGGGAAGAAATGGAGGTAGTGACAGATTTTATTTTCCTGGGTTCCAAGATCACCTCAGATGGGGACTGCAGCCAAGAAATTAAAAGACGCTTGCTCCTGGGGAGGAAAGCTATGGCAAATCTAGACAGCATACTAAAAAGCAGAGACATTACTCTGCCAACAAAAGTGCATATAGTCAAGGCTATGGTTTTCCCAGTTGCAATGTATGGCTGTGAAAGTTGGACCATAAGAAAGGCTGAGCACCAAAGAATTGAGGCCTTTGAACGATGGTGCTGGAGAAGACTCCTGTGAATCCCTTGGACTGCAAGGCGAGCAAACCGGTCAGTCCTAGAAGAGATCAACCCTGACTGCTCTTTAGAAGGCCCAGATCCTGAAGATGAAACTCAAATACTTTGGCCACCTAATGAGAAGGAAGGACTCACTGGAGAAGAGCCTAATGCTGGGAAAGATTGTGGGCAAAAGAAGAAGGGGACGACAGAGAATGAGGTGGCTGGATGGAGTCACTGAAGCAGTAGGCTTGAGCTTAAATGGACTCCAGAGGATGATAGAGGACAGGAAGACCTGGAGAAACATTGTCCATGGGGTCACGATGGGTCAGACATGACTTTGCAACTAACAACAACAATCTGTATGGAATCAATAAGAAGAGAAGGTAGCAAAAAACAACAACAGATTTACTACTACAAATCTGAATAATATGCTCTCTGAGAATATTAAAGGATAATTTGGTGCCCTAGATAGCTAATCAAATATACAGATGATTTTCAGTATGAGAATGCTAAACAGTGATCCCATGTTCTTCCACTTACCCCTCTGTTTATTAATATATGTTCTACAGCTTGTTTTGTTAGCATCATTTGCATTTCTCTAGAATAAAAAGGCAGGATATAAATCAAACAAACAAATGTTGCAGGGAATTGGTGGTTGTTTATCTACATTTCCCTAAAGTTCTTCAGAAGTTTTGAAACATTGGCATTCTCTCAAGTCAGATATTTTCCTTAAGTAGGAGGATAATGCTGCTTTGGTCATGCCTAAGAATGGTGTTTATATGTGGTGCATGTGTGTGTGTGCAAATGAATGTGAGTGTGCATGGAAATGTATGTATGAACAAAGGTGTTCGCAAATGTACTTCCTCTGATATCCTGATTGTATGGAGTATTAGTGCATCAGATAGATAGATAGATAGATAGATAGATAGATAGATAGATAGATAGATAGATAGATAGAGTCATGTCACACCATTTAACTTTATATACTGTTGTTACCCTCTAGCCCCATCTATGGCTGGAGAGACAAATACCAAATATATTGTTCGAAGCTGACCCCACCCCATTACCCATCAGCCTGCACTCTCAAACCAAGTGCATGCTGGGAAACCAGACTCCATTTCTTTTAGCATTTGGAGAAGGCAGAAGCACAAAGAAGCATCCATCTTAATCTGTGGCACATGGTCATCCAAGGATCTAAACCCACATCCCACACATACAGAGCATTGCTGGTGAGATTCAAACTGCTTGTATTTATCGACCGTTATGTTCAGCAGTAACCCAATACTGCCTATCTTGTATTTGGTTCTCATTGTATGTATCCCTATTTTCCCCAGTTTCACCATATCCTGTTCTTTCAATAAAGCATCCAGATCTACGCACACGGTCTGTTTTATTGGAGGATAGGTGGGTTTAGCCACATGTTGAGCTGCACACAGACTAACGTGTAGTTGGGACAGAAAAGAGAGAGAGAGAGAGAGAAATGATAGATAGATAAATATAAGAGACAGACAGACAGACAGACAGACATATCTGGATCTAATCTACATTCTTTGCTATCTTTAAGAGGCTTAGAAAGAAAACATCAGGATTCAATAGATAAATTGACTGTCTATAAATATATTACTTTGCCTCCTGGCCTTTCAGAATTAATAGCTAGAGCTGAGTTTATTGGATTGAAAGATAGTATTTCAGATCATTTCAAACTGCATTCTGATTGAAATTTCATCAAACACTACTTCTGCCCCAAAGCAGGCTCAAAAACATTATATTTACAAATTACCACTCAAGAACGGTAAATTGCAGTCTTTCAAATGGCATGGTTAACTTATATAACGCAACAGGCTAAACAAAATAGCAATAGTATAGGGAAATGATTTTTTTTTCTAATGAGAAATATTGCCCTAAAGCACATCCAGATCCATTTTTGCTTGACCAAGGGTAAAAATTATGGATGATTATAATGTTCTTGCAAAGTAAAGTTAGAGGGAAAAAAATTACGATGTGTCATTGATGGAGATTATGATAGATGATAAATAGATAGATGATAGATAGATAGATAGATAGATAGATAGATAGATAGATAGATAGATAGATAGATGATATGTGTGTGTGTGTGTGTGTGTGTGTGTGTGTGAGAGAGAGAGAGAGAGAGAGAGAGAGAGAGAGAGAGAGAGAGAGAGAGAGAGAGAGAGAGAGAGAGAGAGAGAGAGAGAGAGAGAGAGAGAGAGAGATATGCAGTGGTGTTTTCTGTCCATAATGTATTACTTGTATTACTGTCATTTGCATGCCAATTATCTGAGTCACCTCACTAAATGGCATCAATCAACCAATTCCATTGCTTGGTGAAGAATGATGTTGGTTTAAGGCAACTGAGAATCTCAATCAGAGAAAAATATTTTGGGTGTGTATACGTGTGTGTGTGTCTGTGTTTTATTTTGCAATATTTGTTCTCAGAGCTACAAATATATGCTTCAACTGACACAGAATGTTTGTATGCATTTAAATAATTTATAATATGGTTTTAAATTTGTTGTGGAATTATGAGTTATGAAATTTAAGCCTTCTAACTTGGAGGCAGGGCAGATGAATACTTCTGATGGCTGAGAATCGATGACTCCATTAGTGTAATCTCACTAATGTACTTACAGCTATTGTTTGTCCTTTATTCTGTTAGTTTTTACCTTCTATGGATTTCTCGGAGGAAATACTAGTTTTATATATTTGTGACATCGTTGAATAACATTTTTTGTTCTTTTGCAATTAATTCTGCATCAGACAGGTTTGACTACAGGAGGCACAGTCTAAACACCAGACATTATAGCAGATATAAATATACTATATGGGATAAACATATAGCATTTTCCCCTAGAACTATTCACATTACAATCATTGTATCTTTTTACATGTCTAGATCAATTAAAAAGGAATGGATCGGGGGACCCATTATACTCATGCTTGACATTTTACTGGTAGAACAAAAACAAAAAAAAAAATAGAATTCTCTCCTTCTCTTTTTTCTCAAGATTTAAACATTCCCCTAATTGTTGAGGTCCTGAATGATTGGTGAAATAAATCAAATAAACATTTTCCGTGTATCTATAGTTTGCTTTGCCTATGATTTTTTATTTGTATTGGGCATATGCAAAGATTCTATTGAGCTCAGCATGAATTCAAGTTAATTAGCTGGACACAATCATATAGCTATATTTACAATTTGCTTTACTCTATTCTTCTATCTATCTATCTATCTATCTATCTATCTATCTATCATCTATCATCTATCTATCATCTATCATCTATCTATCATCTATTTCATCTGCCATGTATTATCTCTCTCCAGTGGTGGGATCTCCAGTGGTTCTCTCTGGATTGGGTGAACCAATAGCAGCAACTGCGGGAGGCTCCACCCACCTGCCTGGACGTAATAAGCAAGCACTGAGCATGTGCAGAAGGCTGTGCACAAGCGCAGATGAGGCACGCGTGAACGAAGCAAGTGTGTTTGTGCACGCGCTTACATTTGCAAACCGGTAGGGAAGGTAAGTGAATCCCACTGCGCTCTCTCTCTCTCTCTCTCTCTCTCTCTCTCTCTCTCTCTCTCTCTCTCTCTCTCTCTCTCTCTCTGTATATCTTCTATCTATCTATCTCCTGTCATCTGTCATCTATCTTACCATGTTTCTTTGAAAATACGACCGGGGTCTTATTTTCTTTTGACACCTGAAAAAACGGCTAGGACTTCTTTTTGAGGGGTGTCTTAATTTTTCCTCACGTGCCTGGCTTGGCCACTGGGTCGCTTCTTTCGCGGCTGAAAAGACCTAGTGACGCGACCCATGCACCTCATGCACCTTTGCCTACCTTTAACGGTCACTCCAGCTGTAGCCGTCCACCCAAAAAAGCCTGCCATCATCCACTTTGGTAAGCCTGGCCACACATGTGCCTAAATAGGGCCAAATTTTGGGGGTAGGGCTTAATTTTAATTTATGCGCACAAAACAGTGCTGGGCCTTCTTTTTGGGGTGGGTCATGTTTTAGGAGAAACATGGTATCTATCTATCTATCTATCTATTATCTATCTATCTATCTATCTATCTATCTATCTATCTATCTATCTATCATCTATTTATTAGTTTTCCAGTCATACCTACAGTCCTGGTATTCTGTATTCTATAATGAACAATCCTATAGAATCCACTTTTGCTACCTACTGTAAATCCACATTCAGATGCCCATTCCAAATTAGTGCAAAACCCAATTCTTCAGAATGAAGCTCTCTTGTTTAATTCCCACTTGATGAAGAGTACCAAACATTCTGAATTGCCTGTGACGCCCAGAAAGCTTGGTTCATTTTTGTAATTATTTTAGAAAAGCTAATTTTGCTAAAGAGTGCCCTGAAATATTCCCCTGAATTCCCCTTAGGGATCTAATGATATTATCACCCCAATTCCAGGGGTATATCACATACAGTGTTTTGATAACTCAGAACATTAGTAATGTGATGGCAGTTTTGCTGAAAATGTCTTACAGAAGCATATTCTATAATGTCTTTGTGCTCAGAAAGAAGAGGAAGATTTGATATACCAAATAAATACACATGCTGGCACAACACCACTGCAAAGTCCCCGTAACAGCAGTTTTATCACGCAGCATCTATCAGTGATTCCAGCCAGCTAATGACATTCCCTATTGAGAAGCAATAAAAAGGTTTTACAAATACTCCTTTTCAAATATGTATTAGAACTGCTGACTCTGCTCCTGGCAGCTTCTCCTTGCCGTCCTTCCCTTTCCTTACAAGGTAAAGATTCCCTCGAGTTGAGCTTGGCTCCTGGTGAAACATTAATTTCCTCATCATCCAGTAATATGAATTGACACGGCCCCTGAATTCAATAAAACTTTCAGAGCAAGACTCGGAATATCAGAAAATATGATGATTTGCTTTTTTACTTAAAATGTATGGCTCATTCTATTCTCATTCCTACTCCAAATTCTCAAAATGGAAGGCATAACCCAGGGGTGAAATCCAGCAGATTCTGACAGGTTCTGGAGAACCAGCAGTGGAAATTTTGAACAGTTCAGAGAACCAGAAAATACCACCTCTGGCTGGCCCCAGAGTAGGGTGGGAATGGAGATTTTGCAGTATCCTTCCCCTGCCACTCCCACCAAGCCACACCACACCCATCAAGCCACGCCGACAGAGCCGGTAGTAAAAAAAAAATTGGATTTCACCACTGGCATAACCAACTTACTTCTTGTGACAGAAGATCTGGAGAGACGGCGATATTTATTTTTCTGGATATATATATATATATATATATATATATATATATATATATATATATATATATATATATCTTTTTTCTTTTTTCATAGGCTTTTATGTGCATATTCTTTCTAGCCAGGTTTTACCTATGTAAACTTAGTTGTTCTTCAGCCCTAGGTTCTGTGAAATCTCATTCACAAGTTCTTGGGCCCTTTTTCTGCTGCCAAACTGCAACTCTGTGTTGCTTCCTGGGAGACCCATTCTGCTGCCAAACTGCAACTCTGTGTTGCC